>NC_056525.1:103146649-103153259 GCF_019175285.1 Sceloporus undulatus | reverse complement strand
GATGATGATGATGATGATGATGATGATGATGATGATGATGATGATGATGATCTTTCAAGGGGAGAACCCGTGGAAATTGCAGCTGAGGAGAGAAGAGCAGGACAGAAAGAGGAGGTAGGAAAGAGTTCAGTATAAACATCCTACCTGCCATGGCTATCACATCCTCACCCACTAATGCCTTGCAAGGTAGGTCCATGTGTGCCACCCAACATTGTCAGCTGGTGAAGTATGGTTGCTAGGCACTTCAGTGGCCTTGTCTTCATCCTAGACTTCTACAATCAATGGAGCTTTATGAACATTATGAGAGTGATGTGGAGGAAGCCAAACATAAGTGCTAAAAGAGGAAACCTCCTAAACCAGGAGTGGGCAAAGTTCACCCAGCTATGCCTGACTCTTCAGTGCCACCCTCTTTCTGGAGAAAAAAATGTGTAAATTACCTGTCCTGTAAGCCAACAGGAGTAGCAATTCACCTATTAAATGAGTCTAGTAACAAAAAATGCCCATGGATTAAGGGGAATATTGGGCATTTATAAGGTTTGATTTGGCATGGTTTCAGTTTTTGTTTTTGTTTTTTGGTATAGAGGCAGGAGGTCTGAAGGCAGAAAACTGGGAAGAAATTGGGCCACTCATGTTCTAATCTAAACTCTTGGTGAAGATGTTTGGCTGCCATAAAGATATGCAAAGGGATCTTTGAAATTAAGGGGCAAAACAGACTGCCCCAAATGGGAGGGTTTGAGCTGCCCCTCCCAAAACTGGATTCGGGCTGTGGCAACTGCACGCCGTGGCTCCAATTTGCCTTTTTGCGGGCTGAAAAAAGAATGGAAAAGAGCCATTCCTCTTTGGACTAGCAAAAAGCCAGCTTTTCCACCCTGCCACAGCCAGAAACTGGCTTTAAGGTGCTGAGGTGGCATGTGGCTTATAAACACTGCACTGCCAGAGAGTAAGCCACCCCCATATGAATGGCCAGGCAGTTTCAGAACATGCAGCATGTAAACACTGTGCTTCCAAGCCTCCTGAAAGGCAGTGCAAAAGGGCCGTCTGTTTCAGCCCTAACTGAAAGAAAGAAAGAAGGTGGTAGCATGAGCTTTCATAGATGCATCTGAAGAAGTAGGCTCAAGTCTACAAAAGCTCATGCTACCACCTTCTTTCTTTCAGTTAGTCTCAGATATGCTACAAAATCCCTTTGTATACTGATTTTCCAGACTAACATGGCTATATATATGATGAATAAATAGATATGGGAAAGGATTATTCCTGTGAAGACACTGAGAAGAGACCGGCACCATGAAGTATTCTTGATTTTGCTTTCAACTTTTATAGTAAAAGCCCCCCTTGCTCATACACTAGGAAACACAATTTGTAAAGCAGCTTTCAAGAGGATAGGGGAGGAAGAGATCTACTCTGATGCAAAGTGTGTGTGTGTGTGTGTGTGAGAGAGAGAGAGAGAGAGAGAGAGAGATCACATTAAATATGATGCAAGCAACCAATTTAGGTGGATTTAAAAGGCAATTAGGCAGTTTCATGGCGGATAAGGCTATCACTGTCGATGGCAACTAGTCATGATGGGTCTACTATCTTTAGGAAGTCTCCCACACTACACATGCTCACACTAGACTCTAGAACAGAGCTTCTGTTTAGGCCATTGAAATATTGAAAGAGAATACAAGACAGATGGGGGAAATAAATGAGGGAAGCAGGAGAGCAGCAAGAGTAAGGACGACTGGCTATACGGAGATAACAGGAAAACATCTGATGGGGAAGCACACAAGCCTTCACTAACTCTTGCCCTGAAATTCTTCTCCTTTCTCCCTGCAAGTCATTGAAATAGTATTGTTCACTCCAGTGATGGATAAATGAGAAGAGCTTGTAAAAGTATTCTTCAAGACACGCATCAAAGGGGAAGAAACTTTCACACCTGCTGTGTGCTCTGGGACTACAGCTGAGTCATTGATAAAGCCTTATTTGAGAATCGAATGTCCTAAATCTTAGGAAAGGAAAGAAAGTAGGGGGGCCCAATTCAGTTGCAAATTTGGGGACTGAGAGAACATGCTTTGCAAAAAAAGCTTTGAAATGCAAGAAACTGATCTGAGCTATTGGATATAGTGTGGATATCAACTAAGACTGTTAGGCAGCCTGATAAAGATAAAATTTATAATAAAGCTTTATATGGTTATATAATGATATAAACCACAGTAAAAGGCTTCTCATGACACTATATTAGGCAACTCAAAATGCAATTTCCATAGTGGAATACTGAGCTACTGGATGCAACTCTGACCCAGAGTCATTAAATTATTTGTTGTGATATGGTATTACTGATTTCTTTTATGCTGTTTCAAACTAGGTACCATAGTGATATTCAACTGGTAGTAGACAGGTTGCTTACCTGTAACTCCTCAAGTGGTCATCTGTGTCCTTACACATATGGCATGTAATGCATTTGCGCAGTACTAATTTGGAACTTTCAAAGCAGTTAGCTGGTGTTTTTGGCGGTAACCCTGCCCCTTCACATCTCGCTACATAAGCCCCTTCCCAGTTCAAGGTCCACATCAGCAGGACCATAAGAGGAGTGAAGTGACACTAGAGAGGAAGAAGGACAGGTTGTGTGAGGGCACATATGACCATTTGAAGAAACACAGTTACAGGTAAGCAACCTCTAGGTATAGTCGTGTTAGCCGTATAGCAAATCCAAAAACATCCAAACAATTATACCTTTATTGGGACAACTAGAATGCACAATTACATTTTGCAAGCTTTTGAAGTCACACTGGCTTCATCATCAGGCAAACAGGAGAAAAAAATTGAAGGTGTTAGTCATAGGCCTGCATTTTGCTGTTTCTGGTCTTAGTTCAGATGTGAGAGAAGGCTATCTGGAAGCTGGCACCTCCCCCTTTGGCCATGCAGTCACTGGTAGATTTTCAAAGTCAAGGAAATTTAGTGTCTATTTGCAATTCAAAGAAGATGTTTCCTTGGAATCCAGCATGTCTCCTTCCTTTGTGAAGCCACAGGCTCCTATGTAGGTAGAAAACATTGCATTTCTCAAGAAGTCTTCATGTTTTGCATCAGGAAAACTTTAGGTGGCCTGCCAATCTGTGCCAATATTAAAAACAAAATGCTTTACGTGGAGTCGAAGGTTTTCATGGTCGGCATCCATAGTTTTTTGTGGGGTTTCCGAGCTATGTGGCCAAGTTCTAGAAGAGTTTCTTCCCACAAAAAACTAAAAATGCTTTACCTTTGTTGGAGGCAGAAGCCTCAGATGGCAAGGTCCCAGTGTGCTGGCTCTCTCCCCTGTGACAGCTAAAATGAGGTATCTTGAAATGCAAAAAACATCTAGGGGTAGCCATATTGCCCATATAGCAAATATAATAACATCCAAACAATGATACTTTTATTAGGCCAACCAAAATGTACAATGACATGTTGCAAGTTTTCGAAACTCCGAAACCACTTTTGGAAGGAAGGAAATATCCATGCATAGGACAACCTTATCCTTGTGGAACCAGGTGTAAGGGGAGGTTGGAATAGAGGGCACAGAGTTTACTGACCCATCTGGCAGAGGTGATGGTAACCAGGGATGCCGATTTCAAAGTCAGAAGCCTAATGTCACAAGTGGCCATGAGTTCAAAGAGCGATTTTTGTAATTGGGACAAGACCAACTGAAGGCTCCAGGTGGGAGGTAGAGGTGTGATCAGAGGGTGAAGGTTTTGATACCTTTTGAGGAAGGTCTTAATGAGCGGGTCAGAGAAGCAGGAGGGGTGACCCTGTTGTTAGCGGTCCATGAAATGGCAGATAAGTAGCACCTAGTGGAGGAAAGTGAAAGGCCTCTCTGTGCTGAAAAGCAGAATTCCAGAGTGTGATGGTTGGAAAAGTCATGTGGAGAAGTGGAAAGTCTTTGCAGAAAGGAAAAAGAATGATTTGAGTTTGTAATCATAGAACTGAGTAGTCGATGGCCTATGTGATGCCTGGAGGATCCATCTTATGGGTGATTAGTGTTGGGTGATCATCCACACCGTGAGGTGAAGCCTGTGGAGGTCTGGGTGCCTCACTGTCCCTTGGTTGATGGTGAGGAGGTCTGGACCGGTTGGAAGGTAGAGGAAGGCTCCATTGGAGAGGTGAATCCGAGGGGAGAACCAGGGCTGTCTTGTCCACCACGGTGTTAAGAGGATGCAGCATGCCCTGTCCCTGTGTAGTTTGGAGATCACCTTTGTTACCAGTGGAAATGGGAAGAAGGCATAGAGAAGAGGCCTTGACCAGGTGAAAAGGAAGGCGTTGCTGAGGTTGTGACTTGATCCGGGGAGTCTGGAATAGAACATTTTGCACTGGTGGTTGCAGGGTGAGGGGAACAGGTCTATGTGGGTAAAGCCCCATTGGGGGAAGTGGTCATTAAGGACTGGTGGGTGCAGCATCCACTCGAGGTAAGGTATTGTGCTCCTGCTTAAGGAGTCCACAATCTTGCTGGAAGGTGAATTGCCACAGGGTGGATGGACCTCCTGATGCACTAATTCTGGAGTCAACAGACTAGTTTGGGAAGGGTCAGGGATTTTGTCCCACCCTGTTCATTTATGTAGTATACGGCCGTGGTGTTGTCAGTTGTGATGAGGATTGAGAAGCCAGTGAGGGCATCTTCAAAGGTTTGTAGGGAATGATGATGGCCAGCATCTCTAGGGCATTTATGTGAAAGGTGGACTCTCACTTGGTCCAGGTCCCCTGGACAGATATGTGTTCAGTGTGGGTGCCCCAGCCCTGGAGAGAAGCATCTGTCATGAGACTGAGATGCGGTTGTGGTGGGGAGATAGGCATGCCCTTGGTGAGGTTGCTGATTGAGGACCATCATCAGAGGGACCATTGTAGACTTCTTGGTACTGTGAGTAGTTCTGATACCAGGTTGAGGCCGTGGTTGAAGGAGGCAAGGAACCAAGAGGGCACATGTGAAGCTGTGCATGTGGAGTCACAGCAGTGATTGAGGACATGTAGCCCAAGAGTGTTTGGACCTTGTTTGCATGGGTGCGCCTGGCACAGAGGAAGTGAAGGGTTTGAATGCAAATCTTAGAGGCTTTGTTCAGAAGAAGAAGAGCGGTCTCCAATGTAGAATCTATCACTGTGCCAATAAAGCTGATGGATTGAGTCGGGATGAGTTGGGACTTCTTGAGATTGACCATCATCCCAAAATGGTTGAGGAGGTCGAGCATGAGATGGTTGTCATGTAGGAGTCATTGTCTGGATCGAGCATTGAGTGGCCAGTCTGTGTACTGAAACACAGTAACTCCTTGCTGTCTGAGAAAGGCCACAATGACTGAAACACAGTGGTGCAGATGCTGAATAGAAGGATAGTGAACTGAAAGGTGTTTTCGTCCAGCATAAAGGAAAGGAACCTGTGGTGTGAACGATGTTTTGAAATATGAAAATAAGTATCTGTTTAGTCCAAGATCATATGGCAATACGAATCGAAGGCCCAAGAGACTTTTTCCTGGAGGACTTGGGCAAGGCTGTTGACAAAGCTTCATGCTCAGCTGACAGAGTCAGAGGTTCTCAGAGGAGGGCCTTGGGCCTGGCAGCACATTTTCATTGCTACTGAGCCATGAAAGCTTGGCAGTGATGGCATGAGGCCACGTTATGGCTTTCTCCAAGGCAAAGGAGGCACTTGGAATGGCCATCTTTAACCGGGGTTTTACCCCTGCAATCAATGCACCATTTTAAGGAAGCTGAAACCATAGGCATCTGGAGAATTTTGCCCAAAACACCAAAATTAGAAGGATAAACCAGAAGAATGGTTGTTGAAGAAACCGAGTTGAAACCAAAAGCGAAAGTAGAAGTACACTGCCCTGAAAGCTTTTATCGACGCTACTGCTGCCCCAGACGCAAAAGAACTGGGGTGAGGACACCAGAGGGGGCTTATACAGATAGGAGTGGAGGGGTGGAGCTACCACCCAAAATACTAGCTAACTCCTTTGAATGTTCCAAATTAGTACTGTGCAGGCACATTACATCCCATATGTGTAAGGCACGGCGACCATAAAGAAGACAGAGGACCTTCTCTGTTGTGGCACGCAACACATGCAATTAGCTCCTTGGTAAACTTGGTGGGAATTATGGGGTCCTACTTCTGGTAGTTTCCCTGTCAGCTAAAATTTAGTCATTTTGCTCAAGACATTCTCCCAGTTATTTTCCTGATAATAAAGTAAGTTACCCCTGGTTTTCAGTAAACTGCTTTAACAGCTTTTATTGTTATTACTATTTTATTATTTTTAGCATTTGGTTTTATTGCATCTGTCTTTATTGTAAGCCCCCAAAAATTATTTTAAATGAAAAGTGGTATAAAATGTTCTGAAATGAATTAAAACAAATAACAAATTTCCCCATCTAAGAAAAAGCTATTAGATGTTTGGCAGTAGCTCAAATGGAAAAGCTCCCCTTTTCAACTATTGGAGCTATACTACACAACTATAGCATTATGATTCCATAGGTTCCATCCTATGGGATTTGCAGTTTAGGGAGGGTCATTTAGTGCCTCCCCAAAATATAAACCCCAGAATTCTAGAGGATGCAGCCATGGCAGTTAAAGTGGAATCATAGTGCTATAATCATGTAGTGTAAAAGGGATCCGGGTAAC
>NC_056525.1:103049149-103141649 GCF_019175285.1 Sceloporus undulatus | reverse complement strand
AAGGCTCTACCTTCATGACGTCATGAACACACCCCTTTTTGCCCGTCTGTAACCCGCCATAGTCTAATCTATTTGGAGGAGTTGGTTAATCAGCTAGTGATGTCACATATCAAAAGTTATGGCATTTACCTAACACTAGTCATGTCTCATCTTGGAAGAGGGAATTTCTCTTCAGAGATGTTACTCACTATGACACATCTATGAATCATCCAGAAACAACAGATATATATTCCTGGTTTCAGAAAAAAATGTTTTTATCCATTTGCATATTAATCAATTGATCAAGTAAAGGCATGTGATTATGTAATTAATATTTCTTTAATCAAGTTGCAGCACTATTTAAAAACATCAACTATTGGTACCTATGTTTTATAATATGCATTCAACTGACAGCCAGTATGGCAAAATAAACTTAGTACAGTTGCCAAGTGGGGAATCTATTTTAGCTAATTTGGTTTGGCCCACTCCGTGTACCATCCCAGCTACACATATTCATAACATCAGTGTGCTAATATATGTAAATAGAGCCATCTATATTCTACTGTGCTAAGGGATTTTTGTAGAGATGGTTGTGATGATGAAGCCTCTGGCATTGATCAGCCAAGCTGATTCGGTGCCTTGGAATACTCATGAAATTCCAGTGACTGGAAAAAAGTACCTGGCAACATAGGCCCTTTTAGTATGTCCTGATGACATACTAGGGTTGCCCGGGAGCGTAGTTTTTAGACACTCCCTAACCCTAGTACATTGCCAGGACGTCAAAATAGCAGTACCCTATCTACAAGGGCGCCACCATTTTGATGTGACGGACGCCTAGTGTCTGCACGTCCCGGCATGCTTGTGACGCCACAAGTACGCCATTGGCGCATTGTGACATCACAAGCGTGCCGCATAAAGAACCTGTCCTTTAAGGGTTCTTTTTGCTCCGTGGGGAAGCCCCACGGTCTGGAGGCTGTGGCTTCCCCGCAGAGCAAACTAGGGCGGCAGGAGACCGCCCGCTTTGGGCAGTGTGTATCCCGCCATAGAATACTAACAGACAGTCTTCTGTAGTAGATGTGAGAGGTCATTTTTTTCCTAGTATAAAAAAATTCACACAAGCACTACGGACAAAGTATGAAGGCTTTGCTCAGACCTTTACTCCTTCCTGCTGGAAAACAGAGTTGTGTATGCTACACAATCTGTTCTGAATTCTCTAAACCAGACTACTACCTGCATGAGCAGAGGAAAATATTATTCTGTTGTGAAGTCGAAGACTTTCATGGCTGGCATCCATAGTTTTTGTGGGTTTGGGGGGCTATGTGGCCGTGTTGTGGAAAATTTTATTCCTGGTGTTTTGCCAGCAGCTGTGACTGGCATCTTCAGAGATTGTTGGCATGGAAGGGAGTGGGGTATATATACTGTGTGGTTGAGAGGAAGTGATTTACATGTTTATCTGTGTGTTGGTCTGTTATTGAGTGCCAAGACCTCAGGGTGTCTATTTAATTAGTGATCCACTGTCTGCTGGGAAAACCCCTGACCCTGGGTAGTTTTCATTTGCACTTGCTGGGTCCTGATTTTAGTGTTTTTCCGGACGAGTAACCAAACGATGGCGGGATACAGACTACCCAAAAAGGGCGGTTCCCGGCTACCCTGGTTTGCTCTGCGAGGGAGCTACAGCGGACAAACCGCACGGCTCCATCACGGAACACAAAGAACCCACAAAAAGCAGGGTCTTCTTGTAGTGCCTTTGTGATGCCACAAGGTGCCAATGGCACACGTGCGGCATCACAATGGCGCCGGGATGTGCTGACGCTATGCATCCGTCGCGTCAAAATGACAGCGCCCTTGTTTACTGCTATTTTTATGCCCTTGTCACGTGCTAGGGGTGAGGCCGGTATGGATGCTATGTCCTCGGCCAATCCCTAGCATGTGACGGGGGCGGCGCAAAGGCCCATTTAAATTGGGCCTTTGTTTACTTTCAGAGTTTCTTCTTTCCTGCTGAAGTTGTCTAGGTGTTTGTGGATTTCAATGGCTTCCCTGTGTATTCTGATCTGATAGTTGTTGACATGGTCCAGAATTTCAGTGTTTTCAAACAGCATTTTATGCTCAAGATGGTTTATAACAAATGACAACCACGCAGGGTCAGGGGTTTTCCCAGCAGACAATAGATCACTAAATAGAAACTATGAGGCCTTGCCATTCAACAACAGACCAGAACACACATTAACATGTAAGTCACTTCCTCTCAACCAAGGGTCACACAGTATATATATATACCCCACTACCTTCAATGCCAGCATTCTCTGAAGATGCCAGCCACAGATGCTACTGAAACGTCAGGAATAAACTCTTCCAGAACATAGCCATATAGCCCAAAAAACCCATAAAAAACTATACTGTTGCTAGGGTTATAGTAAAGTTCAAGTGTGGATTCATTTTGTTTCTGTAAGTGGAATAGGTGCTGCCATCTTATCCTTTCCTAGGGCAGCAAATTGTCTTAGGCCAGACCTAGCCAAATTTGTTATTGGAGAAAAAGTACTATCAGAGGTTTAAGTGGGAGACTGTGTCTAAAATGTCTCAGTCTATGGACTTGCAATTTTTTGAAGAATAGAAAAAGAATCTGCTCACTTTCAAGATTCATCACAGGCCTGGATATTTTGCTGAAACAGAACCTGGATTATCAAATCACTGCCTGACAGAAATGTTTTATTCATTTCCATGGCCATCAGTATTGTGATTGCATCGGTAATGTACTGCTGTTTATTGCTGTACATATGCTTGACTTGGGAAGCATAACTGTATAGCAGTAATTTGATGTTCCATTACAACTGGAAATTCAGCATGGGGTTGTTGTGGATTTTGACTGAGATGATTGGAAGACACAGTATGTTTGGATTGTTACTCTACAACAACTACCACTGTATGAGTTCTATACTTGTGTACAGAAATGTTTGAATGAGTGCCTTTTAAAAAGGCAATATCCTCTTTATTGCTTTATTCAGCTCAAGTGAACATGAGAAGGCTGAAGAGTCCAGGGTCAACTAAATGCCCAAGATTAGCAAAACTCATTGCTAAATCTGTTGAAAGCAATAGTTCATTGGGACTAACTTGCTTAAGTGGGTTCAGAGGCAAATTCACTTTTGTTCCAAAAAGTAAGCCGTACATATTTAACCAAATTTACGTGCAAAACACACTGCAGAAATAATCCAGTCTGAGATCGCTTGAACTGCCCTGGATCAATGCTAGGGAATTCTGGAAACTGTAGTTTTGTGAGACATTTACCTTTCTCTCTCAGAATGCTCTCGTGTCACAATAAACTACAGTTCCCAGGATTCCCTAGCACTGAGACAGGGCAATTAAAGTGGTCTCAAACTGGATTATTTAGTTGAAAAAAATGTGCAGACAACACAGAGTTAGATGGGCCAAAAATCAAGCCAAGTTTGCATGTTTATGAGATGAGAAGAACCCAGGATCCAAACCCTGGATTTAAAAAGAAAGGCAGGGTAAAAGTCAAATAAATCATCTAAATAAATAAAAATGGAGCATAGGTGCAAACCGTACAGCACCCAAGTATTTGTGGAACTGCAGCTCCCAGCATTCCTCACCACTGGCTTTGGTTCTGGGCATTAGGAGCCCAACACATGGAGGGCTGCACAATCTTCAACCCGGACTACAGCCTTCATTAGAAGCAGACCTTAACATGATGGCTTAAACTGACAAAGCAATAATTGGAACATCTCACTGGTATAATGGGGGGAAATCAATTTTAAAGCTTCTCACCACAAAGGGCCTGACATCTTCTTTACAGCATTTTTGTACATCATTACCATAGGAGTGTAGCTCTGATGGTCTAACGCAGAACACAGACTACAATGCACAAGAAAAGGTGCAGCAGAAAGCTTGGTACTGTATAATGTCAGCCTTGGCTCGTCTCTATTGTGGATTTAAACAGGAGCTCGGAAAGAAGTTTAATTTACCCTGTTGTGGAGATTATTCCGATCTCTTGTCAGAAAGTTCACCCACCAAGATAAGTATATTCAAAACAAGCTTTCATTAGTCCAAAATAGCATACAGCAAAGCAGGTCAAGGGAGATTAAAATGTATTCTCTAGCTCAAGATTTGTCTTTTAAGACAATGAGAAGGAAAATTTGAGCAGATACAGTCATGGATTCTGTCTCAATAACTTGTCCATGTGTTGAAAGAGAGGGAGACTCTGTGTGTGTGTGTGTGTGTGTGTGTAATACACACACACACCTCTTAAGACAGCAGATCAGAACAGACATGAGCACACTTACCATGCACAACTACTAGCAAATTGGGTGCATATGTGCCTTCTCAGATTATGGCAACACCATGAATTTCTTAGGGTTTTCTTAGGCAAGGAATATTCAAGAGTGGTTTTGCAGGTTCCTTCCTCTGAAATATAGCCTACAACATCTGGTATTCATTGGCAGTCTCCCATCCAAGTATTAACCAGAGCTGACCCCTGCTTAGACTCCAGGATCAAATGGAATCTGGAAAATTTAGCCTTTTTAAAAAAAATCACAAGAATCATATCCTGCTGTCCCATCAAGTTATTTCTGTAGATTCTTCACAAGGTAGCAAAGAAATTATATTCTGAATTTATGTTATCATCATGATTTGTACATAATCATTTTGGATTAAGAAATGATGTCACAAAAGAGGTTAAGTCCAGGCAAAGATAATTCCTTCTAGATGATGCTAACCAATTAGAAATAGTACATGTGAGAATATCATGTTGCTATATATCCCATCAAATTTGTCTACATGCTAACATTACGGAGGCCAAAGAAAGTGAAGACAATGTTTCCTGAATAGATGATCACTCAAAGCAATTAATGAAATATCATCAGAGGAAAGACTTCGCAACACAGAATTTCCCTGCCGAAAAAGTAACTGCTTCCACCTTCTTCTATTCAACTAGATCCTGTTTTATTTTTTTAAAAAGCCTATTTTATAAAAAAATATTTTGGACTTGGTTGGCTTGACTTAAGAATTGCTCCAGAAGTTCACACTAGAACTAGAATGGCATAGCCATCTTCTTAGTCAATGTTTCTATGCACACCAAAGACACAGAAGGGAAAGGGAAGGGTGTTCTGTCCCTTGGGCCCATCTGACCTACATGCATGTAGTAGAAGTTGAAAAGGAGCCAGATCCATGTTCAATAAATGCATTTTGTTTGTGATCACAAGCAAATGGAGATGCAAGTGTTGGACAGTCTCCCTGTCTCTTTTTCCACCATACATGTGGACAGATCTTGAGAACAGGGATCAATCTAGTGACTTCCCATAGTCAATAGGGTTGAGAACTTTGGGTAGTTCCCTTAAACCTCAGACTAAAAGCCAGAGTGTATTCACTGTGCCCTGATGTGGAAGCCACCAGACCCCATTGATGAAAATCAAAAGCACTTCATGACTCCTTCCTCTCTCTCTACCACTATGCTGAACCCTGAATTTCTCTCTGCATACTTAACAAATTAGTTATCTTGTACTGTTCAATTATGGTGTCATCCTGCAATTATTTTTAAGGAGTATCACATTCTCTCTAGATGTTAATATCTGCTGTTTTCAATGCCTATGCTTCTGCCTTTTTTATGTATTCATTTCGTGACAGGCACCTAGCATTTGCCAACTGCAAATATGGGTTATTTCCATTTTTTAAAATAAAGTTGGAGAAAATAACATCACTTATCCAACAAGAGTTGGCAAAAATGAATAGTAATGAGTTAATTACCATTGCCAGCTGCCTGCAAAAAGGGTGGAGGAGAAAGAGGTGGAGGAGGTCCTGTAGGCAGAGGCCTTCTGCCTTTCTGCCTGCTAAAAAAGAAAAAAGGGAGATCTCCATTCTAGGAAACATAAAACAAAACTTTGTGTATGCGCACGTGCATTTTGTTTAGACATATATTACCTAGCACCTTTATATGGCCCACAGCAGTCTCTCCCCGGCTTTTAAATTCTCCGTATCCAGCCAAATCTCTCTCTCCTTTCATATTTATAACACATTTTACTAACTCTAAAAAGGTGAAAAACAATCACCCGGAGGAATAGACGCTTGTTGAGTTATACCGCCCTCACTATGGGGGAAAAAAGGACCATCTGCAACTTTTAAATAATGTCTGAATCCTATTTAGAATTTCCAGCCCTTTGGATATCAAGCCTTGTGTTTGTCTGCCTGATTGATTCACTTTTTAATGAAGTGAGAAAGCTTGAACACTCAAACCTGAAATTTGTACCTCCCAACCTCTCTCTTCATATCCCTCTGCAGGAGCTGACTGATTATATTTCAGGTTATTACAGGATTAATACATCTGGCCTAAAATATCTCCCCCCCCCAAACTTCATCAATAAAAGTTGTACACTAGTCTTGCCCCTGCTATTTCAATTTCACACCGGCTCCCCTCGCTTTACCTGTAAAGCTTTGGTACCGTATCAGTTCTTCATAACTGCCAACCGTGCTGATGCTAAAACCTCCTCATGTCAAGGCCTTGCATAAGCTTATAGTACTTAAGAGCACATCTTAAGCTTTTGCTATGTACCACATCAGCATACTCAGTTGGCAGCCCAAGTGTCATTTTATTGAAAATAATGAAATAAGATAATCCACAAAAGCCACTTAAACGAGAGCAAAGCTCGGATGCCTTCCTCTGAATTCACAACACAGGATTTCATTTTATTTTTTTAGCTATTAACAGCCATTAACAGCTTGATATTAGACATGTTTACTCAGAAGTAAGTCTTCCCAAAGAAAGGCCCATGTGATGCAGGACCTGGAAAGAAAAGAAAGTCCATTTTGTAGCCCACATGCACGCTTTACCTGTTTAAGATATTCTTTTAAAAAAACACCATTAAAATGATTTATCCCAGTGAATGCTTATAATTGTTTCCAAAAAAATCTCTTCCATGCAAGCTGCCACCGTCTCTACACTGTACAGGAAAGTTATGCACTTGTTTATAACTGTGCATCAATTCTTCAATATATTTCGCTTTGGAACAAGATACATATAAAATTCTTACTGAGCTTAATGTTGCAGCAAATAACACAGATATAGTAAGCATGCAGGATTTATCGCTTGCTGTAATGTCGTATCACATATTCTAAATATATATAGGCTGAGTGATATATACACACTCACGTGCAGACCAAATGAAAATATATTTAGTCTACGAAGTGATAGATTGTGTTTGCTTTAATTATTCTACCCGGCAAGCACAGCCTGGATCAAATAGTGCTTGGTGGCAGTACTGCCGTAACAACACACACCTCTGTTTTAGACACTGCTCGTGTTGTCTCTTCTTTACTTCTTCTTGCTGTAGTTGGTTAGAAACACACAAATCAGCTGAGAATTTACAACTGAAAGAATCAATGTGGTTCACCTGCACATTCCTCCATCCAGGCATTGACTAGACTGAGACCGCAAGATCTGTGTGGCCATACCAAATTTATTATATATGCCACAGCATCTACTTTTCCTCCCTGGTTCTCCTGTCAGCATCCTCACCTCTGTTCTCACTAACCCTGAAACATGTCTACTTGTTTTACACTTGGAAGCACTATCAATGGTGAAATCCTTGCTTCAGTGCTAGAAATCCTCCTGGCAATCTGCAACTTTGCCATGAATCCTTCTACCAATGCTCCAGCACTGGTATTGTTTTAGGGCTGGTATCAACATTATTTAGACCACACACATTGTATTTACTCTTTAATAACAGCCTTGAACATGGTTTCAGCAAGGGCTGGGAATACCAGTATGCCAGCTGTGCCCATTCCTGGAGATGTCAGCTCTCACCAGAGTGACACAAACTTTTGTTACATTCCCTTTGGATTACTGTAATATGTGGGGCTGCCTTTAAAGAATGCTCTGACATAGCAGCTGGTCCAAAATGCTGCAGCCAACTGTTGACTGGACCTGGTTACAAGGACTGTGCAAGCTCTGCTGGCTTCTGGTCTTATTTTTAGGGCACAATTAAAAGTTTTGATAATAACCTTTAAACCTATATACTGTGCTGTACAACTATTCTCCCATATTAAGCTTCTCAGGTTTTAAGATCTACAAGATAATAACCTGTAAACCTATATACAACTATTTTCCTACATAAGGCTTTTCGGGATATAAGATCTCTTTATTACCTTTAGAAGTACAAACACAAGAGAGGGCCTTCTTAGTGGCTACTCCCAGACTATAAAACTCTCTTCCAAAGTAGCTTAGTTTACCCTCCTCTTTGTTGTCCTGCAAGCAAAGATCTTCCTATTCAGGCAACCCTTCAGCAACTAACTGCTTGTGGATGTGTGAGCTTTTTAAAAATACTTTACTGTGTTATCAGTGAGGTGTTTTAAAATTGTTTTAACTGGTGTTTCAGTACTGTAACTAATTTAATTACTATTTTAATATGTTAAATTCATTGTGTTTTTATTGGGCCCTTTTTAATTATGTTGGAAGCAGCCTTACACTGCAATAGTGGGAGAAAGTTAGACTATGGATAAAATAAAAATAAGTAAATTGTTGTGGTTGTTAGATTATGTAATCTCCACATTAAATTATTCATGCCACAGGAACATTAGCATTATTAAAAACTGGGGAGGAACAAAATGAAAAAGTGACATCTTAGGGAACAATATGTTCATGTTATGTTGATAGCAGCTCCTACAGTAATTTGTAGTTTGATCAGGTGGCCTGTCTCTGAATTTCAGACCCAGAGTTCTCAGTCAGAGAATTCGAAGTACCTCTCAAAGCTGCAGATCCCAGAATTACATATTATGGAGCGAAAGCAGTTGTTATATTTGTGTGATGTGGATCCACCTATGAAAATATAGAAGATTATAACCACAGTTGAGACTGTTGTTGAACAAATGTCTCTCCTCCCCTGACCCTCCCCCAAATGGCATCCTTTTGCTCCAGCAGTGCATTGGCTGCTGATTTGCCACCATTGAAATTGGCCAAGCAATACAGTTTTCTTGGAGATTTTTCTCTGCCAGACTATACCAAAGACACAAAGCACAAGATTTTTCTCTATTCTTTTGGCAGAAGAGAAGGCAGAAGATTAGTGTGTCCAGAGACCAAGTCATAACCCCAGATGAGGTCTGCAATAACCATGTACAGCTCTCTCAAGTGTCCTTGTATTTACTCAATCTCAAAAGTGCTCTAGCATTGCTCTCTCTTTACCAAATCCTGCCTCTTTTTGTGCCCTGACATCTGGCGACACTTTTCACAGATGACTCCGGAACCCCAAAAGAGGTGTCCAAGCAACCTTTTGCATTAGACTATGGTCTTAATAGCAAGAAAATTATGTTCAGTGCCTAGTATAAAAGACATGGCATTTTCCTCCTCTTCAAGCATAGCTGAGGGTGTGGTTACAATACTACATTTTTAATAAAACCATCAAGCAACATTCAGCAACTGAGCTACTAGTTTTCAACATCTTTTTGTGTCATGGCAATTAAACAGAAAATGATGCAGGGGGAGATAATCAGCTCTCCTTCCTGTTTGGATGCAATTAAAGGTATGATCTGTTTCATTTAAATACCCCTGCGAATACTCTCCTTAAAGCAACAAATATGAATAGTAGTTCATTTGCAAGGATATTTTTTCCCCAAGCCTTCAGAAGCAGCAGATGAAGCAAGAATTATAATGCAGCAAGATGCTACATGCACAAATGACTAGTTAGTTCTGTCCCACTACACTCAGACAATCTGCTCCTTTGTTGTTGTTATTTGTTGTCAAGTTGACTTCAACTTATGGCAGTCCCTTGAATGATTGACTTCCAAGATCCCTGGTCATCTCCTTCCCTGCCCAGCTCTTGCCACAGTTTCCTTGATTGAATCAATCCACGTGTAATGCATTCTTCCTCTTTTCCTACTGCCTTCCACTTTACCAAGCATTATCATATTTCCCAGTAAGTCACATCATCTCATGATATCTCATGAATCTTCTCCTGCAGGGTCAGAAAAGGATTAGATCTTTAAAAAAAAATTATGCAACTCAAGAGGGAACCTAGTTAAAATAACCTGAGACCTTTTTGTTCTTCACTAGTAAACCGCCCACCATTGTTTTCTGTAATCACAGACCTGGACAGCTTCATCATATTCAAGGGTGATAAATGGGCCTGATACCTGTTTGGGGGTCTTTGCTACTGTGAAGTTTTAATATTTTTATAGCTGAGTGAGAACACACGCACACACTTTTTCCTTTTCTAATTTCTTGGGTGAAATCCAGACTTTATACACTGAATGCTATTGGCCACAATGCAGTGACTGAAATACCAAGAAAATAGTCATAGTGCTTGTCAGTTTCTCATGTCAGAACAGCTTGCTCTTTGCATTCTGCAGCCAACAATGAGAACCAGCTGTGCACGTGCTGCTTTGGATCGGAGCCATGGCCAGCCCTGAGCTGGGGATTTCTACCTTGATGTAGACAGTAAAATTTGCAGGAAGCGGTTTAAAAGCTACATGCCACAAGAAAGTACAGTGGGCCCTTGTTATCTGCTGAGGATTGGTACCAATCCCCCCATGGATACCAAAATCCATGGATGCTCAACTCCCATTATATACAGTGTGGTAGTGAAATGGTAATAAAATGGCAAAATCAATGTTTGCTTTTAGGAATGTTTATATTTTTGGAATATTTTCAAGCTGTGGATGGTTGAATCCATGGATAAAAATCCATGGATATGGAGGGCCGACTGTAGCAGTGATAATCAGGGGCTAGAGCAATGTGATCATCTCAAAGTGTGCCTATATCACTTCTTTTCAGAATACTTCCAACACAAGTGTCCAGTGAAATTCTGAAGGCTGGTAACTGCAACAGCTGCAGAGGTTAATTTATGCTCCAACAGTCACCACCAGGTTCCATAGGCCATACATGCCATACTGATGTATCCCCAGCAATTCCCTGTATCATTTTGGCCCCAAAGCCCATTATGTGGGGAGAGCATTGCTCAGTTTTGAGGATCTAAGCAAACTATTGCATTTTAAAGTGATTTTGTGGTAATTTGGGCTATTTGGGGACATTTTTCTCCCAAAAGAAACATGAAAAAATCAGGGTTAGGGAAAACCTGGGGTATTTTGGAGTGCCTGGGGCTGCAAAAAATAAAAAGTCAGGGCCTCAAGTTTTTATTCATTTATTTACCTATTTAATGTATATTCCATCTTTCTCCCAACACAGGAGAATTGGTGTTGCATTTTCCTCATCCCTTAACTGGTACTTCAATCTAGTTAGAGAAATTTAATAGTGCTAACCATTGGTCTAGGCCAGCCTTTCTACCCTGTAGAAAAGCTGGAAATAATTTTCAGGCTTCAGGGAAATTGTGCATAAATTATATCTACACCTCAAAAAATTGGGCAGGGGTGGGGTCAAATCACAATTTCTTGCAGTACTTCCAGTGATTTCTTGCAAAACTCTGGGGTTCCAGGCAAACCTGGTTGAGAAACCCTGAATCAGACAGCCTTGCCATTTAAGGCCTGGTCTTCCCCTGTTCCTCTTCTGCTGCCTTACACCCTTCTCTTCTTTTGTTGGTGGAAATATTGTACTTTTTCCACTGTGTGAGTTTGCACATATCTACACATGCTCACTTCAGTGGGACTCATCCCTTTCATTAGAACTGCACCCTAAGCATGGCTTATTTTACTTTCCATTTTGGTCTCCTCCTCCAGACTGAGCCACTTTCTTCTGCTCCCAGGACCACAAAGATAGCACTTCGGGATCTCTTTACTACTTCTTGTACATCCACTAGACTTGTGTTTAGTTATCCCCAAGTCCCATCAGTCCAATTAAATCGCTGTACCAAAGAGGATTTTGTTCCTCTAATGCTTCTGTTTATTTTGTAAATCACTTTGTCACCTTTCTGTGACTCTATTCACTAAGCCTGTGCCCTGAAATTCATTAAAATTTTGCACAACAAAATGATAACCGTAATTATCCAGACAACCTGTGCGACCCAAATTACTTGATGCATTAAAGCAATACTAGATGCTATCAAAGGTTGCCCACAAATCTTGCCCTTAAAGTTTGTGTGAAGGAGAGTTTGTGGACACACATAAGAGAGAACAAAGAGAGAGAGATAGCACACTTCATATTAAATATGTTTGCAAATGAATGGTATGTCTTGCATTAGAAAGAAACATTAGAATATTTAACATGGCTTTTAAATATATGTATGTATTTGCATTTTCTGTTGCTTTTGTGTCCATCCTGCTGTGAGCAGAAAAGCACTACATATGGACTGGCAGCTATAGTACATTACTATATATCCAATGACACCTATTTTCATTTTCTTACCACTCAGATTCCAATTCTGAGGTTAGTTGCAGCATGGTATCTTTAGCTTCTGAAATACTTGTACGTTTTAGAGGTAGAAATTCTGAAAAAAGGTTTTTTCCCCATTGCATACCCAAGGCACAAGGAAAGTGAAATATCACTAAGATTCCATCATGCAGAAGCTATTGTTGTTTCAGTCTGCTCTAGGAACTGTAATTTATATTAATTGTTCTAAATCAAGTAGACAATTGTTATTAGGGAATGACAGTATGTTTAGGCACACTTCAATGGTTTGGACAACATCTTTCCTAGCAGTACATAATCTGGTGTGGAAAACCCATGGCCTTTGCAGATATTGCTGAACATCAACACTCATCATCCTTGACCTGTGGTCATGTTGTCTAGAGATGATGGGAACTGAGATCCAACACTTAGAGTGCCATGGATTTCCAGTCCATGGCCTCTCAGTATTCATTACCACTGAGTGTACCACCTAGGAAGCTCAGCAACATCTGGAGGACTGCACAGTTCCCACTCTTGACCCAATGATTTTAACCTCCTTTCCATTACAGTTCTACCTACCACTGTAATCCTCTTGCCTGGAAGGAAATTCCTTTGAGTGGAATTTACTGGTGGCACAGTGTGCTAAGGATTCAGGTGTATGTCTATAGATTTCTATAGCTCACACTAGAAGAATACAAGAATACTTTACGCTAACAAAAAATATGCATTTTATATATATATATATAATATGAAAGGTTTTCAGAACAATGTTGTAGATCAGCTCTGTTCTAGTCTTCTATTTAAAGGAGAAAACAAAAAGAGTGTTCTTCACAAAACTGTAGCAAGTCAGGACCTGTAGCACATTACTGGCATCAGGGCCCACAGCTTGCAGTCCATTTTTACAGCCGTTCTAAAGTCAAAAGCATTCTCTCTAGAAGGCATGCCCATCCTTGGCCGAGTCAAGCAAAGCAACCTCCCCCCACCCCCACTGTCACCCAAACATGGTAATAACTTTATGCACTGCAGGTTGAACTTGCAAAAAATCAGCCCAGACTTGTCTTACTCTTTGTATGTTAGCAATGAGATCACTGTGTTTCACTGAGAGCTCAAATTTTTTAACTTGACAAAAGACATAGGTGAATGTGTCATGGTTTTACTGTTTTGCAGAGCTCAGATTCTGCAAAGATAACAAGAGCTGTTCAGTGCTTGCCTACGCTCTGAACGTGTGTTAATCTAAAATGGCTGCTCGGTAATACTTTAATTGCAGTTTCATGGCAACAAATTGCCACTTAGCTGTAATAAATTTTCTCGTGGCTTAGTCGGACTAACAATGAAGGCATGCACCTGAAAGAAAAGAAGACAACAGGAATCCAGAACTTTATGTTCTACAATGTCAAGGCATGGGGGGAGTAAACAACAATGCCAAGCCAAAATAATTTTACACCAAAATGTTTGACATTAATACATAGATGCCACAATCTCACTTTTCATCTTTATGAGAATATTATCCACAATACATCTTTCAAGCACCATAGAATTGCATAGTTTTGAGATCATTTTAAAACAATGTAGATGACCAATATGAGCTCATCTGATGGCAATCAACTCTTTGTAGCTTCGAAATAGTAGCACTGTTCACCTGATCACTAAACATAAATCAACAATGCTAATGTATATGACCGAAGCCTCATAGTAAAAGTTAAAATTCTGAAGCAGAGGTGGAGAACCTTTCTCTGTCATTGGTCACTAATCCAAAGAAATGTAAACAATGGCGGATGGAGCTGGACCAAAGTCACTTGAGTTTGCAGGATTGTGTAGTTCTCTGTGCTACCCTGTTTCAGTCCTGCAGTATCCCTCTCCCATGGAAATTAAGCCAACAGTCATGTTTTCCATGAGTCACGTTTCCCTGTTCCATATCCCCAAGGATATGTTGCTGTTACAGTCTCCTTTTATATTTTATAAGATACTGACAGAACTACTGAAAGAGAATTTGCAAAGGCCAGGGAAAGACAAGACAGTCTGCCATGGCATACAGAATTTGATTCGGGAAAAGCTTGAATCGTCCAGTGGCCAATAGAATATCTCAGTCTGGTTGCTGGAAAACTAAAGAAACATTACCTGTTAAGAAAGCAGTCCATTTTTTTGCAAAATTGGTTCATAAAAGAGTAATAATACAAACATGACCACTGTATTTATTCAAGGGGCTAATTTCATACTAGGTAAATAGCCTTTTCAATGTTTGTAAAGCTGCAACCATTTTTTGAAAATTGAAAAGCTGCTACATAATGACAAAATATTTGAAAGCCTATGCCTGTGTAAAGGCACACTATATGCAACATGGATTCTTTGTGCATAAAGAACCACTAATATAGAGAAGAGGTTCCTCCCTACCACTCCCCAGAATTTAAGGTGGGGGTAGTGGTCAGGACGACCATCATCTTAAATAGTTCATCACATAAGAACAAACCTCTCCAGTGCTCCTCCCAAACCCACACACACTTCATCACCATTATAACCCATTTTTATTGTTTGATATGCCTCCAGTTTCAAGAATGTTTTATCCCAGGCAAAAATACTAGTTAAATATGTCCCGTTGTATATTCATAACTCCATCAGTCCTCCTTCAGTTTAGCACATCAAAGCAAAAGCTTCATCACTTGCATGTGGATTATGCTAACATGAGTGACATTTGTAATCTTATAGGTCTGCAACTTAAGAAATGCTTTTAAGCTTGCAATTAAATAGGTAGCTGTGCTTTAAGAACCAGTCATATAATAGTTTATTTAAAGTCTTTAATGAACTTCAGCTTCTTCATCGCTAAATGCCACACTATATTACTTACTGAAAATTATTAGCCATCATCTTAGTACTTCTAGGTTATATTAGACAACTGTAAACCTGGCACGTACAGCTTTAACAGCAGCAGGATGAGTGCTTATATACGGAAAGAATGAATTTTAAAAGGATGTCTACAACAGTACTAAGACATAAGCTTTACATTTCTGTGCCTCAGACGATCTCCTCAAAGGAATTCAGACAGCATAATTCAGAGAATTCTAATGGCTTAAACATTTTAGTGGAACACAGTTAAGGTTCACCTCTGAAACCATCTGAATTTGCGTGTTATTGCTTGTTCCTTAATTTGCCTATACAGAAAGTTTAGCAATACTTAGGTTTGTTTTTTTTAAATAGCCTTTCACAGGTAAGCAACACACTGACATACTCATAACATCTTTAGCTTATGAATGCACTCAGTTTTGCTGGACATAAAGAAGCTTCTGACTCAAATTTCATCTCCCTCTCCTGCACTCAAATTTCCTAACTTGCTTCCAGTTTTGATGCAAAGTATTGCAGTTTAAAGATTTCTTTTTATGTGTGTGGAAACTACAATTTTCCATTGCAATTTACCATCTCAACCAGATGTACCAGGGTTGGAAACAGTCAGTTCCCCGGTTTAGATGTACAATAATAGCAAACTATCGATTTGCTACAAAATTAAAAGTCAAGGAGAGTGCAGGGGAGGAAGTAACAATACCCAAGGCTCATTCACACAGTACCAAAGCGAGATTTAGAACTGTACCCTGAACCAGCCCATTTTTATAAAAGGTACTCCAGGAAATAGAATGTCCACTGAAATATGTATTAATTTTAATTTCAAAGGTTTGTTAAAATCAGTATTTTATATTTTCACATTGGAACCCAAGTATACTGTTTTCCTAGCAAAGAGTAATATGGCTGGACATTTCCTCTCAGAGACCATCAATGTTTCCCAATCAAGCATTCAAGACACCGAATGTGTCTTTTGTCAGCAGACCTGAATGAGAGAATTATACAACATAGTCGAATAGGCTGATTAATATCAGATACCACAAGATCCTCCATTAGATTAAGAAGTAACTCAAGCACCATTAGTTCCCTCTGTTCATCTTTAACTGTCCTCTACCAATGTCAAATTTAGTCAGAACCCAAAACTGTGCATACTATACCTTCCATTTAGACTTTCAGCCAATATTCAGAATTGTCAGTTATTTACATAACAGGAAAAAGAAAATTCCACATTTGCCAATCCTGTAACATAAATGATATTCCTATGTGGAGAAGTTGAACATTATTCCAGGAAATTCAGATGATTCCTTATGAAACTGGATACTGTTGGAGACTCATTACAGTTAGCATGGACATCCAGCTTTACCTCTTATACCAGTGGTTCCCAACCTGTGGGTTGGGACCCCTTTGGGGGTCGAACAGCCCTTTCATGGGGGTAGCCTAAGACCATCGGAAAACACGTATTTGCATGTAGCAATGAAAATAATTTTATGGTTGGGGGTCACCACAACATGAGGAACTGTCTTAAAGGGTCGCAGCATTAGGAAGGTTGAGAACCACTGTCTTATACAATAGCAAGCATACATTTCAAAGCTGATTCACCTGCCCCCCGCCCCTCAAAAAAACAATAACTCCACAGTGACATTCTGGGAAAATACTTCCAGAACTGCAGCTGAGGTTCCTGAAGGGCCTAAATTTATCAGCCCACCCTTACCAATGCCTATTGTGTTATTTCTTCATCTCAACCATGTATTCAAATTTCAGGTCCTCTACTTTCTTCTGGGAGGCATGTGGAAATAGCTTGATGCAAGCCCATCCTATTACCAGGCATCAGCTATTACATTTTCTCTCTGGTATTTTCAATTTATGTGCATTTTTTTCTAAATGCAGACACATTATGACAGTTGTTTCAGGTCTGCAGATTGGCTGTGGTGGCTGTGGTGCACTTGCCATGAATTTTTTATACCATGCTGTGCTCTCCATCTTGGTATACATTGTGCTGCAATTCAGATTAACTGGATAAAATGAAAGGATTTTGCATGCATCTCACCTTCCTTCCTCGGCAGACTAGTTAATGAAACTTTTCAGTAAGTTTACACTATGTTACGCCCGTGCAGCCTTGGAAAACAACAAGCATAGATGAAGAAAAAGAATACCTATTATTAGAGATAAAGGGCATAAGGATCAAACTGAACTGCACCGCCACTAACACCAGCTATAATGCCACAGAAAACTCTGAAGAGAAGTTGCTCTTTCAGCATGTTGCGTTACACTGAAAACTCAAGTTCTAAATCAGTCCTCAAAACCAGGAGGATTTTGAGCTTGAGAATCTGGAGGCTATACCCATTCCTGGATGTGGCCCAGCCTCTTAGTTCACACAGAACTGATTGTAGAGAGCAAGGCAAGAGAAAAAACACACACACTTCCTGTTGTTAACAAAGTTTAGATGACTTAGGTGAAGAAAGCACAAGATTAATCGCATTGAGGGCTTAACTAATGAAACACTGCTGTTATCTGAATAAATATTTGAAAGACTAGACTTTGCTTGAGTTCTACACTGCTGCCAAAAGTGACCGTTATTCAGAGTTCAACGCATTCCTTAGTCCCATAAAAGTGTTAGAAGGCTGGAGAATCAGATTTTAAAGTCAAATGGACCCTTAAAAGTGACGGCTACATAAGCTTTCATTTCTTGACAATGGTTTGCCACATCATACTGAAGTCCAAACTCAATTAAGGATGTTTTCATTTTAAGTTTTTATTATTTAAATACACCATACTAGAGCAAATGTCTCTGAAAGTATCACAAATAAAAGTTTTTTTTCTTCTTCTTCATTCAGCAAATTAGGAGTAGGTGAAAATTTCTACACAGTAGCTGCTATGAGCTTGATTTTTTTTTCCATTTTCTTTTTTGTGTCATGGGAAGTAGCAACATTAGGACAAAACACACTTACATGCATACATACATTGTATTTTACAGAGATACAACAAAAGTGTTTGTGATAGAATATCACAAGAGCCCCATCCTTCCTTTAGCTCATTAGCTGAGTTTTGAAACACATTTCCTTACAACACTTAAATATACAAAGAGCAAAGAGAATGTTGTTAAGGTAAAACACAGGGTACAAATCCTGGCCAGTGCCCTGCTAATTGTTAATGAGGGTAGAAAGCAGACTTGAAAGCTCATTTTAATTAGCTTCATTAGTCATTTTCCCCACCCCTCCCACCCAAAGTTGTTCTCCAGTGGATTTTTTTTTTCATTTTCTCTACAGTCTCCCATCAGCCCAGATTCATGGAGTCCTTAATGTTCATTTTCAGTCATTGTAATACACCAATAAATGTGGGAAGGGCAACCAAGAGTAAAGAAGGTGCAATGGCATGGAGCTGGCACTGATGCTAGCTACAAGGTGACTTGTCTACTGGAGACATGGGATCCATCTGTGATGAACAAAGTTTGAGATGAAGGCACGCATTCTGCAGTACTCTGACCTTTTAGCAGACCTGCAAGAAATAAAAATGGGCATCTTAGCTAAAAATGTTTGACTTGAGCCGAACGTGACTGCTTTCGTCTCCTCCTTATTCACTTATTTTATTAAATTAGTTTCCAACTGTGACTCGATTAAAGGTTTTTTCAGCAATACTCATCCAAGTCCCTGAAGAATTCAAATGGAAAAACAGACCACCAAAAAAACCATATTTTCTTCAGTTTTGACAACATGATATACTTTGACAAATAATAATAAAAAGAAGCTTCTGGTGAGAAATCCTACAATCCCTTATTTCTTTTACAAAAGATGCATTTTCTTTGGAAAAGGATGAAATGACACGCCTTGCTTTTGAAGCACCAAGTAAAGTGATCTTCTAAATTAGGAAAAATTCTGTCTAAAGAAAATAAGATACCCTCCCCTAGGCAACGCTGGTTAACATGCATAGCACAAAAGCTAAATATAGACATTTTGGAATATTTTCCTCCCATTTAAGATTCCTCGTCTGCTATGTTAGTTAATGTTACATAAACTCTGTAATATATGAAGTCAAACATGTGCCTCCACCGTGATGTGTTAATGAATTGTGATAATTAAAAATGCCTAGCTAGAGAGAAGCCTAACTTCCATGGATAAAGTAAAAACAATCCAGTTTTTAAATGCAATCTGTTTGCAATTACCAAAATGAAATAATATATTTGATTTTTATGGTTTTTAAATGACATTTTGAGCTTCTTAAGAAGTTTTTTTTACCCTTTCCCTAAGTTACTAAAAGCCTGAGGTCTATTAGTAACTGCAACCCCCCACTTTCAAGCTAATTAAAGTGGTGGAAGCTTGGAGGTTTAATTCCCCAGAGCTGATGCTCAGTGTGAGAAAGGTAATTTGTCTGTCCAGAACAAAGATTAGGGAGCAGCCAGCAAGCATATTTAATAAATGAGCATCAAGTGTCCTCTACTATGGACACAGACAATACCAATTATGTAAGTACAAGGGAATTGTTGAACGATATGTAAACTAGAAGATTCTGTGCAAGAGAGAGAATAGCAAAACGTAATCTAACTCATGCTTTATTTAAAAGTATAGGAGCTAGAGCCAAGTGAATGCCCTGATCACTACCAATGAAAGGAAAATGTATACCTTGTAAAATAGGGGCAGTGTGGAAAAAGAAAGATCAGATCAAGTATACCACCATGAGCTTTAGAGAAAGTCCCAAAGCTGCAAAGTGCCTCCCTACTCCATTTTTGCACAGGACACGTGCTTTTCCATCAAACCCATAAAGATTTTGTTTATTTAACTATGATATGTACAGAATCACTGGTGATTATTATTTTTCTTATATGAAGGACACTATTTAAGAAGCATCTTTCTACTCAAAGTCTAATGGGGACGAGTTCTGAATAGGAGCTTAGTGTTTTAGTATGTAAAATGCACCCACATATATGGGTCATGTGATGAACAAAATGCACATGTTGTTTACAATTACTTACCCTGGACAAGTGGATAATTACAACACTGATAACTCTTGAATGCTTATCCTAAGGCATAATGTCCATTTGAAACAAAAGAAAAAAAAGAGCATACTCTGCAAGAGATATGCCACTTTGGTTCATAAGACTGTAGTTTCTCTTTTAGGTAATGAAAAGATACTAGTACCAGCTCCTTAAACCCACTGCCTAACCAGTATCAATTCCTGACCACCACTGAACCTATGCTAACTAAAAACAAAATAAACTGGTGAGACCCAACTCCATTAATATCAGTCTAGAGATTGTTTGGCTAAATTCAGATTATTAATCTTCTATGAAAAATGGATAAAGGAGAATATGGTCTTTTACTTTTAAAGTAAGATAAGGGAGATATCACTGGGCTTTCTTCTGTGTCTATTAAACCAAAAACATTTGTAATGATTCCCTTACCCAGCACAGGACAACAACAATCACTATTTGAATGGTTTGCAAATCCAAACAACAGCAAGAGCTTTTCATGGCATGAGTGGAATGATCCTACTGGACTTCAAAGTGCAGTAGCCTGCATTTAACACTTCCCCCTGAGTAATGGGTACATAAGTAGCCACAAAATATGCAGTACCAAAAAATGCGCAAGCCACTTTTTCTTAGGCAATAAAAACCTACTGAAAAACAGCTGTGAAAAGTAGACTAATCTCACAGCTCTTATCCTCATCCAGCCACATCCATGGGAATAATGAATCACCCACTACACTATACTAGAACCATGCACTGAGAGTCACTGCTGCTTTCCATCCCCCCCCCCCCAACACCTCTTTGTCTGTTTTTAAAAATATCACAGCAATGTCCACAGAAGAAACAATGGACTCCTATCGAACCCTTTCTGCACAATGATTTACATACAGGCTGGATGAAAGTTTGCAGTCCCAACATATGTGTGTGCTTCATTTTTCTCATCTCTATCCTAATTGCCAACATGACTCTACTTTAGCAGAAGCACAAGAGATGTATAGAAAAAAGGCAACAAGCATATTAAACTTTAACACACACACACACACACACAATAAATAGATAAAAATGAAATGCTAAACCATCAGGAAAAAATGCAAAAGATCTTGCTTATGTTTACAATGGAGCAATTTACTAGTAAGGTTTATCAATGAGCATGTAGGCTGCAAATGTCTTAGATTCCAAAAAGAGTATCCTAAACTTTCTTGTTTGGGTATGACCCCCATTAAACTCAGCAGAATTTGCTTTCTAAGAACATGTATTTGAGCCCTCAGCCATATCTGTATTGCCTAAAAATACAACATGTTTATAATTATTATGTAAGGGGCAATATTCAACAACATTATGAGGTATATAGGAGAACTATTCAGTGACAAGTTCATTTTTTGTCATATTTGCTCTCTAAGAACAGACATTTATATTCTCTTTGATGCTGCAGAATTCATGAGCTGCCCAAGGCTTGCCTTTTTTTTAGACTTTATCTTCAAAATTCCTACTAACAGATAAATGTTATTTTTTGCTATCCTTAGAACAGACATTAATGAAGTTCCTATTGTAAATCCATAAAGAATTACCAAGTGAAGTGTGCACTTTGTTTCAATGCAATAACTCAGTGCTGTGTGATTGCCTGGGTTAATGATGAAAAAGTCAAATATACTATCAGAGCTGATGGAAAAATCCATCACCAATTTGAAATTAAAATTCATCTGTGGTCAATAAGATTTAATATCCATGCAAGTGGTGCTGTAAAGAGTAAATGAATCAATGTCATCAATACATAATCAGTATGAAATATGATGCGAATAAAATTATGTGCAAGACTTGTGCATTCAGTGTTTTCTGGATCAGTGTGGAATGAACAGTCCCTTAACTGAAGGTTGACAGTAATTATTATAAATTAGGCATAGCAGTTATCAAAATCCACTCACTTCCATAGCAACTATGGGACTTATTAGGGGATTAAAACAGATCTACGAACTGTCCAGTTTGAGCATCGCCACAAGACAACTGTTGATCAAAACTGTTTCCTACTCTGCTACTGCAAGTAAACCATACTATACATTAGCACCAAAAGCCAAGTGATAGGACACACACATAATCGAATGGAGTCAACAGGAGTGAAAGAATGTGTCTTCAAATTGAGCCAACTCAAAAGGTATTGAGCAAAATAAACTTAACTACCTTTCTAATGCCACCATGATGGTTCTAAAAACCACAACCATACAGTTAAGTTATTTGAATCCAGAATGCTACTCTTCTGCGTATGTATTTATTAACAGACTAGTCTGCATCCAATAACAAAAATTTGACAAAATGTTTTACCAAACAAAATGCAAAGCACTGCTACCCCTCAATTCCTACATATCAGATCCAGATTAAACTGAAGCCACTTCTCAAACTCAAAACACCTCTATGTTTAGCCCATCCTGTTAGCAACATTCAGTTACGTGACATCATTTAAAAAGATAGCTAGTACCAAGCTGGACCTACGTAAGTTATCCTCAGCTTAGCTCTAATAAAGGCTATAAGCAATTGTTCAGTATTCACCTTCTGGTCTGGCAGTAGTGGATTGCTCTGAAGTGAATTCAAATGGCCATTGATGAGAGCTGTAGGTCTATCATGTTCGCAGAATAAACTGCCATTGATATAGTGAAACCTGTCTCCAGGGACCAGGCGATTCCGGCAGGTAGAGCACGTAAAACACTGAAATGGATGAACAAAAGGATGGTTAAACTTTGGTGTTAAAGATGCCACAATATGCTAACATTTGGATTACAGCAAAAAGGATGCATGGATTTGTCCCAATACAGAACACTGCACCTGCTGGAACTGAGTGAACCTTTCAGACATGGAGTGCCACTAATTATTGGGATGACAAATGGATTGTAGAAACCCATTTTCTTTATAACTAAGCCCATTTAAGAATTCTTGGAAAATGTGGGTGTTATATATATATATATAAATCTATGCACCGAAGCAGCAACGTGGAAAAGGAGATAGTGGGGATAAGTGTCAGAGAAGACAGGCTTACTTACCTTAAGATGATAGACATTCCCTTGTGCTCTCATAACCAGCTCACTAGCAGGAATTGACTGCCCACAAGCACTGCAAGCGCCACTATTTCCAAATAACCTGAAAACAAGGAAGTCGGCACTTGTTACTTCCCCCCTACAAAATGCATCTGTGAATGAATAATCCAGCATCAAAACAGCCATTTCAACTTGTAAAATCCTCTTTTGATACCTGTTTACATACCATGAATGTAATAACTTTAAAAATGTAACACAAGCCACGGTCATAGAAGCATCCTATGCCTCTCAAGACTTAGATGCACAGGATCTAATAAAATATTGACTTGCATCTAGCAACACAAACCAATTCTCTACAACACTTTTTATCAGATTACTGGGTTTTGTCATAAAAAAGAGAGACAGAATTCATGACTAGAGTTTAAATGCATTGTGTCCTTGAAATTATATGAAGAACTTTTTTGTACTTTAATCATATCTTGGGAGATGAGTCATCAAAAGGGTTAAGAGGATTTGATTGTATATCTAAGACGACATCATGCTCAGTGTATTGAAACTCCAGTAAACCTCCATCAGGGCAGAGTTTCCATTAGAAACTCTCGGCTATCCAGGTTGATATATAATGTGTATGGGTTAACCTTTTCAATCATGGTGTCAACACTTTAGATTTGCCTCTGCTCATCTCTTTCATCCTAACCTTCTCTCTCTCTCTTGATAATGAAATGCTTGCTCCAACTTCCCTCTATCTGCTCCTGAGTCCACAATTTAGATTACTTCATCTCTGCTAGCAACAAACTGAATGAAATTTCGATTTGAGCAGAAAGTAATTTACCGGGATCTGGACCCATTTGTCATCATATCTCTCTGGGTGTTTGCTGTATCACTGCAGTTTTCCTATGCAATCAAATGAGACCACAACATCTGCCATGGGTGGGTGGGGGGAAGAGCAGAGGAAAAGCAGAGGGGGGAAGGGGGGGAAGAGGATTGTAGAAAAATATATACAATTCTTTTAATGCATTTAAAGGCACATATACTCTTGAGATAATAATTTAATGAATATTGAACTCCCACTTTTGCAGTGTGTTAGAATTTTTTAAAGGCTTGTTGTTTGCTTTTCTGAAGCTTCTCATTGCAACCACAGTATTTACGATGATGGATTCAGATACATAGGCCCTAGGTCCACAACACCTAGCTGCCTTTCCAGGCAGGAGGATCCTGAACTAGCTGGCTCATACCCCACACCCCTCAGTGTAAGAAAAAGAACACCAGACATTACCACATTAACATAGTGGTGCTGTAATAAAGATTAATTATTTGCATTGCCTTTTCTTTTGTCCAACAGTTAAGTCTTACAATTTTATATGTGTTATCAGTCTGGAGACTGATTTTATTTTTATTTTTTTACAGAAATGCTATCATCTGAATGTTTGCTGCATGCTTCTGTATCAAGAAGAGACAGAAAGAGAGAGAGAAAAATAATTGCTTTTGAGTTTTCCAGAATCAGTGCTTGCAGAGGGAGGCTTGTCATGTTCAAACTACTAATTTGCTGTCGCCACTTTATTGAAAATAGCCTGTAAGTTGTTATTAAATGTATCGACTGAACGACAGGGAGAGTAGTAAAACTGCCCCTTAAGATGGCTTTTAATAGGAAGCCTGAGAAACAAATTTTGCAGCAGCATCGATTTGAAGAGTTCAATCAAAACTCCATTTCAAAACTAATTAGTCTGAGATCCGCAACACACTGACACTTTCTTGCGAGTCAGAATGGGTACAAAGGGAAAGCTGAAGTGATACATTGCCAAGACCACCAGCCTAAAAGGGACAGAACTGTCTAGAAAACTGGAGGGATGTTATTTTGGTATATGCTCAATCAGAAGGACCACTACAAAGTATTTACAAGCAGTACTGTAATTCCATACTCGGTATTACTATGTGTATTATTCTTTCCTCTTCCACCTATCCAGTCGCCATAAGCACCAATGGCAATAGTCAATAAGAAAGTAATTTAAGGGGGCAGTAGGCAAGGCTTCTCGGCAGTCTATCTGTAAAACTGTGATCAAAGAAGCAACAAAATTTACAATGGATGATCTTTCAGTGTGGCAAAGTGAAATCTCATAGCGCCATGACTTGTTCTCTTCCTAGAAAAAAAAGAGAGAGAAGGCATGCACTCATACACATGCATACAGAGAGAGAGAGAGATACACACAAACACACACGTACTGTACTCATATACACCTCCTTAGGAGGAAGAAAAGACAGAAAAACTATTTTACAGCTTGCTGATGAAGAGGAGAGGAATTCAAATGTAGCAAACTACTGACAAATATTTTAACTATTCTGCTTTCATTGTACCTCATCTTTTCAGACTTCTCCAAAACAGTTGTGCATCTGTGGTCAAAACTGTGATCAATTTTAGTGACTGCAACAATCTTAATCCAAAAAGCTACCTGGTAATCAGCACTCTACACTCACACACACACACATACAATATCTGGTTTTTCTTAAAAAGATGAACAAAAGGATGGTTAAACTTTGGTGTAAAACATTCTTTAAATATTTGCTAATTTGCAGCATTAAGCCATTGCTACTAAAGGAATTGTCCCCAACTTCATCCATTATTTTTTTAATGGTGTAATCTGACTTTATTGTTCTTCCCTGCTAATGGAGATAGCAGGACTGTGTAGTTTGTTGCAATTTCAATGGACACTTTGGAGATCTTTTTTTGTTTTCCTAAGCAGTAAGACAATGACTGCTAACTATCCTCTTACTGAAAAGTTGTTTTTACACAGGTTCTGTGAGAGAAGAAAGTTAATTAGCTAATCAGGGAGACTGTCCAGGACGGTATTTAATTTAAAAGGCTGGAGGCTTTAGGTGCTCAATTAAGTAGCTATCGGTCTCAGACTGGACTTTAATGGGCTCTTTTCTCTTTAATTCCAGCAATGGGGGAGAGATACCCCAGGTCAGGCTAATTAAAGCCAGGGGACTCTTTAATTGCGATGACAGAAGTGGTTTCAGTTTCCTCTCTTTGGGTCTTGGAGTCCAAGAAGGTTGTTAATATTTCAACATTTGGGCAACATAATCAATCACCAGCACTGAGATGTTGCATACATGGATGAAAGTTCTACATCTTGTAGAGTTATGTAATGCCACCTTAAAATTAATCTACTTCTCTCTCTACTTTTCAATCCACATTCAAAACTTTAAGGGGCCAAGGACAATAAATTGGAACCAAGAGGACAATCAGGCTTCTTAGCCCTTGCAGTTAAAAAATTCAGTTTACACTTTTCAAATGGACTGCAGAAATATAATGCACAAAGAAAGATTGTGGGAATTATTAGGATACTGAAGCAACTAAAAAGCTCTGGACTATCAGATCCTGAGTTCCCTTTTCTATTTGTATGTGAAGAGTGGGTGGCAGATCTGTACCTGAATACATCCCAATTCCCATTTAAAAGAAATGCATATTCAGATCTACTGATCCATAAGCAATTGGGTTTCCAGTAGAGTTGCTACTCCGGATCCAAATTCTGCACCAGCTGTATCAGATTTAACAAAGACTATATAGAAAATTATGCCTGGAGCCAAGTCCATTAAAGGTACTTCAGCATAACTACAGCCCAAGCACCTTAAAAGCACCAGAAGCTATTGATACTTAAAGGGGGGAGAGGAAGGCGGCTGTGGAAGTGCTGCATTAAGGAAGGGGGAAGAGAAAAAAAATATCAGCCAAATTACGCTTGGTTAATTCAGAGTAACAGATCTGCCCCCAAGTGAATTGGAGGCCTTGAATTAATTCTGTTATGACAAATCAAGATAAACGTTCCCCCTAAATTGCATGCGATTTAATTAATTTTTGAGATCCTGGATTTTTTTCCAAGCTAATAGTTCACATGCTCCTGTGCTGTCATTGTGCTTGAGTGGGCAGACTTCAAAGTGATATTAAATAACCAACTATTAGATTTACCTAGCACGTCCTATTGGAAAAATGCCATTTAATTACCTAGCCTGTTCAATTAAAGGGACAGCATTCCCTGAATATAGCAGCTTGCTGTTGATTACCAGAAAAATGAACTCGCTGCCTGGCGGCTCCCTTGCTTTCTCCCCCCCTCCTCAAATAGCTCATACTGCGGACACCCACGTGAATGGCAATGAGCAGCCAGGAAGAAGGAGAGCATCTTCGGCCTGTTGGAATGGGGATCAAGTCCCTGCCCTGGCATGTCAGATGTGGCAAATGCCCCCGATCCTGTGCACTAAGAAGCTTGGTTGGGGGGGGGGGGGCTGTTGAACTCCCTGCTCCACCCATTATCCAGACTATTTGATCAAGACATTAATAAACTGCAGTTCCCCCTTCTGTCTCCCCACCATCACCATCCCAAAACCCATCTACTTCTCCCTCCAGCCTGGGCATAAGGAGTCACAGAATCATATTAAAGGACACTTGTACAGAAAGAGTTCTCAGGCACTAGCACTTTAAGAAATGCCTATTTTGCTTCTCCATTCTCCCCCCCCCCTTCCAATCCCACCCTCGCCAATTCTCTCTTGCTCTCTCCAAGGCCAATTTTGTTAATTAAATGTTTTGTTTGCGACACAGCTCTCATTCATTTCGGACACGTCATTCCAGGCAGATCTAAGCCAGGGACGAGATCTCATTAGATAAAACCTATCAGAACTAAGAGAAAATGGAGGAGACACTAATTAAAGCTCTTAATTGTGCAGATTCACTGCCACACTGCTGCTTTATCTAGAATCTCATGGCTGGGAGGGCTGCCTGTCACTCTCCTCCCTTCCTCCCCCAAAAGCTTCCAGTTTCCTTAGGGTACTGTCCTTATAAGTTAAGGGCCAAAGAAGAGTCAGTGGACTTCCATTTCCCTACACACACACACATCTGCTGCAATTCTTAGACAGAATAGGTAATACTGACTCTCTAAAGCACCAACTGAGAAACAGTTTTAATGTTCCTTGCTTCAAAAGGGGGTGGGAGAGTCCCTATAGTCCTATGGTAAGCTAGCAGCCCGTCCTTTCATTTCAAAGTCATGGAAATAAATTCTTCTTTCTGCTTAACAAAAACATCCCACTGTAACTACAACTAAGGCCATTTTTGGAATTTTTGCAAGCAGCCTAAAAGAATAATCCTGAACCTCTCTCTCCCTTTCCTCAATTAAAATGGCACACATGCATTGCATAATGCTGATGAATTGGTAGTATCTTTTTTGTCAGTAGATTAGGACATCCAGTTACATATGTCAGAAAGTCATCGGGGTCACAGATGTACCTCATGGAAGTTTGTGAACTTGCTACGGTAGGCTTTTTTGCTATGGAATGGACAGCCTTCCAAAAGTGTATACCTGATATAACTGAACTGTGTTGGATCTTCAATTAGTTCTACTGAAAAGTCAGGCGGATGGAACAAAATCAGTTCAAATTTGCCATCTGATAAAGCACCCTATTTATAACTGCCTATACTAGGACTGTAATAAGTTTTGGCCACACAAAAACCTGAGGCAGAGATTCCAATAAGCTGTTCTGAACTCGCCTTAGGGATACAGTAGGCAAGTTCTCTTTTTAATTAGTAGTGATCAGAAGAGGTTTGTTTGATGGTTTTAGTAGAGAGGGACGAAATCTGTACTGTTCATTGAATCTGAACAGTAGTGTCAATTTTTCCACTTCAAACAAACCTCTTTTTCTAACCGTTCTGCTCTATTTAATTAGAATTCTGTCTCGCTTATGCAGTTACTTCGGACAGGGATCAAGAATGCATCACTGCAAGCCTGCACATACTGATTTTCGAGCATTTACTTTAAAAATCCAGACACTTAGCAAAATTAATGTCGCAATCCCTTAAAAACCTCTCTATAGCTATTTTGTTTCCTGTATTGTGTTTAGTTGATTAAAGGGGACAGTGTTACAATGAGGAGAAGGTATAAGCAAACATTCAGTTTGGTGCCATCCAAAATTCAATATAGCACTATATACAGCTATTCCATACAGTCATATTAAAGTTCCAAGCAAAAAATGCTTCAAAAATGTTTATAACCAAGCATTTGACGTGAAGACACAAGAAGACTTCAACCACTAAACAGCTTCCTTTCTCTCTTCCAAGAACTGAGATACTTTCTCAAATATATTCTGAAGTGTGAAGACCCAGACTATACTGCCAACACCCAACATTGCCTTTGCCTCACATTCTTTCTATGCCAAAAACAGTAGAAGGGGGCTGTTTAATTACTGATTGCTGAACTAGAACACCTCCTTAAAGCATTCATGTGCATCAGTCTATCAAGTCATTTACTCAAATTAGATGTGTAATCCTTCAAAATGCCTCCTTTCAAAATGAGTTTAAAGGAGCTCGAGTTCACCTGAAAAGATCCAATGGGCACCTGACCCCTTAAATTCTTTTCATTAATTGCTCCAAAACTAGTTGGGGCGGGGAGGAAATAACACATTTTTCTAATGTAAAATGCAAGGGATGAAGAATGCCTTGCTGTAATTATAAAAGTTTAAGCATTTATCCATACATACATGTAATTTTTTTTTCTACACTAAAAGATACACCCCACAACAATACAAAAGCTATTGGGCTGTGTGTATGCACTTCTTGTGTAAGATGCATCCATGGCCTTTCCAACAGTGAATCAACTTTTTCACAACGAATGCAGGCAATGAGTCACCCCCCCCCCCCATTCCAGTTCAAGGTGTTTAATGCAAATAATAATACAACAGTTACAGATAGTCATTTCATTGTTTTTGCATGTCCACCAGAGCCCTAGCTAGCTCTGCACTTGGTCTCCAAACACAATCTTCACCCTCAACAATAGCCTTTGGCAAATGTTTAAAGCTGGGACTCCCCTTAAAAGTTCACAAACACTTGAGAAGTTTCCTCCACTTACTCCTCCCACTGGACCATTCTCCTGTCCAATATGCCCACCATAACCCATGAAAGGAACTGCTTTGGTAAATTAGGCTTCTAGTTTTGAACTACCACCTGCAGGGCAAAGTTGTTTCTGCCCCCTCACTTTTCTCTACTTCGCATGGAGGGATGCAGTTGTTACTCAGATTTACATACAGATGCACACGGTTCCAGGAACTAGTGACCCGGCCTACCTTCCCTCTGCCTCTCTCACCTGATGTAATCGTTTCTGCACAGGATCATGCCGCTCTTTGTGTAGCAGGACGTGCCAATTTCTCCCAGTTGGGCTTGGCAGCAGGAACACTTCAGGCACCGACTGTGCCAATAGCTATCCATGGCATAGAGCAAGAAGCGATCAGCAATCTTTCCCCCGCAGCCTGCACATCTTTTCCATGAGAGGGAGCCACTGGTGACCGGGGGAGGCTGCGAGCTGCTGCCCGGGTTCACCATGGTCTGGAGAGGAAAGAAAGAAAAATGAGAAGAGAAGGTTAACTTGTCAGACCAGGAGTCCTTGCAGCCTGCACTATGTGAAGAGGAGGAGGAGGAGGAGGAGTGGAGGGGGGAAGGATGGGGAACAGCCGCTTGTTTACTTTTCAGAGTCTTTGTTCTGGGTTAATTAGCCGCCTCCCTTTCCAAGTTGGCCAGCAATGCCCAATGACAGTTTTTTCGCCTGCAATGCTTCTGTCAAACTTAAAAGAGTGACCCCCGCTTTGTTTGCTGCCAGGAAAGTACACACACCTGGAGTCACACAGTCTACACGGCCCTCCCAGTTATAAATTGTCAGGGGGCCCACCAACACTAAGACAAGAAGGGCTCCAAAGGAGGCGGGACAACAGCCACAATGGCTAACAGACAACTCTTGGGAAGCACAGCTGCACTCCTCCACTTGGAAACGGTTCTGGAGGCCGGTTTAGCTCCATTTTACATGCCAGGCGAGCACAAGCCCTGGAGAAAAGCTGTGAAGTTGTGGAACTGGTTTGTCAAGGTCTCCTTTCCCAGGCCATTGTTGTCTACAAGGGGCCCAACTGCAATTGTCCCAATTTACTGTTCTCAGGGGAGGGGGGGAGATCAAATGAAGTGGAGGTCTTCCCCCCCTGCAAGAGACCGCTTTACCGAATAATAATAGATCACTAGACTTTAAGAAGCCTGTTAACTTCCTATACAAACACAATCTACTTTTGTCTCACTAATCTGTCCTTGATCAGCAATTTAAATGCTAAACGCTTTGTTGCCCTAAAAAAAAAAGTTAGAGGAGGTAACAGCAAAGAAGCACAGAACAAGCAAGTATGCCCCACTCTGGAAAGAGTCAGCATGGCTGCCTCTGAAGGGGCTGGGTTTGGGAGAAAAAAGGACACACACAAACCGAAAAGTGTGTCTTTTCACTTGTGAATACATTCTTGATCAAAGCAGGCCACTGGGGAATGAAGCCAAGAAGCCCATTACTCCAAAGTGCTCAATGTGCCCAGAGTCCAACAGAGTCTATGGTTCCTTCATTCCTTTATATGATTAAAAATATTGTTATTTATTGTCTGTGTGTGTTTTAGCTTTGTCCTTTTGTACACTGCACATGTTCACTTGAAGGCATCGGACTACTTGCACAGACCCACACCTCCCAGGAGACAAGAGAAAGAAAGCAAACTTTTTTCCTGACACTCACCCAACTTGGTTCCAACAGTGCCTTAAAACTTCCTTAAAACAGGCTTAAGGGGAAGGGGAAAACGAACAAAAACAAAAAGGGGATTTCCTTCCAAATCCAACTCCTGATCATATGGTGCAGTTGACCACACAATAAACCAGACGGCGAACTGCACCAATTAAGACTGTAACTAAAAACCCAGAGACTTGGGGGGGAAAGTGAACCACTCTAAAAGCCATTAGCATTGCATTGCATTTCTCTGAATGCATCGTATACCTTTATGTAAATTGATTTCTGAGGCATTTCGCTCACGAAATGGCCTTTTGTGACCATTTCCAGCAACAGGAACCTGCAGTTCTGACTTTCTGATTAAAAACAACACACACACACAAACATAGATACACACAAACCCATTCCAAAGGCTACAAATCTCCAGTTCTTTTCAAGACCCCCACCTTCAAAAAAAATCCCCCCACATCTAAACCCCACTGGTCTGACCCCCTCTGTATTGAAAAGTAACTATTCTCCACCACGGAAACGTTACACTGCAGAAGCACCCAGTAACCCCATTAAGCCAAAGCTCTTAAGGACAAGCAATACCTTAATGCTGATTAAATCTCAACAGAGATGAATCAAGAGGGCTGACCAGAAAGTGACTCCCTCCATAACTAAAAAGAGGAGAGGCAGACAAGCCCTCCTCAAGTTTCCTTTGGAGTTGATGGCAGAGAGAAAGAGAGAGGGGGGAAGGCAAAGGCTTCAGATAGGCTTAGAATCAGAGAACCATAGCATCATATTCTGGGGGTGACTGCAACTAAGGGCCAGCCATTGGGGTCCTGGAAGAGAGGCGAGGAAACAGCAACAAAAAAGGAGGCAGCTAGAGGCAAAACACACACACACACACCTCTCTCTGTGTCTCTCTCTGGTTATTTTAATGGAGACCAAGGGAGGGGCGAGGCAAAGAGCTTGCAATTTGTGGGGCGTAAAAAACAACACACACACACACACACACCAGCAGAAAATGGATGCTTGGTTTTAATTAGCCTCAGAACAGAACAAAACGAGGAGGAGGAAGAGGAGGGAGAAATCATCCAGTGCCCCACTTCGGATTTGTGCTGGTGTTGTTGTTTTCCCCCCTCTCCCTTCTTTCCTTCCTCTCTTCCTCTTCCTCCAACTCCGCCTGCTACTGTTTCCAAAGAGTATCGCCTACAAAGAAAAAGTGGGCGAGGGTTTCTCCTCCAAAGAGAAAAGAGAGGGCAAGCAAGGCCAGAAAAGAGCCCAGTTGGGAGGCTACAAGGCTGCTGCAGCCACACGGGAGAAATAACCCGGATTGGTCCCGCTCTTAGTCTCTTGGCTCAAGGCTATGGCATTCTGGGAGTTGGAGTTTGTTGTGGGGCCCAGAGCGGAGCTCCAACTCCCAGAATTCCATAGCCTTGAGCCAAGACACATTTAAAGTAGTTCCAAACCGGGTTATTTCTCCAGCAAGGCTTGGATCTGGGTCCCAATTCTGACCAATGGGAAGAGGAGGAGGCGAAAAACAATTTTCAAAAGGAACCAGAGCCCAAAGGTTTGGAGGAGGAGGAGAAGGGCCCAAAGCCTTACCTGTTTCCCCTCTATGGTGCAAGAGGCCGTGGATAACGTGGCGGAGGCGTTGGGGGGCCCCTCTTTTGGAGAGATGGCCGGGAAGAGGAAAGGAGAGAGGAAGAGAAGCCCAAAGGCTCGCTCTTCAATCTTGATTTGTGGAAAGCAGCCAAGAAGAGCCCCTCCGGAGAAGAAGGAGAAGAGGAGGAGGAGGCTGAGGCGGTGGTGGGAGAGAAATGTCCTTCTTTCTTTCCTTCCTTCCTTCCTTCCTTCTTTTAGTCCTTCTTTCTTTTCTTCCTTCTTTCCTTCCTTCCTTCCTCTACTCGTCGTCCTCCTCCGGCTGCTGCAAGGCTTCTGTGCAAGCGGAGGGCTTAAGTTTGGGCACTTCTTCCAACCTTTTCCTCTTCTTCTTCCTCCACTATTCCTCCTCCTCCTCCTCCTCCCACCCTTGAGATGCTCCTGGGTGCCAAGCCAACAAGTCCTCCAGGGAGAGGCAAAGTCCTGGGAGAGGGCTGGAGAGCAGGGCTGGGGCTGTGGAGCTGATCTGCGGGCGTCCTCGGCTGCTGCTGTTGCTGGCGATGCTGGTGCTGCTGGGCGTCCCTCTCTCCCTCCCGAGGCGAGTGCTCCTGACACAGCCGCCGCCGCCGCCGCCGCCGCCGCGTCCCAACTGCTGGGAGGCTCAGCCCCGCGCGTCACTGCAGCCCCGACCAATCTCCCCGGCGCTTGTTCAGGCGGAATAATAAAACCTGCCAATCCCAAGGAGGACAAAGGAATGAGGGAGGAGGAGGAGGAGAGAGGGAGGGAGGGAGGGAGAGGAAGGATGGAAGGAGCCCCACACAGCCCAGTGCAGCAGCAGCAGCTGAAGGGAAACAAGGAGGGTCTCCTGGTGGATGGGGTTTGCTTTTTGGTGCCCCTGCTTCCCCTTCCCTCAACTCCTCCTCGGGGGGGCTGAGGATGGGGACCTCCTCTTTTTGTACTCCGGCTCCAGGCTGGACGGAGTGGAGGGCATGCCAGCGAAATTATACACACACACACACACACATATATATATATATAGAGAGAGAGAGATGTAGTTTTGCTTGGGTCAGGTCCCCCCCTCTCTCGCTGTGTGTGTATATATATAGAGAGAGAGGGAGGGAGGAGGGGTCTTGACCCAAGAAAAACTACATATCTATATCTATCCATCTATTTATGTGTGTATATAGAGAGAGGGAGGACCTGACCCAAGGAAAACTACATATACAGTACAACTATATCTACCTATCTCTATGTATAGATATAGAGAGAGGAGGGGACCTGACTCAAGAAAAACTACATCTATCTATCTATCTATCTATCTATCTATATTTGTATAGAGAGAGAGTGAGAGGAGGGACCTGATCCAAGAAAAACTACATACATCTATATATCTGTGGGTACATATAGAAATATAAATTCGCCCTGCTTAGTTATGCCCAAACAAAATATGAAATGCATTTTGGAGCAGAAGGGTGGGATGGAGGACGTGTCCGGGAAAGGGAGGACCTGCGGTCACCCTCTCCTCCTCGTCCTCCTCCTCTTGATGGGAGCTGCTCTGGGTCCCACAACAAACTCCAACTCCCAGAATTCCATAGCCTTGTGCCAGAAAGAGTTAAAGCAGTGCCAAACCGAGTTATTTCTCCAGTGTGGATGCAGCCTAAGTCCCCTTGAGTTCAGGGAGGTTTATTTTCTCTTCCTTGGTCACAGAATGGCAGCCTTTGTGGGTTTCCTCAGGAATAAAACTCTCGTGAGGTTTGTTTTCAGTTTCCACACAAAAGAGGAAGAGGCTCCTTGTTGTTGTTGAGGGGGGCCTTCAAGTCATTTCCAAATGTTGGCCACCCCCCTAAGGTTCTTGTGGCAAGTTTCTTCAGAGAGGAAGTTTGCCATTGCCGTCCTCTGAGGCCGAGAGAGTGTGACTTTCCCAAGGTCGCCCAGGGGGTTTACTCACAGGGTCCTCCTTTTCCAGGACTGGCCAACATGTCAGCCTTCTGTCCAGGGGGAATTCCAAAATGTCATCTATTTTGAGCCTAATAAGAAGCATGAATTTCCATTTCTGTGAGGGTTTTTAGCTTTTATTTGGTAAAGTCCTACATTCTTGAATATCCTACATTTTACAATGCCTGGTCCTCCTTTGTGGTTATGACCCCTTGTTTTGAGGTCACCCTGTTTAAATGCCCGAGGTTGGATTCTCCAGAGTCACAGTCCTCACTCAAACCACACTGCACCAGAAGCCTCCTTATTACTTGACCCAAACGACTATGAATTGAATCCAAGCTCTGAATCCAAGCTCTTCTGCAGTTCTTTCCTTGTCAACTCTTGCTGTTTAAATCATGCACTTTTCAGGGTGTCCACACTTTACAGTTCTGCTCTGATCTGTCTGCATGAGTATCCCATGAATGGGCTGGGATAAAAGATTCTGGCTGGGCCAGAGCCACCCAGTGGGCTTTCCAGCAGACAACAGGCAGCTGAGCTCTTACCTGAGTCGCCTGGGCACAAGTTCAGTGCCCTGTGCCACCCTAGCTCCTAGCCCTTCTCTTTATTTAGTTGGGCCTTCTGGAGATGGGTTACTAGAAGCTGCATGCCTCTTATTGGGGATGCAAATATGTGTTGAATTTCTCCAAAGCCTAACCCCATTCCTTATAAATATCACATTTGACATAGCCAGGGCCAGCCTTTTACAATTGGCCCTCTGTATCCACAGATCCAACCATCCATGGCTTGAAAACCCTCCTTAAGTTGAAAGGCAAGTTGAAGGCACATACCTATGTTTACTTGGAAGAATCACTGATTTGAATAGAGCCAGATTTTCACTATCTCTTCAAGTGAGTCCTTCAGCCCTTTGTAAGATTTTTCTTCACATTTGATCTATGGATGTAAACTGGATCACAAGAATTCTGGACCGAAAATGGTACCACTTATTTCACTTGATGTTCAGCTTACACAAAAATGTTAATGACATATTTCTCTGGGTCACCCAATATATTTCATGGGGCAGTGGAACTAGAACTTCACTCCCTCAAGTTCGACTCCAGCATTCTGCACCATTTTGTGGATAATATTTTATGTTGTGCTTTACACACACAGCTCCAGTTCTCAAAATCAGTTGCCACACAGTCCCTAACCCTAGTTCCGCCACTGCCACACCACAAAGAGCCCATCTGTCCCTGGCCTAAGATAAAATTCCATAGCCTGGGAGCAGTCATGGAGAAGACCTCTTTTGTGTCCTCAACAAATGTACTTGTGATGATGGTGGGACAGAGGATTTTTTCACATGGAGGAATGTATCACCGTCCCGAACGAAGAAGAAAGGGGGCAATCCGAAAATGCAAGAAATTATGTAATAGCTTATCACACACAGAGACGAACAGTGTCCATTCAAAAGAGAAAGCAGTGCGAATGCAAATGAATACATCGCATGAGTACGTACCAATTGGCTTCTTGATTTCAAATTGACATATTTGTGCATGCGCAGGGAGGACACGATCCCATGGACGACAATAATCCCATGGCCGAACTGGACATGCATTTCATACTAACACAAATGTGAACTGACTGTGAATTCACAGTGGAAAAGGATTTATACATTTGCTATTTCTCTGAATTCAGCTATTCCTGGATTGTCTCATGATTACTTTTGGATTACATTCCATTTGTGTGCAATGTCATTTGAAAATCTTTTGCGAAATTACGTGAAATTCCTTGGATGACCCCGGATTAACCTTTGGTTAACCTTCCAGTTTTCCCCGTGTGATAAGTGTATCTTGGACCATAGGAAGATACTGCCTTTCAGTTAGTTTGAGCCCAAGCCAGACTTTAATGTAAACACTTGAATATATACTTTAATATAAACACTAGGTTCTTGATGACAAAAATATTCATGTTAATAATATAATAATAATAACTGATTAAGCAAGACACACATACATTCAGAACTTCAATAGTGTGCATACAATGAGGCCCTAAGGTCATCCGTACCAAGAAAATTACTATCTAAAATCCTTTAGTTAAGTTAATAATAAGGATGATTTTTTTAAAATCTTTCAAATAAGATGAGAAAAAGTGCCACACCACACATTCACAGACACTTCTCACAGTCTGTGGCCCAAAAGAAACAGCTTTCCTGTTTGGTTGTCCAGAAAGCTCACTTACTTGTTATAGATGAGCAGGTAAGTGGATATTTGCAAGCCTTCTTTGATCACGGCTTTTGAATCCGAGGGCTCATGTATGCAAAGATTTTGTTCTGTTTTTGAACAAAACTTCCATGCTCCAGAAGTCCCTCTTCCACCCGTAAACCACGAGAGTGCGTTAATTTGGATTTAGGGCTGCTGCTTTATTGATAATGAAGAAGTATAACTCTTTCCATTGAGCAAGCGGGTGAAGAGGGTACAGATCATCAAGGGAGCACTCCTGAAGCCACTTACTCCAGGGCAGGCAGGCTGGGGTCAATGGAATGGGACTACTCCAGAGTGCAGCCAGAGGTATTAGTGCTGATTATGTTGATATTAAAGTAATACAGGGTCAGGCCTACTTGGATGCTTTTCCCCTCAGAAATTTCAGAGAACAATTTGGATTCAGTCAGATGCACGCACACTTAACACTTCGCCAGCTCCTCATGTGGTGTACTCCTCAGGACAAAATGTGATCCTCTGATTGGAAAAGTTCTTTTTTAAAAAAACCCATCCGTGTGAGCAGCGTCCCTCTCATCAAAGCGGTGGCCATTGATTTTTAAGTACCCCTTGTTGAAATCAATGGGGAGTTCAGCTTAAAAATTAATGCTACTGTAACTCGCTGTTATTAATACCCCATAAAATTTTAAAAGAGGAATATGTTTTACGTTCAGCTGGCAGTTAGCAGCGCATTGTGCCATTTAAAAAGGCAATACTGCCGTTCTTTAAAACAAACAGCGGAGCACACTTGAACAGAGTCAGGACCAGTTAAAGGAATTAAATACCCAGTAGCATAAAATTCTAATGGAAAAATGAAATATTAATTCCATGCATAGGACAGTTGTCAGGTCCCATACATAACAAAAGTTATAAGCAAACATCCTTGAAAGAAGGAATATTCACAAAGGCAGTGGCGAGGGAGAGCTTTAGGTATGTACAATGGTCTCTGCATGTAACAAATAATGTGACTCTAATGGCCTGTCTATATTGTTAGGTCTATATGCTGATGTGCACACACAACCCCCTGCCCCTTGCTGGTTTAAAACCAGAAACGATGACTTGCTTTGTTTGACATACATGGACAGCACTGAAATACAGAAAGTTAGCACAACTAAAGCTCCCATGCCCATCCTTACACAGAATGAGCTTGCCCACCAAAACTGCAGAGCAGAGTGGGAGCTCCATGGAAAATTTGCTTGAAAGTCATTTACCCTTTGCACCCTTGCATATTTGAATACTAGCTCAGCCACAAAGCTTGTTGAATGGCTGTGGGTCTCTCAGCCCAGCCTTCCTCAAAGGGTTATTGTGAGAATAAAGGAATGGGATGAAGAAACGAGAGCTGCCCTAAACTGACTGCAAGAAAGATTGAAACCAACCATTTCTTATATTGCTGGGGTCACTCAGTGTTGCTTTTTAAACATAACTGGTTATAGTTATAGTTGCAGGGGGGAGTAGTTACTGCTATGGTTACATTTTTTAAAAAAATATTTCCTTTTTCTGGTAAACTACTTACCTGTGGTACAAAACACATTCCCCTCTCATTCGCTTCATTGTCATCTTAATATCTGGGGCAGACTATGATGCAGCCATATAAGCCAACTATTCTTCCTCTATTTATTGAAGCCACATACCCATAACTATAAAAGTAACTTACACCAAAAAAGGAGTGACAAGTTAAATCACAATTATAACGTAACTTCTTTATTTATTAAGTTAACTTATTTTTGCCCTGCTTGACCATGGAAACCCACTAGGTGACCTTGGGTAAGTCACACAGACTCGGCCTCAGAAAACCACTAGGGTTGCAATAAGTCAGAAATTACTTGAAGATACACAACTAAAAACAACAAATACACACACACACACACACACACACACACGGTGTAATTTTTAAAATAATCAGTGTACAGCAGCAGTACTCGCCCCTTTACAGCTACATGTGGACATCACATGCATGTCCCCACTTGACATAGGAGTAAAAATATGTTGTTTATGTAATGTGCATAGTTTCATTCATGCATCCATGCATATTCATATTTTGACAGGAAACAACATTGTTCAAATTAGAACAGTTTTATTTAAGTAAATTCAATATTTAACTCAATGCATGTGTAAATTCTACACATAAAAAAGTTTGGGAAAAGGATGGGGAATCAGGGCCTCCAAGACTCACACTTTCCTTGAGCAATTCTCATATTTCACCCCGAGGGGTCCTGCCCCAAAGTGTACATAAAAGTGAAATACAGTACTCAGTAGTCAGCCAGAAATATACAGTTGGAGTGGATGGTGCACAGATGAAATGTTTATGTAATTATTGTTCGGTATTACCTTGGTGGGTTTTACTGTCTCTTTTTTGGATTTTTGCCCGTGAAGCTGGGCACTGGCAGGTGGTGACTTTGGTGTCAGCAGGGTGCTGAATTCACTCTGGCCTTTATTCTGAATTCAAAGGAGTTTTTCAAGATCTTAAACCTATTTGGGGGATGGAATTCACCATCTTGGCTAGTTCTTTTAAACTCTGGATTAAAACACGGATTGGATTTATTACCCTGCTGAAGCCATGGAAGTTGTTGGTTTTTTTCTTCCCCTACTTGGCTTCATTTGATTCAGGCAGATGTTATTTGAGAAGCCATTCTAGAAGGCAGGTGCCACACCAGAAGAGGCTATGGCTTTGACACCCTAAATGTTGGATGGGAAACATGATGATGGGCCACCTTTTCTAATCTTTGCAAAAGCAAAGGCCTCTTTTAACTCCTCTCATCCCAGCATGAAGAGAAATGAAGAGCATCCACTCTCCTCTTTAGATGCACAACTTTTCATGATTTCCATGTGGTAGCCAAGAGGACATAGACAAATAGGGATGAGGGGACACTTCTCTATCTGACAGGGACGGAGGTCTATTGGCAAATCCCTACAAGGAAGGAAGAAACTTATAGTAAAGCAGGTGGGAGATCTATTCTAAAGTAGACTTTCCCACCATTGGTACCTTAGATGTTGCTAAACTACATATCCCATGATCCCTACCTACTGGTCATGTTGGCTGGGGTGCTAGGTATTATAGTTAACAAATATCTGGGGATCCAAGTTTTGAAAAGGCTAAGGGATAAACCCTTGCCTGCAGCTATCTTTTTTAAAAACACACTCACACCCCAAAACTTGAATTATCTTTCTCAGAGAGGCCTATCTACCTTGTTCTCCTTTTGTTTAATTTCCCCAGGCCTTTTAGATACAGTTTAGGTCTTGCTGATTGTTTTTAATCTGATATGTTTTTTTAAAAATCTCTCCCTTTTAGTTCTTGGGCTTTGTGATTGTCCAAATCTGTTTTTAATTGTTTTTATATATTTCTTTTAAGTCTCTGGAAGGCCAGTGTACACATCTTTATGTTGTTATTGTTGTTATTTCCAGTTACAAGGAAAATAAACAACTTTGAAAAGTACTGGCACAATATTCTCGAATACTGGTATTTTTCCCTGTCAGATTAATGAAGAACTTTTGGTGCATTATTATGTTTCAAAAATGTATTGAAGAGAATTCTCTCTGGTGCCACAACAAACTATCATTCCCAGAATTCCATAGCATTGAATCACGGCAGATAGAGTGGTGTTAATCCAGGTTATTTCTGTAGTGCAAATGCAGCCTTAAAGAAATTACAATATTCCCTTTGCTTGCTGTGATTCTTTCGGGGCCAAAATACTTTATTAAACAGGATTTAGAGAACCAACTGTTTCTTTTGGGGTAGAGGAATAGACCTTTCAATAGGCTGCTGTATTACTTTTAGTTCTACTGTATTTGAAATGTTTCTTATTATATTAAATTGTTTTTAATGGCATCAGGGGTTTAATTATAGCTTAATGTTAGCCTTTTGAACATTTTAGTTGTATTTGTTTTAATTTTTATACTGCCTTCAGTCATATCTTTTTTGTAGGACAACACAGGATAGAGACAGTTAACAACAAGAAAAACAAGATAAATAGTACAACAACAACAATAACAATATTGATTTCTTATCTATCTCTCCCCATGGATCGAGGCGGGGAACACCAACAATTAATAGACAAATAACATTAGTTAAAAAGACATCAGTTAAAACATGCATCCATTTAAAAGGACAAATAAGATGTACACGTATCAAAACAATCCACATTTAAAAGTCATAATTTTAAACTCACAATTTAGCACTGCACATGTAGCTATGTTCTCTTACCATACTAGTGCTATTCACACACACACCTCTGTCTTATCCAGAAGTGGGCAACTTTTCTTCTGATGTGTTGGACTGCAACACCCATTAGCCCTAGTTAGCATAACAGATTGTGAGGAAAGATCAGACTTGGAGTCCAACAGCATCCAAAAGGCTGCCTGTTGCTCACCCCTGGTCTAATAGTAGGACCAATGGCAAATGGTGAGTTCCATGTCATGGGGGGTAGTGAATCCACTCTGGATTTCAGTTTGAATTCTAAAGGATCTATCCAAGGCCTCGCTCCCACTACATAATAAACCAGTTTTCAAACCGATCTGAATTGGTTTAAATGCCCCTTGTTTGCACAAATTTCTGGCATGGTTTGCCAAGGGGGCGCATAGCGTTAAACCCATTTAAAATGGTTCTTCCGGATCCACGACATTACCTGCTTCTTTTGTAATGAAGTGATTCACTGCAAGTGTGAATGCATTGTCTATTTGATCTGGATGCTGTGGTGCGGTTACCCCTGTGAGGTGACTCCATGTTGAATCGATCCATTGCTGAATGTGAATGCGAAGTGGATTAAACTGAAACAGGTAGGTTTGATCACGGCTCAAATAGTGCAAACATCTATTCGTCGCTAAATCGCTTCATCGTTCCAGCTCAAAAAACTATTTATTTTGGCCCAAGATGCTGAATACAAAATAGGCTGAGTGGCTCAATTGGTATGGAAGCCACTAGCCACCATTGTGGTTGGGTTAGCCCTGCTTTGGTATCAAGAGCTATGTTGTGAGTTTGGGAAGCCCCCACATGGCCTGTCTTTAACACAGAAGAACCAAGGGCTTGCTTTGTCTGGCTCAGAGTATTTCCACGTGTTAATAAATCAAAGGAACATAAGCATTTCTCTGAGCCAGTTTTGTAGCAATCGAAAACAGTTGCCCTTTACTGCAAAACTGGAAAATTGCATTATCAGTGGGCAAATGTTTAATGAAGTCAGGTATGGCTTTGGTCTGGTGATATTTATGTGGGGCAGAGATGGAGACAGCTACATGTGCAAGCCCATAATTGCCACAGCAGTATAAAAGCACAAGAGTTTTCATATGTCTTGATATTGACCAAAACAGCCCCAATGGCAGAGTAAAGTGACATGTGAAAGTAATACGTTCGCAATGTTGGACTTAGCAATAAAGTCACATTGCTACCTCAAGCAACCAAGTTTCTAAAACTGGCAAAGTAATACGTTAACATTTGTTAGCAGGAAGATTTCAGCAAGCGATATTGCTTTATGGATAGCGATGCAAAGACTAGCAGTATCCCTTTTGAGAATGTGAGGAAAATAAATGATTACTGTATAATTCACTGTCTAGCAAATAAATAAATAATAAACCAAGGTGTACTTGATCCACAGTGCCATCTATGGGCATTCTCTATTTCTGCAATGTTGGCCTTAGCCGGACCAAAAGAATATATCAAAATATGTGGTATCATATTTTGAAAGAGGAAACATGTAATAGAATTCATGTGACTGGAAAACATAATGGGATAACAAATTACTTTCTCATGTTTTCAACAAAACCAATAAAATGTGCATTTTGGCTGCTAGAAAAGAAGCTGATACTTTTCATATTTCTGCATAACTGTGTCATTTTTAGGGATGTAAATCTTTGCTTGTTTCATTCTTGCATGAAAGAATGAATAATTTCAAAAGTCCTCTCTTCACTGGCTGAGATTACAAGAGGGTTTGCACATTTTTTCAGTGATTTTTTCACACTTTTGCTAAAAAATATCATTGTATGAAACTTGCTTTTGTGGGGAAAGTTTGCCTTTGTGCATTTTACACAAAAAACTATATATTTTGCACTACACACACACACAATTAAAAACAGGTTCAAACAACCACCAGGCAGAACTAAAAGGGAGACCATTTTGTTAAAGTCCAATTTTTAAAGTCACATCATATCTCCTAGTCAAAACTACACATTACATCTCTAGATTTGATTTTAAATGTGGGTCTGGTCAAATTGTGTATGGGTTGGGTGCAGGTGCTTGAATCACATAAGGTCATGGGGGTGAGTGATACTTAGCCATTGAACCATTTGTGCTTTTCTACTCCTAAATTGCACTTAATGCCCAGATACGATATAAACTAGACTCAAAGAAAAGTGATGAGTAATGGAAAGTTTCTCACTCCATTGTATCATATGCCCCTTCTTCACTTTAATTTACACCTCAACTCCTAGGTTCCCCTAGAAGTGGAGGAATTCATGTTTAACCTACCAGTTTTTGCTAGTTCCTTGAACTTCAAGAAGGAAGAAGGTAGACCTGTTCCTATTTTTAAATTTTAATGCTGTTTACAATCTACAACATTTATCCTTTTGCTGTTGTGTGCTTTTAAGTCAACTCTAATTTATGGTAACCCAACTGTAGGGTTTTCTTGGCAAGAGGGAGTATGACTCACACAAGGTCACCTAGTGGATTTGCAAGACTGAGCAGGTATTCGAATCCTGGTTTCTCAAAGTTCTAGTTCCAACACTCAAACCACTATATCACACCAGTTCTCCCAACAGTGAGTAGTTATGCATAATTCAAATTGTCTGGAAAGGCCTCAAAGGTGAGTATAGGTAATTTAGATTAGAAATTATTATTAGGTTTACTCATCATTTTGCTCAGGGGCAGGCCAAGTGTAGGCCATGAGCTGCATGCAACCCTTGGGACCACTAAGTGCAGCCTTTGGGACCCCCCACTCACCCAAAGTTTCCCAAAGCCACCAGCCACACCAAAAATATTTTTAACAAAATTTTGAGGCCATTTTTCATGCAGTTTTTGTGCCCCGAACTAGCTCAAACCACCTAAAAATGCAGCAGTTTCCTTCCCCTTACCCTGAAAATGCCTTCAAAACTCCCCTCCCCCCCCAAAAAAAAACCCAAATAGAGGAAAAATAACCCAAATGGCAGCTGGAAGTGATGTTATATTACTTTGGACACACTGAAGGCCAACTGGTGGGTTCAAGGAGGGGAAATGGCCCCTGCACCTGCATCTGATTTTGATGATTAGACATATGTACCTGTTTATCTATGCTAGGATGTTCTTGTTATCTCACAACTGCTGTGATGATAATTATTATGATTCGGAATCCTATATAACCTGTTATGTTATGTAACTTTATGTATACATAGCTATGTAGTGGAGATGCTAAGAAACCCTGTTACTGAATTGTGAAGGTGTGTAATGGGACACCAGCAAGAGTGCCCACTGCACACTGGTGTACGATACATACCAGTGTGTCATGTGCAACATTTCCCACATTGTACACTGTACATCAGACACTTTGCTGGCTCTGCTATGTAGTAATGTAATCGCAGCCCCCTACTAGACATGAACCATAGGCAACTGTACAATTTTTATTCTTACAAACATACATTGTCTTACAAAGACAAGGCCCCAACATGATTCTAGCCAATGTTTATAACTTTTGCATTTTTAATTCCCCCAACCGCTTCAAAAATATGTGTATGACTGTCTGTCACCTGAGGCAACATCTGAGAAAGGGGACTGCAATCCATAAATCTAATGCCAAATAAAACTTCTTAGTCTTTAAGGTGTGTCACAAGATTCTTTCGTGTTTATTCAAAAATTTATATTCTCAAGTATAAATGTAACTCTAGGACATACTTGCATTTCAGAAGCCATCATCATCATCTGAAATAATTTGAAATCTGTTCAATTTCTCCATGTCAAGAGAAGCACTCTGATTTATGTTGCTTTTCTCCCAGGTCTGAAAAATGCAGAAGAAGGATGTTATCTTGTCAGAGATGGGAATTTTAAGTTTTTAACAGGAGAGATTTAAAAATATGGTCAATTCTCTCATGGCCATCAATGGCACCTTTAAAAATTGCACCTTCGCTTGGCTCATTTTGCTCTACCTGCTGATTTGTAATAGGCAGCTTATCCTATGCTTATTCAGTTACAAATAAACCCAATAAACAGTGAAAAAATGTAATAGGAATAAAATCAGTTCAGTTGGAATGTGAAGCTGGAGAAGAGTACTGAGAATACTGTAGATCGCCAAAAAGAAAATAAATATGTCCAAGAGCAAATGAAGACTGAACACTCCTAGAAGCCAAGATGGCTAAATAAAGCCTGTCATACTTTGGCCATATCATGAGAAGACATGATTCACCAGAAAAGACAGTAATGTTTGGTAAGGCAGAAGGCAACAGTAAAAGAGGGACAACACATTCCAGATGGATAGACCCAACCAAGGAAGTCACGGATTTGATCTGGACAGGGAAGAGGATGACCAGGGATCTTGGAGGTCGATCATTCATATGGTTTCAGTAAGTTAATATTGACTTGAAAGTACTTAACAGCAAAAAGTCCATTAAGGATGCATCCAGATTGATTAAAAAGACCAGAAAGTCCCAGATTTTGTTCCTGTTCTTTCCAATTTTATTTTGGAGATCCATACATGTTCTGTTTATCCCAGAATAGTTTCTGTTAGTTCTTGGTACAATCAGAGACTTTTTTTTATAGCAACTCCACAGGTCAGTTTATTTTACCCCAGTATAAAATTGGAAAGAACAGGAACAAAATCTGGGACTTTTCAGTCCGGATGTGTCCTAAGTTAAATGGAGTTCAACCCCAGGCCTGTGTGTACAGTATGCAACCTTGGATACTCTGGTATAGTACAACTTAATTCATTCAAGAGTATTTAAGTCACAACTCTATGTACAGATCATCCAAAGCAGGGGCCAATGAAACTAAATATGCATTGGATTGGGCTGCACAAGAACTTTCAATAGTTTGAGTCAGGCCTGTCCAAACCAGGAGTCATTTACTGTGGGAAATGAAAAATGTTGCCATTCCCAGGTCCAGCAAACCACAACTTGGAAAGTTACTTTTAAAATTACACCTCTCAATATTTCCCCACCACCAGCCATGCAGACTAGAAATTCATCCAAAGAAAGAATTGCCTCATGCTTTGTTTCCAACCATATCAGAAACACCTATCTTTTTGGTTATTACCATATATATCTGCCTTGAGATCTAGCTTAGGGGAAAATTCAAGTAAAACAAATATGATAATAACCAAAAAGATTGGCTAGGGAATTGTTTTATATAATACAAGGTTAGTAGAGAGATCTTGTAGCACCTTTGAGACTACCAGTAACCGAAAGAATGAAATTGGCAGCATGAGCTTTCATAGACTTCATTCTACTTCCTCAGATGAAGTCTACGAAAGCTCATGCTGCCAATTTCTTACTTTCAGTAAGTTTCAAAGGTGCTACAAGATCTCTCTACATACTGATTCTACAGACTAACACAGCTATATCTTTGAATAATACAAGGTTGTTAATGAGGGATTTTAAAAAGTCACAGCAATGTATCTTAGGTCCGGTACATACCACCAAGAAGCGGCATTCAGGCGGCGATTCTAGGGTTAGGGACCGCGCACCAACCGCAAGGTCCCTAACCCTAGGACATCACAGCGGTGGTGTAATGGCAGCCTCCATCATGATGTAAACAACGCACAGTGTATAGACATCGCTGTGCATCACCTATATCACGAGTGTACCACTGGCACACTGTGACGTCTGTGTGGCGTCAGAAGAAGAACCCAGCTTTTCCAGGTTCTTTTTGGGGTGGAGGGACACCATGCAGTTTGGCTGCTGCAGCGTCCCTCCAGGAAAAATGAATGCCTCCAGCCTGCCCTTTTGGGGCAGTATGTACCAGGCCTTAACTTATGTATTAGTGCTCATGAAAGTACCATAACACACTTTTAAACTGTCCGCAAATTCAGGAGACAGCCAATTGAATTCGATGCAGCTAAAATCACTAGATTAGGTACAAAATTCACCACATTAACCTGAAATTCTTCAGTGGCCAGTGGTTGTCATCTCTCCTCACCCCATACCCAACGCTGGTGCAAGGCTACACAGAGATGTGTCATTGCTTTTACAGGGAACAGATGTACAATTATAAAATTCTCCCTATCTACACTTCACTTCCAACCTCTCCACCTTCACCTCTTAACTGGACTTCAGCCTCAGTTTTCCTTTGTACAACCTCCAAATTAACCTCCAGACATTCTCTGTGAGAGTGTTGGGCCCACCACTAAACAATACCACTTTTTTACTATTTAATTTAAGAGCTGCATTTGGATTTCAGTGTGAGACATGGGCCACCCCCATTTTTGAATTCCTTTATTCATCGCTCTCCTTTTTGAACCTTGATACACTGCCCAATGTCCCCATATGAAATAATAGATTAAATGAGCAGCACAAGGGAATAAATAGATCTGGATTTTAAAAGGAATAAATCCAATTAATTCAGTCAGTTCAAGAGGTTTTGGTAAACACAAGGTTTGTTGTGTGCCTTCAATTCATTTCCGACTTATAGTGATCCTAAGGCAAACTTATCATGGGGGGGTTTCTTGGTTCTTCAGAGAGGGTTTGCCATTGTCATCCTCTGAGGCTGAGAGAATGTGACTTGCCCAAGGTCACCCAGTGGGTTACTGTAGCTAAATGGGGATTCAAAGCCTGGTCTGCAGAGTCATAGTCCAATGCTCAAACTACCATATCACACAGGGTCTTAAGATAAGGTACACATTATAATAACATAATTACTACTTTATGACACAAAGCAATTCATAACAAAATGGGGTGTTTTTTTTAATAAATCAATGCTCTTTCTTCAAGTCTGGCCTTACTTCAGAATGTTCAAGAAATAAAATCTAATACAACAGATGTTTCAACACTGACAACAAAATAGTGAATATGTTTTGAAGATATTCAAATTGCAGACTGAGCATACATTTTTATAGTTAATTTTAAGACAGTGTTATACAGAAGAAAAATTCTTCTCCATTAGAGTTGCATCTCTCCTCCCTTTCTTTCAGTGTGCAGTCTGTTGTGAGCTTAGAAAATATGCCCAGAGAGTAGCTAATAAAGAACAATATCCAGGAATAATTTGTTCCACAGGAAGAATAAAAACTTAAACAGCATTAGCTTTCTAAATGTTTCTGCCAAGCAAGTTAAAAATTCAAAGAGGACATTAGCATTGTACCCAAATGAATACATACCCGTCTTCTGGTTCATTTTGACTGTTTCTCTTTCTCTCTGCCCAGATAAATATTTAGGGCAGCATTAAAATTCTTTCTTACTACTTGTGTCCCATAGTAAATTCTGGAGCATCATTAGAATATCTGCCAGTTATCAGCCCAGAAACGGAATGAATTATTTACTATAACATTGCCAGAAAGAGTATATATGACACCCTTGTGAAGTTTTGATAATTTGAAAACACTCTCATGCACAGACAGATCTAGGATTGATACCTCATTTCACCTGCTTTGCACCTATTAGTAAGCAAGATAGATACAGGTGGCCCCTGTGGACTGCATTAAAACATATGCATGGTATACACCTTCAACACTATTTCAAGATGAATCATACTGAGCAGCTCTTAAAGAATTTTACTGTTTGTGTGCTATACTCTTCTCTCTCAATACAGCAGCAGTATCTAATTGGAGTCTGCAAAATCCATCATAGCTTGTATAACCCTCCCTAAATCATGAATGGTACAGCTGTTTGATAGGTTAGGATATGCTGGTCTTTTCCTTAATGATCCTCTCTTTGACCTGCAGAACTTTCAAAACCTACAGACCTTTTTTTTCAAAAAAGTTGAGTATTAGTTGATTCCATCTGATCCTTTTAAAGAGCTATGGGATATTGGACTAAAATCATCTTATGAAAAGGTTTATAGGAGAGTTCTGAGGATCTTATCTTCCATTTCTAAATGTACCATATTTTGTGGTTTGAGAGTCGGACTAAAAGGTAAAGCTAGTCCCTTGACATGAATGTCTAGTCATAACCGACTGTAGGGGGGCAGTGCTCGTCTTCGTTTCTAAGCTGAAGAGCCAGTTGTGTCCAAGGACAGTTCTGGTAGTCATGAGTCCAGTGTGACTGCACCAAACTGTTACCTTCCCACTGAGAAGTGGTACCTATCTATCTACTTAAATTTGCATGCTTTCGAACTGCTAGGTTGGAGAACTTCGAAAAAATCGGGTTCAGATCCTCACTCAGCTAAAGAAATCCACTGAGTGGCCTTGGGCAAGTAACTCTCAGCCTTAGAGGAAGGCAATGGAAAACCTGATGAGCATCTACAAGTCCTTTCTGATTTAAGGCAACCCCAAGGCAAACCTATCACTTGGCAAGATTTGTTTAGAGAGTGTTTGTCATTGCATTCCTCTGAAGCTGAGAGATTGTGACTTGTCCAAGGACAGCCAGTGCGTTGACATGTCAGAACAGAAATTTGAACCATGGTCGCCAGAATTCTAGTCCAAAACCCAAACTTCTACATCATGCTATTTCAATGGCAAACTTCCCTCTTGCCAAGAAAACCCCATGACAGCTTAACTTTAGTGTTGCCATAAGTCGGAAACAACTTGAAGGCTCTCAACAGAAGCATTGGCTGCAACAAAAACATGATATCCTATGGCTTTTTTCTAGCTCAGAAAATCCAAGGAAGAGGGATACCTACATACTGGATTCTTTCACAAGACAGTTATAGCACTTATTCCACTTCTCCAGGGCTGAGACGTGGCATGAATTAAGTCCATGCTTGTTCTGAGAAGATTGGGATACCTTATGTGTATGGGGGAGGGGAGGAGACATTTTGATTTTTCCCCCAATTACAAAACCTTTGGTTTTGTAAAAAGATGTTAGAGTGAAGAGAAAAGAAAAAACAAACCTCCTGTGGAGAAAAGTAAAACATGGTACTTTTACTACAAAATATAGGCATAAGTAACAAACATTTTCTTTTCAATCCTGCCTAATTCAACATATATATATATACATATACATACATACATACATACATACATATGGGCTCAGATACTATATCATGCTTGTGTAGTGCTCCACATACATAGCTTCGTACCTCTTTCCCTGCTTGTTAGCTGTCAGGTACATGGAGGGGCAAACAACTTGGCAACCAAGAAGCTGCTCATCTCAGCTGTGAGAGGAAACAAAGTTGCTGTCCATCTGGGAAAGTGATCTTATTTCTCATTCCTATGTAAAACGCCACTGGGACAGCCAATTCTTGGGGCTCATTCAGATGTTCTTTTTAGAGCAACTATGGCCCAGTACATACCTCTTGGTAAGTCCAGAGCGGCGGCGGCTTTTTTGCTTCCACAGAGAAGCCGCAACCAGCAAACCATGTGGCTTCCCAGGTTCTTTTTTCCCCATGCCAGTTATGTCATGAGTGCGCCAATGGCACACTCGTGATGTAACTGGCAAGGTGCAACATGTGAACACTATGCATCCGTTACAGCATAATGGCGGTGCTCATGTATATGGGACACCACCATTATTGTGCTGCCAGTACATGCTAGGGTTAGGGACTGTGTGGTTGCCGCATAGTCCCGTAACCCTAGCACAGCACGAGCACAGCGCTTTAGCACCATGTGTACCGCGCCTATGCTTCCAGTTTGGTCAGTTAATAGCTGCTAATGGTTCCCCTGCCCCAGCGATTCAATAGTTTCGTGGCCATTGCTTGAATGAGACTCCAACATAGGCCTCATTCCCATTACATAATAAATCAGTTTTCAAACCGATATAAACTGGTTTAAATGCCCCTTGTTCGCATTTGCACCATATTTCTGATATAGTTTGGTGAGGAGGGCACAGCACTAAACCGATTTAAATCAGTTCTTCCATTTCCACAGAATTCATCACTTCTTTTGAAATAAATTGATTCAGCCAAGAATGAACACAGTCCCTGTGAGGTGACTCCGTATTGAATGAATCCACTCCTGAATGTGAACATGAAGTAGATGAAATTGAAATGGGTAGGTTTGATCATGGCTTGAATAGTGTGAATGTCTACTTGGCACTAAATCGCTTCATCGATTCGACTGAAAAAAATATTTATTTTGTAGTGGGAATGAGGACATAGTGTCAAGTGCCTGGCAGGCTAGTGTGCTTTGTTTAGTTTGGTCCGAGGAGAGGTAGCATTAAATTGTGCAAATCCATTTTAAAAGCATCACTGACAACCACAGCTTTTGGCTGCAAACCATGGAAATCAGTGTCCAATGACATAAATAATGCTTCTACAGGAGTATGTAGTGTAGTATGTTGCTCACCTGTACCAATTTTTGCCAGGCTGGAGGACCTTCAGACATTATTGGAGTCGAGTTTCCATCAGCTCTAGCCAGCCTAGGCACTAGTGAAGGATGATGGGAGTAGTATATCATACTCCTAGCTCTGCTTTATCTGAAAGTCTTGCTGACAATCCTGCAATTAAGGCAATATTCATGGGAAAGAATGCATTCATAGAATAATGGTTTCCCGTTATTAAAAAGTTACTGTGGCAAAGTTGTGGGATTTATGGAAAGTCAACATGAAGACAGAGACAAAGGATTTATTTTCAGAGTGGGTGCGTGGATCCTGTGATTCTCTTGCAATTACTTTGCATATTTCTATTTTACTACATGACTGATGAAAATGGAATTATTTTGTCTTGATGTATGCAGCTGCAGCAAAGTGACAGTTGCTCATCTTACCATTACTGAGTAGCTGCACTCTCCTTGGCTTAAGAAAGAGATTTATGTTGTGGTTCATCCAATCAGAAAGCAGCTAATCCATTTAAGCACAGTCTGTATTTTCTTTTTGTTAAGAAAGGGAGGCCTGTTGTTTCTGGTATCATGGCAGCCTCAGATTATAAATTTAAGAGCCTATAAGTCAAAGAGAAGAAACTCTACACCCACTATTCTTCCCTTATTTCAGCTGACATCTCCAAGAAACAAATTAATGTTCTGGTTTTGGCTTATAAAATTCATAGAATCATAAAATCATGGAGTTGGAAGAGACCACAAGTGCCATCCAGTGCGACCCCCCTGCCATGCAGGAACTCTCGTACCCGGCAACTCTCATACCCGACAGATGGTCATCCAGCCTCTGTTTAAAGACCTCCAGGGAAGGAGACTTCACCACACTCCAAGGGAGTGTGTTCCACTGCCGAACAGCCCTTTTCTGTCAGGAGGTTCCTTCTAATGTTGAGGTGAAATCTCTTTTCCTGTAGCTTGCATCCATTACTCCGGGCCTTGGAGCAGCCATGATGGCTTGAGCTTCTCAAAGTCCAAAACATTGGGAGGACCCAACTTAGGCTGCATCTGCACTTCAGAATCAATGAAGTTTGACACCACTTTAACAGCCTTGGCTCAATGCTGTGGCACTGCTGAGGAAGGGAGAGGTGTAAAATAACACAAAGGACAACCGATTGGCAAGAAAAGGCCACAATTTTATTGAATACAGCAACCAGTAGAAAGAGAGTTGGCCTGAAAGCATGCGGTCTGGATCTGCCATCCACCTGGTCATGGCCAGGCTTTGGGAAGACAGAGGGGTAAGTGGCCTAAAGTGTGCTCCACTTAACGAGTTGGCTATGCACATAAGCACATCTTTGCCCCATGTCACTGGGGAACGCTGAATCGATGTCACCCCCACACTGGCGGCAACACTAACCCTCAGCACCCCTGGGTCCCAGGGGGACTCCTGATCCAGTGCTCCACAGCACAGGGAAACCATGCCCATCAGATCCGAGACCTATGCTACTGCCACAGCAGGCCATCTCCTAAGAAAGTCGTAACAACGCACCATCTTAAACAAGGGAGGGAGGGTGGGGAACCGGCCACCATTATCTATCAGTAAACCTGCCTAAAAGGTCTTTGCCTGTTGGTGTAAGGAAAGCCTTGATAGGGGACAGTCGGGATGGGGGTTATGGCACTTCCTTTTCCTTTGAGATGTAGCCAAATCCACAGTCAACATATATATTACTTACATCCAGTGCAGGAGATTGCTCAGCATTCAAGTCTTCTTATGATGCCACCATTGCAACATGTAGCACCAATGATCAAATAATCTACAGGCTAGAATAGAAAGGTCCCATCTATTACTAGGAACATCTTTATCTCTTTTAGCAATGCGTGAATATACATTAATGACTCCTTTTAGGTGTCAGAACAGACACAGGTTGCAATGCTGAGCCCTAGATTGCATTAAGCCCTGGCTCAGGGCCAAAAAACCTAGAAATTAGAGGAACATTACATGAAAAATGCCTACTGGATCTGCTGTAAGACTAGTCAAGCCACCACTGAAGGGGTGATGCTGAGAGATTCTGTGCTGCCTTTTATGAGACCACTTCCAGCTCTGAGTGCTGTTGTGTCTGTGATAACGGTGGAATGGAGTGTCCTGAAAGATGGCATAGGTTGCTGGTTGGCCCCACACGGCCAAATTTTATTGCAATTTTGAAATATAAAGACAAATTCCAAGTGGAAATGCACTATGACAGACTGAATGTTCACATAATAAGCAGAGCTCCAGTTATAGCAGCAACATGTGAAGGATGTTTTAAGAAAAATACTGTAATAGAAGCCACATGTAGGCTGGCCTTGAATATTCATTGGAAGTATTTTCCAACTGGGAGTTGGCCTAGCATGTGATTTGAGCAGCTATCGTGTATTTTCATTTGATCAGCAGCACTTTATACCAAAAGTTCTCAAACTGCAACCCCTAGACCTTTAGTACTCCATTAGTTTCATTCAGTTGGTCTATGGAAAAGTTGCAAAATGGTGAAAAAGATCAACTTTGACACTGCATTTGTTTTATTTATATTTTTCCCCCGACTACAGATCTCAAAGCCATTTTGACTGGAGCCAGCTTCTTGAACAAGTTAACAAAGTCCCAGTCTAGGCCTATAGTTTTTATAGTACAGTATGGTCTCTGTTGACTGTTCCTAAAAAAAAAAAAAAGTACCAGGCAACTTCACAGAATGTTGCCCACGAAGTCAGGCAAATCCACCAGATTAGAAGAGCAAGTTATGAAAATTTCCAAGGGTCTGACTATGCTAGTGGCTTGTAGTAAAAACAACAAATCCTGTCTGAAGAGTCATTTGGTCTAAGCATGAAAGCATAAGCATGAAAGCTTATGCTTAATAAAATTTGATAGTCTTAAAGATGTCACAGGGAGCCAGCGTGGTGTAGTGGTGTCAGCAATGGACTATGACTCTAGAGACCAGGGATTGAATCCCCGCTCATCCTTGAAAATTCACTGGTTGATCTTGGACAAGCCATACTCTCTCAGCCTTAGAAAGAGGCAAAGGCCCTACTGGAGAAATCCTGCCAAGAAAACCCCATAATAGGTTTACCTTAGGATCACCGTAACTGGGAAACGACTTGAAGGCACACAACTAGGTGACACAGGACTTTTTGTAGCTATTACATTTTAATTTCACTTTTTGTTTTGCAGTTGTTCAAACAGTGTGCCTACAGCAGTTTTCATGAGATCCACAAAGCAAATAGAACAATTTGAGGACTGCTATTCTACATAATACCATTACAATCTATTTTAATATAATGTTGATTTTTACACCTGTTATGACCTGAAACTTTAGGATGGCATGCGCTACATAGATAAATAATAACTGATACGCTGTGGCACTGTTTTTTCCCCCTAGCATTTGTCAGATGGACATTAATTCACAAAAGTAGCTTGCTGTACTTGTTATTAAGAAGCTGCATGTGATTGCTTTTTGTTTAAAGGCTTGTGTCATGTGCTTCAGCTAATCATAAAGCAGCTTACTTGGAAATGTATTTTTTTAAAAGAAAAAAGCACAAAGTTCTGTACTTTTGAAAGCAAACTGATTTCTGATTGGCTCAGGTCCTGCTTTAACTTTAATCAGTAATTAAGGGTCAGCCATCCAGTAAACTCATTAGTTTACACCAATTACATTGGGTATAGTAACTAATGATTCCTAGGATCATGCCATTTATTTCCAAGCTTTCAAAGTATAATTATGGTGTAAATCAGATAGAGCGTAAATCTTTTCCATACGTTTTGGTTGGTAATTGAGAAATAAAATGGTTTCCAAATGTATTCATTCTCTCTCTCTTGCTCTTGCTCTCTCTCCCAACACACTTTATTTTATTTTTTGTTCAGCTAGTAGTAGATTTCTCCTGGGACTCTTTAAAGCATACGGAAAAGGTGATGTCAACAGCACTCAGTGCTGGACAAATGGAGACAGGCCTAATTAATAGAGATACAAAAGAAAATCTTGCCCTTTTTAGATGGTTGTTCAGACGTTAAACATAGACATCACACCTCGGTCTTGAGGTGAAGGAAGAGAATTCAGAGAATGACTGGTATTTCAAAATGTAGGTGAATTTAAAATCCTTTTTTGTGTGTGTGCTGTGTTACAGTGCTGCCAGCACTCCTGCTTTTAAGATGATTTAGTCTCTGGAGTATTTGCCTTTGAAGTTTAATATGTAGTTCCATGTCTGCACAACATTTTCAGTGCATTAAACAAATTAGTCTCTGGTTACCAAAGTTTTTCGACATTTGCAAGTTGCCATTTAACTAAATCCATTATGTGTCAACAAAGTTGATCATTTATAAGAATGAACTTTGGGGATGATTAATAAATAAAACAGCTTCCCTCGCCCTCAGTGTTTACTTGAAAGCAATCTACTTTAGAAAGACATTAATATCCTCCAAATTATTATTGGAATAATTGCTTTTACTCGTCTTCGAACACACATTTTCCCCCCTTCTTCATTTCCCTTCAGAGCAGACAGCTTTTCACTCAGATGGAGAAACTTCTTATTATTTGTCCTCAACCCACCCCCACCCAGTTGAAATGAAGAATAGGAATTATACACTTTTCACTAAGGAATAATTAATATGTCTCAAGTATTAGAACAGAGAATTGCAGTGTGACTTTGAATGGTAGCCTCTGAGGAGTAGCATTGTTTGTTCTCTCCGGTCTTTAATGAGCTTTAGTAAATGGCCAGGAAAAAATTACCTTCTTTCTGTAATATGAGAGAAGTGGAGAATGAAGGAAGCTATAGAATCCCTAGGAGAAAAGAAGGAACAGCTAGTAGCCTCCCTCCCTTTTTACCCCCTTTTCTCCTTTTTGGACTAAGGCCCCCAAATACATCCCCCCTGCTGCAATTAAAACATATAAAATAATTTAATGTTTGTGTATCACCAAATAAGACAGAACTCCCCCCCCCCCCCCCCCCCCCCTTCCCCCCGACGTTCACAGGGAGGGGCTTATGTTGGGGGACAATTACATTTGGCTGAGTAGCTGGGAGTCTTTCTGTCTCCCTCTTCATAAGACTTAGCTTTTTTTTTTTCCCTTGTAAAAATCTGAAAAGCTTCTATTTTTCTCCTCATTCCATCCTTGCAACTCCTGAGCTGCATGTTTCTGAAATCAAATGGGCTGCTCTCATCAGCTTTACAACTGCTACCTGGCAAAAGGAAGAAAACGTGTGTGTGTGTATTACCACATGAATTTTCAATTAACTCTTGAAAAGATTGGAATAAAACCCAGAATGGATTTACTGCCCCACTGACAACAGAACCCCTAGCTGTCCTTGCTTCTGAAGAAGCATTCAGAGGAGTTCTCAGGAACTTCAGCATAAACAATGGCATGTTTCTTATTTTGGTTAACTGGCTGCACTTCATTACATTCCATGAAATATGGATGGCACCCGATTGTGATGCCATAGTTGTCCAATACCCTTACAGGCCCAGTTGGCACCATTGCATACTCTCCAACTGTCTCAGTTCAGCAGAGATAGTCCCGATTAATCCTCTGTCATCCCACTTTTTCAGCAACTGTTAAAATGTCTCTGTTTCTCTCTTTTCCTCCCACTTTCCTTTTTGTCCATGGCTTACTTCATTTGTTGCAAATGGAGTTCACAGTGCCAGTTTGTGTTCAACTTCTCAGGGGGAGAGGAGAGGAGAGGCAGGAATCTTGCCCTTTCCAGCAGGCCCAGGCAACAATAAAATGCTGCAGCCCCTCCTAGCTTAAACATTTGTCATCATTAATAACTTTTGCTGTCTTTACCATACTTTAGTGTCATTTGGCCACTCGTGTCCTGCTGTCTCCTGTGAAATGTTGGAAGGCATGCCATTGCTACTGTCAACCTGGTACCAAGTAAAAATTTGCCTGTTTACTAAAGCCTTAGGGTCCCAATTGATTTTATACAAATTGGCACATGCCCATGGTTTTAAAATTGGTTTACACTGGTTTACCTGGTGTAAACGGACTTGTTTTAAATTGTCAAATTATTTAATATGTTCTTTGTTTGTTTATTTTATTTTAAAAACTTTTTTGAATTGGTCAGATTTATTTTATCATATGCTGCCCTGAGATCTTTAGATACAGGACAGGATACAAACATTTTAATAAATGAAATACCACTCCCAAGTGTTCTGTGCTTATTAGGAATTGCCTTTTAGAAACATGAGGGGATAGATGGTAATGGGGAATGTGGTATTTTGGCTCGAGGGTTGGACTGGGAAGATCCATGTTCAAATTCCCACTCATCATAAATTTCATTAGGTGTCCTTTAGCTGATTGCATTCTTGTAACCTAATCTACTTTGCAGTATGTTGTTGTGAAGATAAGGGGACAGATGTATACTGCCTTGAACTTCTTGGGGGGAGTGTAAGGTAGAAAAGAAATAAATAATAGTGCTTTCTAATAGTGACTCTTAGCATATGCACAAAGTACAGTACATGCATACAACCCTTTGGATCCAAGCACTGAGTTTCTAATTTTAATCTACAATGTTGCCTTGACATAGCTTGACTGTAGGATATTTTTTAAAAAAGAAAAGAAAAGAAAAAAGAAATCAGAAATGGAACATGGAACCTGCTATGTAAAAGCCAAGAGAAAGTAAAAAGAGACAAAAAAATCCTCTCTACTTTTTTTTAAAAAAAGCACTGTTCAATTAAAACTCCTATTAAAACCTTCTAAAATATACCAGAAGGCCTCTGCCAGTGTTAAGTCTTCCCTCAGAAAACTAGTCCAAATATAAAAGTTTTACAGCATTTGGCTTCAGTGAATAGGAGGAGAGGAGGCAATCCCACAACACTAAATCAGTCTGTTTCTCAAAATGCCTCTTTGAGCATCCCAGTATGAAAGGAGAGGTTATGGTTATTCATGGAGGGGAAAGGCAGCTAGTCATGGTGCTCACACATTACCTCAAGTATTAGAGGCAGTCTGCCTCCCAGTATCAGTTGCTGAGGAGCATCATTTCTAGGTTTCCCAGAGGTATCTTCTTGACCAGATAATTATTGGAATAAATGCTAGATTACTTAGACCGATAGGCTACTACTACCCATAACAGAGCACTCTTGCTCAGTCATCTGGAGAACATACAGTGGTACCTCGGGATACGAATTACCCAGCTTACGAATTTTTCGGGATACGAATAAATCCCATAGGGATTTATTGTTTCGGGTTACGAACGTTTTTTCGGGTTACGAAAAAACGCCGGCGCTGTTTTAAATGGAGCCGCGGCAAAGCCGCGGCTTTTTTTCCCATTAGCGCCTATGGCAATTCGGGTTACGAAGGTTTTCGGGTTACGAAATTAGCCGCGGAACGAATTAATTTCGTAACCCGAGGGAGCACTGTACAGAGATGCATAAGGGAGATGATATCTTTTAGGAGATTATCACACAAAGAAAAAGGATGGGTGAGAAGCAAGATGCTCCCAGTCTTATCGCATGATAAAGCAAAGATTATTACATGATGTCTTGCGACGTCATGGTCATCCCATCCTTCTTCCGCCAATGAAGTGAAATGATCCTGTCACTTTTCATTAATGAGAAACTACCATTAATGAAAAATGACAGGACCATTCCACTTCATTGATGGAGAAGGACATGATGAGCCCAACATCACGGGACATTGTGTGATAATCTTCATGCAATCACGCAATAAGGACAGGAGCATCCCACTTCTCTCCCATCCTTTTTCTTCGTGTGATAATCTCCTTAGGTATGTCTGGTCCAAGTCTGCCTTCGCAAGCATGGTTGCTATTGTACAGTGCCTCCTTCAGAGGCAAACACAGAAGGCCTCAGTACTAGTAGGCCAAGGTTATGTCAACATTTCAGTTTGAGGCATAACCTAGTAGGAGCAGCTTTGACCTGCACCAGGTGCAAAGAAGCCAAGATAATCCTGGATCTATTCTGTTTCTTCAACATGGGTATTGTTCTGTGTTCCAGGATAATGACCCTCAAAGTGCATCCACACTGTAAAAATAATCTAGTTTGACACCATATTAACTGTCATGGCTCCATCCTACAGAATCCTGGGATATGTAATTTTGTGAGGCAGCAGCACACTTTGGCAGAGACCTTATAAAACTACAAATCCAGGATTCCATAGGATGCAGAAACAGCACTTAAAAGTGATATTGAACAGCACTATTTCTACAATGTAGATGCATCGTCAGTGAAGACAATAGTTTTAATGTTGCTTCCCATATTCAGAAGTGTCTCTCAGATGTTTTGAACTACTTTGACTGTTTGCCAAGTTGGTAGAGACAGCATGGAGACTCTCTGCATGCTGGAGAGTTGTAGCCAAAAATATCCGCTGGAAGACCATGACATTAGGGAAACCTGGCTTTAGTTGTGGCTCTGACTAGGTAATGTCAAATGCACTGATCAGCTCTTTAAAAGGGAGCAAAAATGGGGAGAGAATTCTCCAACCAGATAACTAATTGATCAGTACTATTGTCAGTGTCTTGACAAATAATATTTATGTCCTACCTTTCTGTTTTTATAAATTCATCATCAAGACAGATTACATTATAATACTATCATAAAACAATAATATGAAAATAGAATTTGGGGCTGGAAAAACCTTTGTATCTCCTAATGTTGTAACTCCCACGATCCTTTCAGCCTTGGCCAGGCTACTGGGACATTCTGGGAATTGGAGTCCAGCAACATGGGTAGGCCCATGGGTTCTCCAATCTTAATAATAATCATATTCATAAAACCAACAAGGCCTGCAGATTTTAAATTCCAGAACATTTACAACTGGGCAGTTCAAATGCTTGCTGAAATAAGATGATGTGTGGTTTCCAAACAAGAATAGTGTAGCCTGGCAATAACTCCACATGTAAGTAGCCATACACATGTATGTAGCCATACAGGAGTCATTTGGATATATGGCAAAGAGTTGAAAGGAGCAGGGTTGAAGGCAAAGGAAAGAAAGGACCTGGAACTACTTTAGCAAGCAGAAATTTTGACAAGCTAAATGCAGGTCACCATGCTATGATGAGAAAAATTGGACCTCTTAAAAGGTCTTGTGTTCTTCTTTGTACTCAGTTACCACACCTGTGTGATGCACACAGTTGTGATGCACACGCCTATGTGATGCACACAATTGACAGTTACAGTAACAGTGATTACTACTCTGTCTGAGATCTGGATAATAGCGCATCAAGAGCTTGCTAACTGCTTTATCTCCCATAAGAGAAAGACAATGTAAAATTCATTTTTAAAAGTTCTCAATATCCCAATTTTCTTTAAAAACAAAAACAAAAATGCACCTGAAGTGGCTTACAATAGGATCGGCAAAAACTCATCGATAACCATCCAATAGCATCAAAAATAACAAGAAATAAGCATGAAAATATAAAAAAGGAGTATAAAGCATTCAATTCTAAAAGGGTATATCATACGAAAGAGATGTCAATTTTTTTTAAAAGTCTTTACTAATCATCCAAGATCAATATTTACTGTCATCCAAAAGATAGTGCCCACTGGTTCTGACCTAGAAAAATAGTATAGTCTTCATGCCATCACCAAGAATGTCCCATTTCTTATACAATCTACCTAATCTCATGAGAGGAACAGATGGAGTAGGACCTCAGAGACCAATTCCAGAGTCTAGGCAGATTCATATGGGAACAGGCAGTTTGTGAAGGAAAAGGTATATGGACTGTACTCAACAACTGAAGAGATGTGCCAATTGTTTTCTACAGCTGAGGATACGGAAAGTTACATATATGGAGCAGTGCATAGCTTTTGGGACAGCAAAAACACTAAACAGACCAGATGAAGCACACAAACTCTCTTTCCTCCTGCGGTGATTCTCTAAGTTATTTCTCCCCAGTTGCCTCTGAACATCCAGAGCATCATTATTTGAGATTGTTATACTATTAGCTTTAAAATTTTATAAGCCATATAGCCTAGCACAGGTGTCAGCCTGAAAAGTTAAGGAGGGTTAATAAAGAAATCTTAGGTAAAGCACTGTTGAGGGTTTAAGAGAGAGAGAGAGAGAGAGAGAAAGACACTGTCACATGTATATATACACACAAATAAAATCTGGAAGTCTAACTCAGAGCTGGTGAAAACAGATTGTTTTAATGTTGTACTGAAACCTCCAAAAGGTTTGTCTTTTTGCTAAGAATGTTGTTGTTGTTGTTGCAATGTCCTTTCTCCTAAAATGGGTCTCAAGGAAGCATACAATTTCTTAAAAAAATACATCTCCCCAAAAATACACCCTTGCAGCTAAAAACACCGGGAAAAGTAAACATTAAAATGGAATTAAACTATTGATAACATTAAAATGATTTAAAACTACACTTTAAAAGATAAAATATCATTAAAAGATAACAAGCAGTTAAAACAGTGCAGTTTAAAACAGTGCAGTACCCTCAGTCCATCAATTAATTAATTAATTAATTAATATCCCACTCTTTTCCCAGGACTGGGACTCAGAGCAGTTTCACAGCATTAAAAAACAAACAAACAAAAAGTACAATTAAAAACATTTAATAAATAAATAAATAAATGACGTACATTAAAAAGAATGATTAAACTAGTCCAACATTCCAGCCTGTCCTTATAGCAATTCCTTAAATGCCTGTGTGAACAGGTAGGTCTTCACCTGTCGGCGGAAAGCCATCAAGGAGGGAGCCATTCTGATCTTCCTGGGCAGGGAGTTCCAGAGTCTAGGGGCAGCCACCGAGAAGGCCCTCTCTTGTGTTCCCACCAACCGTGTTTGTGATGGTGTTGGGATGGAGAGAAGGGCTTCTTCAGAGGATCTCAGAGTCCCCACTCTTTATTTAAAGGATAGTCTTCCATTGCACCAAATCAAGGGGAAAATTTAAAAATGAAGCACTGTCTGGAGACCCAGCAAATTGTCCATCTATTAGTTCAAGAGTGAAAAAAGAAATACTGGGCATCTAGAAGAGCTGATTCAGCATGTTTGAAATTTGTGATTTAAAAACAACACCTCTGCAGTTTAGAGTCAGTTCCCAAGGATCCATACTATGTTTTCAACCTTATTGTGGGTTTTGGGAAGCATCAGCACCTCACCTGGGGAGACACAGTTTGAAGAACACTAAAGAGTTTATCACACTGGGGCTGATTTTGACATTAAAGTGCATTTAAAGCATCCTGTAAATGAAGTGGAAACGGTGAGTAATTGCACAAATGATTATCACATGCAATTGCACAAATAAAGTGATACTCGAAATGAATTGTGGCTGAAATCCCAAAAGTAAAAAGATGTGCATTAATGCTTCTTTGTTACTGCTTTAATGATAGTTGTAGAATGGATAATTTTGTGATCTTTACTTCCCCTTTGTATTCACATGAGGTCGTGTGAAATTGTTACAAGTAATTACATGATTTTTCTGGGATATTCACGGGATAAACCCCTGATCTCCTTCATGTGATAAACTCCTGTGTCCAGGTGATCAGATCACCCTCCCCATTCCCCAGTTTGTTTTCTTTTAATTAGCTATTTATGTGATTCTGAGAAATCAAGACTCAGGATTCAATGAGCAACAAAGAAAAGGCTTTTGATTTGTTTTTTATGGAAATGTAAAATGGTGGTTTCAAGGAATATCCAAGGAGTTTCTGAAAATAGGACTATGACTGATGGAAGACAACCAAGTTAGGAAGCTGGAGAACACCTTTCCCACCTTCAATGTGCTTCTAATGGAGCATTATGATTTATGAAGCACTTAACCCCCACTATGAGGAGCAAAAAATTAATTCAAGAGGGAGCTGCCAATGTGCTACGCCTGCATATCATACATTTATGCCTTTCTTTTATCAAACAATCTGCAACTTCTTTTAAAGTTTAATGCATACTATTGTCGGATTTTAATCTCCTGCAATGAATATGGGCTACTACTAAGAGCCCAATGACTGGTGGAAACTTCACACAGTCCCAGCCAGGTAAATTCCTTCACTCCAATGCACTGATGCAACCTATTTCATATTAATTATCCATTAACATTAGGTACATAATTAATATCTATGTATAAGACATCTAGAGCCATATAAAGGTCTGCTGTGAGGGCAGGAGCCAAAGGTCACCAACCATTTTTAACAAGTAGAAATAGTAGTATTGACAGGGCTTAGAAAAGTTACCTTTTGAATTATAACTCTCCTGGTTAGCACAGTAAGTGCTGTCTAGGGATTCTGGGAGCTATAATCCAAAACTACTCTTTTGTAGTCTCTGTGTACTGTATTTCTTAGTCATTATTTCAACAAAAACAACATAATAAAATCATAGCAAGTGTAGCTAGAGAACATCTCTCTTAGATGGGTGCCAACATGATTCTTGCCTGAATTAAAGATGCTGCTGCTGGTATTTAAAGCCATAAGTGGCTTCATACCTCAGTACTGTAGGAACATCTTTCTGTGTGTGTGTGTGTGTGTGTGTGCGCCTGTCCTAGTACTGAGATCTGTGGGAGAGGGCCTCCTCCATGTTCCACCAGTGGAAAGGATGGACTATGTGAAGACATGGAAGAGGGCCTTCTCTGTTGTAGCACCTCAACTGTGGGACACCCTGCCTTTGAAGGCCTACTTGGTGCTGATATTGGCTTCACATGGGCTGTTATTAAAGCCTTTGGAACCCAATGGTTTTAAACTGTTTTTCACTTGTTTTGGATTGTCATGCTGTTTAATAAGTTTTTACAGTGTTGAATTATCATGTGTATACATGCCTTCAACCTGCCTGTCAGCTTATAAAGACCCCATGAATTTCATAGGGTTTTCTTAGGCAAGGAATAATCAGAAGTGGAGTTGCCAGTTCCTTCCTCTGAAATACAGTCCACAGCATCTGCTATCCATTGGTCTCCCGTCCACCTTTTGGCCCTGCTTAGCTTCCAAAATCAGATGGGATCTAGTGCTTTTAGTGTATTTAGGAAGATAAATGTTTTTCACTGCTTTAAAATTTAAAACTGTTTACACCAAAGCTATTGTATGCCAGCATGATTTTTTTTAATAAAAAGGTAAGATCTAACTATTTTTTTTAAAAAAAATAAAATAAATAATATATAGATACTAAAAGTGAAGTATATGAACCAAAGGGAAAGAATGCAAGCCCTACAAAGGGACAGGACACTAGTCTTTCTAGTGTCCAACAGCCATTCTTTGCAAGTGAAGAAGTGAGAAACAGAGTTTGTCAGTTGTCATTAATATCCTATTGCTAGATTTGGCCATCTCTTTCTTGTCTGAGTCAGAAGCCAGGGTGCTGTTCAAGGTGGAGCTCCTGACCTGAGACCATCAAACCAAAGTACAGTCAGCCCTCCATATTTGCAGATTTTAACTTTTGAATAGGTGATTATTCACCAATTTCAATATTATGTTCTCTTTAGGAATCTCTTGGTCTTCCAGTGTGACTCTGCCAGACGTTGACCATAGAGTTGAGATGGAGGTCTTCCAGCATGATTCTATGGCCAACTTCTGTTGGATGTTGACCACTAGAGATTCCTAGATAGGTGTTCTCTCAAGTAAAAAAAAGTGAATTTTTATTTGTGATTTTTCCACTTCCATGGGGATCCTGCACCCTTAACCCCAGTGAAGGTGGAGGGGCCACTGTAGATCACCATGTTCATTTTGTACACTATGCACTGGAAGACTGGGGTCCAGCTGTCTCAGAAGTTTAGTGCAAACCTTAGAATTCTTGTGCAGAGTTGCACTGCCAGCAATGGTCTGAGATGAGCCAGGAACCAGAAACTAGAGGTTCTGCCAAGGGGCCAAAGTCAAGAGGTAAGGACATCAAAGTAGACAAGCAAGTCAGAACGGCATGACTTCCAGCATTTCACAGATGAAAAGTGGGACATAGCCAGCTGTGCAATATCAGAGTGTGATCAAGATGGCAAAAAAGTATTAATGAGGAAGAACACACAAGTTAGTTGAGGCTGCAGCACTTGATTTTGCCTGAGCCTCCTGGGAAGGGCAAAATTCCACTTCTTACTCTCCTCTTCCCTCTTCTAACAATTGAGTGGAAACTACTTTGTAATTGAACTCAGTTTGAAGAAAATGAAGTAAGCTGAACAGATTTATATACATCACCCTTTGTATTTAAATACATCACCCTTAAATACATCCCACAATTACCCAAGGCCCTCCAATTCAACACCGGATGGCTGTTGAAAAAATGTCCTGCTGTGCTACCCCAGTGTGGCAGCCATGCACAGTGGGATACATGTATGAACAGACACATGGTGTTGTACAGAGGGCCCCAGATAACAGAGGAGGGTCAGGGCAGCTCTGAGGCCAGAGTACTCCAGGTTGCTCTCAGAGTATCCTAGCCCTTTCAGACACCACTGCTGAGACAGTTTTAAAGCAGCTGCAAAAGTAAGACATCAGGATTAATCAGGATAGTTGGAGGGTATGAAACTGAAGGACAAACCAGGAGGCAGATCCAAAGAACAAAGCCAGAATTCAGAATGGCAGGACTACTGAAGGACATAGGTAGACTATGTGGTTAAGACAATACTTAACTTGAACAGGAAATCTTTACATTCCATCAAATATATGTTGCATCGAATGTGGTGCATTGGTGGAATGATGAAAGAGAACTTAGGGTGGAACTTGACATTGTGGCCAATGAGTGGCTGTCACTAAAAATAGCGCCTCCACTACTTCCCAACCTCATACTCTCCGTGGTAACAAAATAAACTGCACAGTTTGGCATAAGTATACATCGGAGTTTTCCTTTGCCTAATTGATTGTTTGCCATTTGTGGAGGCAGGAGAATCTAAAACAAAATAAAGTCACAAGATGGATCTTGGTTTTCTGTGCCTAGATCTGGCCATTAGGTAGAGTGAGCCAACGCCCTCAGAGGATGGAAGGGGACAGAAATGACAGACCCTTGGCTATTTTTCCTGAGATCTCTGGCCATGCACCTCTTTTCCAGGACAAAACTGGGTGTAACATGGTTTATTCTACTCCAATGACTTGTTCTGTTGCCCTCAGATGTAGTGGATGATGCTATTCCATAGCCAATATTCAGCTGGAATGCTGAAGAACCTCTATATATGGAATGGGGAAGGGACAATCCTCTTGTCCTTCACCTCAGGTGGCAAAAGAAGTATTTGGCTGGATCTGTCTGTGGGAGAGAGGAAGAGGAGATCCAGTGCTATTATCTTCACTGGCACCCGTGCTTTCCCACAATATCTTACTCTGGCCTTGGTATCAGTGAGGAAGGACAGGCCATGTTGCCTGAGGTATGTAAAGAGCTGTTGTCCCAAAAAGCAACTTTTCCAAGCTCTCGGACAGATGAGTCCTATCACCTCCTAAGCTGCCAAGGAACTGAACCTGGGAGCAGACAACGCTTTGATCCCATCCTCATTCAAAATCATCTCGACTCTTGTCTAGGGAGACAACTAGTATCTCAAGAATAGGATATGTCATTTAATCCTCTTCATTCAAGGAAGCCAGCAAAGTCTTACTTTAAAAAAAAAACCACCAGAGCAGCTACAAGGTAGATAAGAAGATACAAAGGGATCACTCAACAAACATAGAGAGCTTTTCCCCTGGAGGCCCCAGGTTAATATCCAGCCAAGTAAATCGTAATTAAACACAGCCATTTTTATAGCAATGTATAGGAAACACATTGTCCGCCTCTCCTCTGGCTTCCAAATGGCAGATCTCTGCTTCATTCCTTTGCTTTTCCACGGCTGTCAGCAGGGTTTACAAAGCATCAAGCTGGCCTGGACAATGACCTTTGTCTGTCAGCCTTAGAAATGGTCTCTCCAAATTAGGACTGATTAACACTCGGGGGGAAGTTTGTTCTGCAAAGACACAGTTGAATCTCTTTGGGCATGGGACAAAGTTTCCATGTGAAATGTTAGCCATATATGAAAACTAATATTGATTGTTTTTTAAGGGGGCTACCTTAACGCTTGAAGCAACTATCAGGCCTGAATATTTGTGTCTATGTTACTGGCTTTGGTTCAGTTTATTTTTCAGATTGGCTATTTACTGAATCACTATATATTAAAAAGAATACAGAATAGCACATGGTGTTGGCACTACATTAAAGCTGAAGTAGAGGGAAGAGGGACATGGCATAAAACCAAAAGTTAAAAGTTAACATTTGTTACAAGCTGACTTAACAACTTATGACTTAACAGCTGCCAATTCAAAGCAGATCAGGACACAGCAATTGATCATAGAAGTTCCGGGCCCAACACAGGGCTAGAAGTGCTCAGAAGCCATACTACCTTTTACATTAATGCTGCAGAAGTTATATTTCCAATGTTACTCTTAAGTAAATACTAAAGGCCTGATGTAAATTACCCAGAACTTGGAAATGTTACTTTTCTAGACTACACTTAGTACAGTCAGCCAGTCTAAAAAATGTGATATTTTGTACTAAACAAAAGAAACATCTCCAAATCCTGACACCACCCACATCTGCTCATCCATACTGGCCATTTAAATTGCCAAAAGAGAATCTATTAAAATAAAGTTTGTTGGAAACAAGGCTGTCTATTCTATTCTAGACTATGACTAAAAATAGGCGGGTAAAGACTGCCAGAAAGAGGCACCTCCCCAACGCCTCTCTTTGCTCTGCAGGAGTGCCACAGCAACCAAATTGCGCAATGCTACTGCAGAGCAAAAAAGGAACGTGCGGAAGTGGTGCCTTTTTGCAACGACACTGCAACACCGCAAAGCACCAGCGCCATGATGTCGCAGCTGCACTACCCCATCGGGGAGCGGCGCAATGATGTCACTGCTGCACTACCCCATCAGGAAGCGGCGAAGCTGCGACGTCACCGTTACATGCCCTGTCTGGTGGGTGCGCCGCAGCTGCGACACCCTCATCATGTGCGAGGGTTGCCGGGCATGTGGATGCTCTGCCCACCAGGCAACCCTCGCATGTGATGAGGGCGCTGCAAAGGCTCATCTGTTCTGGGCCATAGTTTTGCTGCACTGGAAGTATTTGGGAACCATTGCTAGAGACAAGAGATGGTCTTCCATTCCTCCTGCAGTTAAAACCAGGGCTTAATTCCCTTGGTTTGATCCTGAACCAATTCCTGAAACTGCCCACTGCGTTTGCGCCAGTTTCAAGAATCGGTGCAGGAAGCAACAACTGTGGCTTCCCCGTCATGCCTCCCTCCATCCTCCTAGCCATGCCAGGGGTGGAGGAGAGGCTGGGGCAGAAGGAGAGAGGCAGGTCATGAGGTCGGAGCAGGCATGGAGGTGTGGCTGGGAGGCCGGGGAAGCAGCTGCCAGTGGGCACTAGGACAAATTTGAATCCAATTCGAATACACCTGGTTCCCATTTGGGCTGAATCAATTTATTTCCAAATAAATTGATTCAGCCCAAAACCCGCCACATTTTATACCAGCGTCTTTTTGACATACGTGTGTGTGTGTGTGTGTTTGTTTGTTTGTTTATAGTATTTATACCCCACTCTTCACCCAAAAGGCTATCGGAGCATCTAAGTGTGTAAAAATGGGTAAAAACCGTGCCCCCCCTTTCCGAATCGCTTCAGTGATTCGAATTAAGTGGTAACCGTGGTGCTTTAAACCTGATCATTTGGAATCATAATCCAGTTTAAACTATAGTGGGAATGAGACCCAGGAGTGGTTAACTGTAGTTAAACCCATTCCACTGACATGGAAGTCACCTGCTGCATGGGAAAGTCTGCTGTCCTAACCAAAACAAAACAGCTTCTAAAAAAAATCACCTTCGAGTTCCACAGGGGAAAATGTTTCAGGAAGTTGCAATTGTTGCTGTAGTTCGCACGTGTGTGTGTGTGTGTGTGTGTGTGTGTGTGTGTGTATATATAATCACCAAAGGACATTTGGCAGCTTTCAGCTCCAGCTGTTCAATCATGCTTCACAGAATCTAAGCCATGGCAGCTGAGTTATACAGTGGGCCCTTGGTATCTGCTGGGGTTTGGTTCCAGGACCCCCAGTGGATACCAAAATCCGTTAATGCTCAAGGCCCATTATATACAATGGCATAGGACTATCACACAAGGGAAACTGGAAGGTTAGAGTGGCCCCAATGCCGGGTCATTCAGGGCTTTAGAGACAACTTCGCAATTGCTTATCACATGATGCTGCATGCAATCTGGACAGAATCCAGGGGAAATGGGAGGTCAATCAAGAAATGAGCAAATTTGCAAAACTACTGGATTTACGTGTCCATTTTGCTTGCAAATTGACTCCCTTCACATAATGCCAGCCATGTGGAAAGCAAACCTCAGGTGGCTCCTGTTTCCCAGGGTGCCTTGCTGTGCCAAAGAGGGAGAATGGTCTCTTCCCTTGAAGGGGTACACACACACACTCCGCTCTTTATCCTTGCACTGCTACTTTTCCTTCTCTAATTAAGGGAACAGCCACTGGGAGAAGGCAGAGGGAGGATGCTTTGGAAGTCCTCCTGGACAGTAGGGAGAAATGGAGGACATGCCATGGAAAAGGAGGGCATCAGGGAGGATCAGGCCTATGTGGAATCAGGCAGGCCCCCTCTTTTCTCTCTCTCTCTCTCGTGTGTGTGTGTGTCTGTCTGTCTGTCTGTCTGTCTGTCTGTCTTTGTGGTTTTATGGAGTTTGCAAAGGGCAGCCTCATTCTGCCTCCCTCTCACACAGTTTCTGGGGCTTTGGGGGCAAAGAGGATCCTCCTTGGTGTCCCTTCCCCTCCCTGCAGCATATGTGTGTGTGTGTGCACTTGTGGAAATGACAGTTTTGAACATGTGCAGAAAAAGTATTTCTAAGCGAGCAATGAGGATTTTTTTGTCTCCTTTTGATACCCAGATTCTATTCTGACTCTTAAGTACAGTGGTACCCCGGGATACGAATTGACCGCGTTACGAAATTTCCGGGTTACGAAAAAGTTAGATTGGAAAAAACTGTTCCGGGTTACGATGTTTTTTTCGGGTTACGAAATTTTTTTCGGCGCGAAATTCTAACGCGCGGCTTTCCAGCGCTAACGGAAAGCCCTTTTTGGGTTGCGAAATTACTCGGGTTACGAACGGAGCGGCGGAACGAATTAATTTCGTAACCCGAGGGAGCACTGTATTGTGTTTTTAAATCCTTTTTGGGGTCTTGTATGTGATAACCATTAGCAAATGGGCTTGCTTTTCTGGGATGTCACCACTTTAACCATTTTGGGATGGATGCACATAGCTCCCCTTGTGATAAAGTCCATAGTGTGTGAGATAGATAGATAGATAGATAGATAGATAGATAGATAGATAGATAGATAGATAGATAGATAGACAGACAGACAAAATCAAGGTTTGCTTTGATGCTTGAATCTATGAATAAAGAATCTGTGTATACAGAGGGCCAACTGTAGTCCATTTGGTCCGAATTAACTTCACAAGGGCATATACAGACAGCCCAAATAAAGCTGCTTCGAGTCACTTTGGAGGTATGGTGTTTCAATGATGCATGCGTCCTAAGAGTCTGGAAGCTGCACCAAAGCTGCACTCCGGTCCTTAGGACTGGAGTGTGGCTTTGGTGCGGTTTCCAGACTCTTAGGATGCATGTGTCATTTAAATAGCATACTTGCAAAGTGACTCGAAGCAGCTTTATTTTGGCTGTCTGTATCAGGCCACGGTTAACTTCACAATCCAACCACTGTCCACTTTACTGAACAGAACTATAGTTCTCATATATCTTCTCATACCTTCTCTCCGTCTGTTCCCTTAAGGCTGGAGGGGGACATCTCATTCAGCCACTAAATCAGACTACATTGTTCACTGAGCACCTTGGACCAATGAAAAAGTGGGAGCGAAGAGGCAGAGAGGAACTGTATCCATTCTTAGCATAATTGATAAATGTGACAATTAACGTCAGAAATGGTGACAAATCCTTCCTCACTGGCTCAGACTGCCTGACAGCTGGGGTAACTAAATGTCCTAGCATTACCAGCCTCCAGTGTTCAAAACGCATGAGTCATCCCCCCCCCACCTCCCCTCCGCCTCAAAATAACAAAAGTGGCTTTGAATTTATGAGACTTTAAAAACATAATAGATTTTGCATTGTTTCGTAATGGCTTCAGATTATATTGCAGTAAGCTCATCATTGCTGTTCTGAATGACTGCAAGGTACAGAGGGGACATTGGCACAGCAGTGTTTGATGCGCACCAGATGAACAGCAGCCAGGGGTACATCTGGCCCTTGTCTATCTGGCTCTGGCTAATTTAGCCTGTGATGCTCCTTGCCTTGCCTTGCCTTCCTACATCACAGGTGGGAGGAGGATTATCACACCAGGCTTGTAAGGCACCATAATCGTGTTAGTGCAGAAAACACAAACATATAGGGTGGGTAGGGGACAGTCCTCATCGCACAGCTGTTCAAAGCTGTGGATTTGGGAGGCATTGACGAGTTTTGCCCGTCAATGAGAAGGACTGCTCCAGCAATGCATGGGCTACAGACCAGCTACTGCATAGACACAGCACTGTGTGTGATAACATACATCTGAAGATGCTACTATCCTGATATAATTCCACTTTTTAATCCTTGCATGATAAAGTTCAAAGTTATATGACTGCTAGAGATGAGGAAATCTTATCTATTGAACTTTTTTGAACATTCACATTTTTTAAAACCTCTAATTCTTTCCATCCCTCCATTGCTAATTTTGGTTAACCCTGCAATGAAAATGAACTGAAACTCATTTTACCCCATCTGTACTGGCAAAATTCAAGAGGTGCAGCTAATCCCAACATGGATAGTAGTTGGGATGTAAATCCTCAATTATTTTTTTCTTGCATGCAAGGATAAATAATTACTTTACTTTTCTACCCCTGAGGGGGGAAAATAAATATTTCTCCATAGTACATTCTCCCCATGCACAAACATCCCTAAGTGTTGTGGAGGAACTCTTCTGCAGAGAAAGTTACATGGGCTGGTATCCAATCCAATAATTATTTGATTGTCAGCTGGAGTTATGGATTCATAACTTTTGGGTTCACATTTATGGCCATTTATTACCAAACATATTTTTTCAGCCATTGGGTCACTGGGAAATAATGTCTGCAATGTTCTCCCTGTCATGGAGCACATTAAGAACATGAAGTTGGAGAGAAATCTCAGGATCCTGCTGCAACCACTTCTCTCAATGCACCCTTCAACTGGGAAAGCCCTTCAAACATCACTTCCCAGCATCCTGATTTGCAGAAACCCTCAGGTTGAGGTGCTGTCTTGCTGAAAATGTCAGTTTTTAAGTGAGGGAGTGGCATCATAAGACACAGTAATGATGATAGCATCCTATCATCACAGTCCAGAAGACAATGTGGCAATGCAGGATCTTCTCCATGATTTTGTGTTTGTGTTTTTTTTTTTTTTTTGGAGGGGGGGGTACACAACAAGTTTGCTGTGCAGAAAAGATTTTTCCAGCAGAATTCTGCATCCATGGATCTCATCATCCATGGCTTGAAAATATTTCCCAAAAAATTCCAAAAAGCAAACCTCTATTTTGCCATTTTATTTAAGGGATACCATTTTATTATGCTACTGTATATAATAGGATTTGAGGATCTAAGGATTCTGGTATCCACACAGGGTCCTGGAAACAAACCTCAGTGGATAGCAAGGTCCTACTGTATTCTCTGCACAGGCAACCCATTTTCTTCTCATGGAACCTGCTTTCTGTACAAAAAAACATGTTTTTGCCTTTAAAAATCAGCAATATGTATTTCTCTGCAGGATAATTCCTCTGCAAAACTTCTCACCGTTTCAGTGTACTGGAGAGAACCGCACAAAAGCCTTGCTGCTCTAATATTCTTCCAAATGGGGTCTCCCACATGTTGAGAAACCCATTTACTGCTCAACCAGAAAACAAATAATTATGAAGATTCTTTCTCTCCCCAATGAAGAGGAACAATTTGTACCTGTCTGCCATGCAGATGTTAAAGATGAGGAGCCCCACAAAGAAAATAAAGGGGTGCCAGAACTATAGTAAAATAGTTGCTTACATAGGGATTCTAATCCATACTCAAAAACTCGGCCCAGGTGAACAAATCAACATGAAAATCCTTTAACTCTCAAGTTGTTTCCCTTCTGAATATTGGGGGGGGGATTTGAGGGTAGAGATTAATTGTAGTAAATTCTTATTATTTCCCATTGATAAAGCCAGCATGGTCCCCGAAAGATTCTCAGATTTGTTGACCAGAGCTGGACAGTGAAGAAAGGTGACAGAAAGAAAACAAACTTATTTGAGATGTAGTGCTGGAGAAGAGTGCTGAGGATACTGTGAACAGCCCAAAAGATGAACAAACGGGTTCTTGAACAGATGAAATCTGAACTCTTCCTGGAAGCCAAGATGACGAAACTGAGGCTGCTGTACTTTGGCCACATGATGAGAAGGGATGACTCAATAGAAAAGACAGTAATGCTTGGAAAAGTAGAAGGGAGTAGAAGGGGAGGAAAATAGCATACCAGATGGATAGATTCAATCAGGAAGGACATGGGCCTGAGTTTACAGGACCTAAGCAGAGCAGTGGAGGATGAGGGGCTTGGAAATGTCTCATGTGTGGGATCGCCATAAATCAGGGTTGACTCGAGGGCAGTTAACAACAACAAAGTATTATTTGCAGAAGGATTATCACCTTATGGCTCGAAGGAACAAGAGAGAAGAGAGAACTTCTAGTGATTTGGACAGTAGACTAGGTAATTGAGAGAGAGGCTACAATAGGTAGACATTTCATGTATTAAAAAGTTAAGTGAAGGTAAGCAAACTAGAAAGACAGTCAAGTCTTTAAGAATCAGACACGCCACACTGAAAGCTTCTAAAGCCTGGCAGAGCAGATACATGCTAAGCCCATAAAACACTGCTCAGATGGGAGAGCAGAGGGAGAAATAACTTGCATTCTTATGTTCTTAACACTGATTTGTTTAAAGCACTTACCGAAACAGTAAAAACAAAAAAACCCACACACAACATACACTGCCAGAATAAAGACAGCTTGGGTGGAGACTGAGCAATAGGTAGTTTTTTAAAAGTTGAACCTTAAAAGATCATAAGCATCGTCATAATTCTTCCCTTCCCATTTCCTCCCTCAAAATGTGATGAGAAGTATCTTTGCAACCAATATTTCTTTCCAGTATATACCTGGCGTGATGAATTTAAGTGTCTCCTATTGAAATACAGGTGTCTTCTCCATGCTGTTACCTCCCTTCCCGCTCCCTCCTTCTTAGGGCCTCGCGAACATTACCTCCATCAGCAGGGAAGCCTAGCACCCTTTGGCTCCTTCTAATTGTATTGGTCAAATCTTGCATCCATGACAAAGAAAACATTCCTCCGCCGGAACGGTGTAATACTTAATGAGTCCTTGTATCTTGTGATAAATTTCATAATTATTCAGACCCTACTAGTAACGCCGAAATTCATCAGTCAAAGCAAATTAGCCGAGATTCATTAGAATAAGACGTCTAGTAGGCACATGTACTTTATTAGCCTCTTACACCAATAGTTTTAATTGGGTACATATTTCACAGCTTTGGAGCTACTCAAGTGAAGGGCTCCTTTTATCTCTTTTATTTACAGTAACAAGCCATCAGACAAACACCACCATAATTAAACTTGCACACACAGAAAAATATGTGCCTTTCCCATTATGAACACGGTCCTATTGAAATCTGGAGGGTTTTTTAAAAACAAAAACCAGCAACTGGATTTTGTTGTTCGTCAAATATAGGATCCAAAACCAAGAGGCACTTGAGGCACACCTCTAACTTTTCTAGTCTCCCTTCTTACATCCGCCTAAGTAGTTTCCCTCTATTTCACCTTCACGGGGTTTAAGGGGGGGAGAGATTGCTCCATTAGATATTTTAGTGATGAGAAAAGTGATTAAAATCCAGAAGATTTTTAATTATTAATATGGAATGTAAATGATGTTATAAAAACGGGGAATGTGGGAGAAATTTTACACATTCATGGGATTTTTACTCATGCATAATAATAAGTTGAAAACACTTTGGTTATAATACTTTCTAAATTAAAGGGGAGGGGAAAAAGAGCTCTTTGGCAATTTGAAAGTCCTGTCAATAAATGATAAATGGCGCCATCTGCTGGTTCTTGTATAAAACACCGAAATCAATGTTTGAAATTTGCTCTGGCTGTCGGAACATTTTCTCTTGAGACACATGTGCCAAGAGAAACTGAACTATGGCCTGAACCCTAACTGTAAGGAGTGGTTAAATAATGAAATGGTACTTTATTATTAATTTTAATATTTGAGGTCCTAAGATGTAGCAATGGTACAATTGGGAGGACATTGGGAGGGGATGCAGTATGTCGGGTGTCATGTTTAAATACAGGTTTTCGCTGTCTCATGAATGTAGGAAGGAGAATGCCAGCATCATTCTCCAAGTGTAAGTCTGTTGATGACAAGGAGGAAATGATCTCTTGTTTATGATCATCTGGCACATAAAGCTGCACGACTCACAACATACATCCCATGAAAATTAACTGCTTTCCCAAGTCAGACTGTTGATTTGCTCATGGCATAATGGTCTGATCTGACCAGAAGTGGTCCTTCAAGGCCTCAGGAAGAGGTCAGTCCCAGCTCTGCTTTCTTTTATTTGTTAGCGAGACTAAGAGATAAATAGACAGATCATGTAAGATATAAGATGTAGCAAATGTACTTTAACGGGAGGCATTGGAGTTTGACTTTGAAACTTCCTACTTGTAAAGCATCTGCTCTAACATTTCCAGTCTTGAGTACTTGCAGATAGATGAAGCTATCCTATTATGCCAGCTATACCCAGGGGCATTACTAGAGAGGTGCAGGGAGTATGGACCCTACTAGGTGACACCCAAATGTCTGCCTTTGAGCAAAAATTAGCGCGGTATTCACCCATATCTCTTTAAAACCATGGCGCTCAGTGATGAAGAAAGGAGAGGCCTCAGGTGTAAAGGAGCAAACTTTTCTTTAACAACATCACATCTTCTCAAATTTTCACTTTAATCACACTAAAATATGGAAATGTATATGCATTTAGGCTGTGCTTATGATATTGTAACTTAAAGGTATCATTTTAATTTTGCTAGATGTTTATGTCACAATTATTACCACTACATTCAGTGGTATGCGGGAATTACAATTTATGAGTAACATTAGTACAAGAAATATTACTAGGGATTTGGTATAGTATGGTACAGGAGGAGGTCAACGGGGGGTGGGGGCGGGGTGACACCATGAGTTACTGCACTAGGTGATGCCAACCCTAGTCAGGTCACTGGCTATACGTGCTCACAAGAGGCCTAAAGGCACCAGATCCTGCCTGATCATGGAAGCTAAACAAGGTCAGCTTCGGTTACTACTTGGACAGGAGACTGCTAATGAATACCTAGTGCTGTAGGCTACGTTTCAGAGGAAGGAACTGACAAAACCACCTCTGAGCATTACTTGACTATGAAACAACTACGAAATTCATAAAGTGACAGACAACTTGAAGGCACATGCACACAGAGACATACTTGCTCACATTTGATGATGTGCTAAACTATCAAAACAGAATGCTGTTTAGGTTTTATACCATCAGAACTGGGCTTTTGGAAGACTATGGAAGTCTTTGGTGTTGTCCCACATCCTAGCTGGCATCTGGCAACATTGCAGAACACTGAAAACCTTAGGATAGAGATTGAGAGGGAGAAGGAGAGAGAGAGAGAGAGAGAGAGAGAGAGAGATTTGTCAAAGGGAAGGTATTTGTGCATATCTGAAAAAAAAACATTTGGTGTGCTTTTGTCATCTTTATTAAACAGTACGTCAATAAGACAAAAGCATCACTGTGCCTCCCTCTTTTATCTCCTCTGCACTGTTTGCCAAACCACCTGCCTGTTTTCAGCCTCACTTGCTACTTCAGTTGCTAATTGAATAATTACAATTTTTTAAAGAAAAAAAATCATATTCTGAGCAGCAATTATACAATTACAGCACCTCCTAGTTTAATAGTTTTGCTCCAGGTGTATGTTCTGGGAGAGGCCTATTTAATTTTTGTTGTGAGAGAAAGAAAAGTTGCAGCAGTTCTAGACTCACAAAATGCATAAAAATGGGTTGATAACACTGGAAATTCTTTCTTGGTGTCTGATTCACAATCTAACTTTGGAGAGGTACAAAATGAAAGTTGAAAATGTTAGCAATGTTTGTTTGTCTGAGTGACTGATTGCAGACGTTATAAAAATCAGATGCAGTGGGTTGTATCCAGATGTCCCTGTCCATCAGCAGAATGGGCACAGCTAGATTTCCTCACCCCACGGTAGTCACTACATGCCCACCCCAAATCTGTTTCGTAGAGATGGGATGCCTCTAAAGCCAACTGGAAAGGTAGAATATGTGGAGGGGGAAAGTACCACTTCACAAATAGAAATGCACTCATGCAAGATTCAGTTTTGCCCTGCCACATTTTGGATCATATAGGATCATCAGAACTGCTATAGACCTATGGACTTTTTTCCTCTGTTAAGTTATACCCTAGATCAGAAGTAGACAAAGTGTGGGTCAACTCTGTCAGCCCATGGTCTAAGGAGCAGTGATGTGCGTGTATCACTCAGTCATTTTAAGGTTAGCTGTTTTGTCTCACACATCCCACTCTGGTCAATTTCAGCTTGGTTTACTGAGGTTCTGCTGCAGGAACTGGGGATTTTGCAACCCTTTGGAAGTTGCTAGACTGCAGTTCTCAGCAGCCATAGCCACAAAGCCAATGGTGAGGGATTATGGAAGTTGTAGTATAACAACATCTGGAGGGTTTCACAATTTCTCACCCTTGTTCTACAGCCATTGTTCAGGGAATGCACCCTCTTTAATGCCATTATTATTTAGGGATTTCATAACAGGAGTTGTGGATCTGAAATTGCATCCTCTCCAAGAAGATCTGTGAAAATAAACATACAACATTAGATTAAAGGCTGGACTAGAACCCCTAGCCAAATCAAAGTTTGCAACCACCTTTGTAATAACAGTTCAGAATGTTCCACCAAGATCAATGTTCATGTGTATATTAGAGACCATACAACACCAGTCTTACAAGAACTGCACTGGATTCCAATTTGCTTCTGAGCTCAATTCAAGGTGCTGGTTTTAACCTACAAAGCCCTGAACGGCTTGCAGTCAGGATATCTGAATCACCACTTCCTCCCATATGAACCTGCCTGAAGTTTGAAATCCTTAGAGGAAGCCCTGTTGCATATCTAAGCACTATGTGAAATTAGGTTGGTATGTAAACGAAACAGGGCCTTGTATGTAGCAGCACCCACATTGTGTAACTCCCTGCCCAAAGAAATTAGGCTGGCTCCATCTCTTTTAAGTTTCTGGCAGGCAGGCAAAACAGTTCCAAATGGCTTTTAATATTTAAAATTGCTCGGTGTTAACATTTGTATTTTAGATTGTTTTTAGAATTCTTTAAAAGGTTTTTAAAGAGGGATTTAAATATGTTTTAGAATGGTTTTATTTTTTTATTATTTACATTGTTTTCCTTTGTTCATAATTCCAGGCGCCCTTGTGAGCTGTGAGCCAATGCAGGAATATCATAAATACATGTAGCTCTTTGCACCAAAAACATCACATATTTCTGCATGGAAAACACTGGTTCCTGCACATGAAACACATTTTCTGCACAAAAACTATGGGCGTTTGCACACAAAAAGTCATGTGTTTCTCTGCACAGAAAAATCCTCTGAAATCCTCTGGGATGTTCAAATACCGAGAGAAAATTTCAAAACGTAACTCCTGTATTATTCTTTCCAATTGTTGGGAAAGCCATTTTCAATCCAGAAATGAGAAACAGAGAATATTTGTTCCATCCTCACTCTTTAAATTGAAATGCATGTAGTGCAAAAGAGTCTAGTTAAAACAGTACCAAAACAAACAAATAAACCAAAAGAAATCCACCCTTGCAGCATCACTATCGCTATTATTGCATTAGTATAGATTATCACCATTTCACACAAAACATAAATACATGTTTGGAGGGAGGAATATTATATTCCAACCCAGTCAAAAGTTAAGCACATTTAATTCCTGTATTTGAGTTGAAATGTTGCTTGCTCCTAAATTTCAACGGAAAATACCAAGACATGTAATATTCTTAATGTCAGCTATATCATTCCCAATAGTTAAGCAACCTTTCTTCTGAGCAAAGCAATATATAAGACATTGCATTCTTCCACACAGAGATCATCAAACATCCATTTCAGAATATTCCACCAAGGTAAGTCCCATTGTCAAAGCAAGGAGCAGCTGAGCTATCATTGCTATCAGAAAGTCATTGGCTCTTGGATGCTAGACTAACTGTACAAGTAGTCAAGGTATCTGATGTATTTGTCACCTTTTCGCCTTCATGAATGGAAAATATGCAGCCCTTGTCCACCAAGTATGGGATTTCCCTATTAGCACCAACGTAAAATGGGATGATCACACAAAAACAGATGCCAGAAGGCTTGATTTGTATGAAAAAATCATTGTGAGACACCTGAATATATGATATTCATCTAGGGCTGCTATCATCATCGTCGTCGTCGTTGTCATCATCATCATCATCATCCTACCTTTCGTGACTCAAGACAGCTTACAACAGTTAACAGTTAAAATTCACAGCATACACCATCTAATAAAAATTAGAAAGTAAGCAAACTATCAAAATATTATTACGTAACACTAGCACTTAATCTACTGATCACATTAACCAATTCAAAACGTTTCTGGATCTGGGGCTCCCTATTTAATTCAAGAATGAAACCCACTAGGTTCAATGGGTTCACACACTGAAGGCACAGATACCATCTGATCTTAGAAGCTCAGCAGCATTTGGCATGATTAATACTTGAGTAGGGTGCCACCAGGGAATACCAGGTGCTGTAGGCTGCATTTCAGAGGAAGGCAATGACAAACCACCTCTGAAATACACCTTACAGCACCTTGTATTCCCTGGCAGTCCTCCATCCAAGTACTAATCATTCCTTGCCTAAGAAAACCCTCTGAAAATCATGGGGTTGGCATAAGTCAAGAGGTGACACGAAGGCACATCCTTTACCTTTACTTTTAAATGCTTATGCATAAAGTTGCACTATTTCAGAAGAGGCACTCCATCTTCTTTAGATTATATCATGGGAGGGGGGTTGTCTATTAAAATGTAACAAGTCACACATATTTTATCTAAAACAAAGAAAGCACACCTTTTCCTTTCAAAATACTCTTTTTATTCATATGGAAATTCAGCTATATTTAGCACATTATATCTATATTATGATATGGGGCTCACAATAATCTTATGGGGGTAGGTCAAAGTGTGGGAAAGCAGTGTGCCCAAGGTCACCCAGTCCAAGCCTGCATCTGCACTGCAGAATTAATGCAGTTTGACATCACTTTAACTGCTATGACTCAATGCTATAGAATCTTAGGATTTGTAGTTTATTGTAGCACCAGAGCTCTCTGACAGAAAAAGCCAAATAACTCACAAAACTACCAATCCCATAATACCATAGCATTGAGCCATGGCAGTTAAAGTGGTGTCAAACTGCAATAATTCTGCAGTGCAGATGCAGCCAAAGCCTCAGTGGGGTTTTGAAGCCTCCATTCTTTTCTTAGGAGTTGACCCACTCTAGTACACTGGCCTTGCTCCACTGGCTAAATGAATTAATCAATTAAAATTCATGATTAATTGTAGAAAAAAATCTTTAATGTGATAAAAGACCTATAAAAATCAAAGAATCAATAGCCATTGTTTAAAGTAGGATTCATTTCAAGGCATAGTCTATCAAGGAAAGCTTGTTCTTGTATCATCATCCCCATGTGACAGGAGGAAAACTTGGTTCCTGCAAATACTGTATATTTTGTTCACTTTTTTTCCTTCTGCAGGCTGATCTGACAAAATAAACAATGTGCTCAGGAGATTTCCCAGGCTTTATTGTGCAGTCATTGTAGAGTCACCAAGAACAAGTACTTATATTTCTATTGTGAGTTTCGCTGAACCGAACAAGGTGTTCAACAGAACATTTTAATTATAATCCCACTTCTAACAGTGTGTGCAAAGGTGTTGAAAAAGCACAATCAAGCATGAAACAGAATGGTAAACATGCCATTTCAATTACACCATTATGCATATGTACGTCGGCTCAAAACACAATATTCATATCTTTCCCCGAATTGACAGAGGGCACAAGAAAACAAGACGTTCCAGCGCCAATAGAAATACCTATCACCTGACATGATGTGTCTGTCACCTCACCTAAAGGCCTGTCTTAGCAGTCTGGAGGCTGTCTGGTTGCATATTTCTCTGACTGTCACTCTCAAAAAAATATTTAAGTAAGGAACTGGTGGGCATGTAGGAAGTTTTGTGACTAGCTGAAAGACATTGCCCTAGATAAATGGTCAGCAACTAGCAGCCTCCTAGGCTCAATCTATCTTGCTAATAGGTGCTGTCTGTCCTGTCAATCCAGGGAAGCACATCTTTGTCACTAGTTCCCTCATAGCTATATTTCAGTCATACTCACATGAAACTTTCTTAGGTTCCTAGTACTCAAAATAGTTGCCAGGAACTATTGGATTGGAGGATCTTAGTTTAAGCTAAAACAAATTTGACTCTTCATTTCTCCTACTGGCCACAAATCCAGGGTAATTTATGGTACGAGGAAAGCCTATAGCTCAGTAGTAGAAAATATATTTTGCATGTCAAACGGTTTCAAGTCCTTGACATCTTCCCACTTAGAAGGTGCAAGTAGCTGGTAATTTTCTAGAAGTCCAAGTCAGAGTAGACATGTCTGGAGTAGATGAGCAGATAACTTGGAACTTTGAAAAAAGTTTCCTTATGGGACTACAACTCCATGAAATTCCCCAATTTTCTGCCCTTTCATGACACATACATAAAATCCACTGCCTGAAGCAGCCATCTCACTGCACCCAAGGGAAGGAGTAGATCTGCATCCAGTACAGAGCTTTGAATAGTCAGTTTACTGGATCAAAACTCTGAGAATCCCTCAGCCAGAATGACCAGCAGATTCTGGGAGCTGTAATTCAAAAAAGTAACTTTTCCCAACTTTGATCATTCTGTGTACACCCTACCACCTATGTATTACCTGCCTTTCATACAGTAGGTCCTTGGTATCCACTGGGGTTTGGTAACAGGACCCACCATGGATACCAAAATCCATGGATGTTCAAGTCCCACTATATGCAATGGCATAGTAGAATGGTGTCCCTTATATAAAAGAGACATATATAATTTTATATAAAATGAGATCCACCATGGTGTAGTGGTTTGAGTGTTGCACTACGACTCTGGAGATCAGGGTTCAATTCCCCACTCGAGCATTAAAACCCACTGGATGGGGGCAACTCATATCTCTCAGCCTGAGAAGATGGCAATGACAACCTCCCTCTGAGAAAACATGCCAAGAAAACCCAGTGATAGGTTCATCTTAGGTTTGCCAAAAGCCAAAAATGACATGGTGGCACACACAACAAACATATGAATCAACCTTTGCTATTTAGAATTTATATTTGTTTCAAATATTTTTATTCCTGCTTGGTTGAATCTGTGGATAAAGAATCCATGGATATGGTGGGCTGACTGTACAATCATGGAATATAATATGAAATGCAACATCCTAGAGAGTTCTGTGTTGTATTTCAGTTATCATACTAATCATTTTTGAAATGTAACATGCACTTGATAATCAGGGCTTTCTTTGAGAGAGAAGTTATTCAAGAAGCAGCCTAGCAATGGGTGAAGTAATAAGAAAAGAGCACCTCTGAGCAGGTTTTCCTTCACCAGTGGAGAAGCACTGCCCAGTTCTGTGCACTTTGGACCAGGGATAGGGTTGCCAGATCAAGGAATACAGATTCCAGGTACTCTTGAGCACTCATACTCTAAATGTTCAAGTATGTTTGTTACTCTGGGCGTATGCTTGCTTTGAAGATACTAGGCAAATTAGGAATAAAATGATTCTGCTTTAGTAAATACCAGGATATAATGTACATATGTGTACATATGTAATATATGTGTATATATTGCTATGTGTTGAAATATGAACACACAGATAACCTTGAAGGTAATGAGTTATATATATTCCTTGCCTTCTAGTCTACCTTTGTCTTCATATTCCAATGCCTAGCAATATTTTTTTAAAATCCAAGCATGGTGTCGCAGTTTGAGTGTTGGACTACGACTCTGGAGACCAGGGTTCGATTCTCAGCTCAGCCATGAAACCCACTGGGTGACCTTGGGCAAACCACATACTCTCAGCCTCAGGGGAAGGCAATGGCAAACCTCTTCTGAACAAATCTTACCAAGAAATCCCCATGACAGGGTCACCCTAGGGTTGCCATAAATCGGAAACGACTTGAGGGCACACAGCAACACTCCATCAGTTCTTCCTTTGGCTAGCTACAGAGCTTGGCAAAAGTTACATGCTGGCTTGGGAGTTAAAGCCCTACAAGGTAACTTTTGTGTTCTGTAGAAATTCAAAACATGTTATATGTCCCTTCAGAGTGATGCCCCTTTGGGCCTAGTCTTGGCAATTTAAACAATGCTAATATCCTGCTTCAGTTTAAACTAGATGTCTGTTCATTTTATATCCATTCAGGTAAATGGTTCAGGTGTTTTTCCTCAAATGATGGCTTCCGCTTGGAGGGCAGGCATTATGTCCCTTTTGTCACAAAAAGTTTCAGTGCACTGATCACTGTATTTCTGATAGATTCTTTGTCATTGTCAAGTGCCTTTTGTGGATAATCCCAATAAAGCTGAAAACGAACGCCCTCATAGATATTAGATATATGGTGACATTGCTGAATACGCTTGAAGGCAGTAATTTTTTTGTCAGACTATGGTGAGAAAAACAGAGCTAGGGCCAAAACAAAAAGATGATGCAAGATTGCCTTTTTATTTGTTAGGTTTTTTTTCTTAATGTCAACTGTTATGATTGACATTTGGCCAAGAACACCATTGCATCTAAGGATGCTGACGGCATTAAACAGCTCGAAGAGAAAATGCCAACCACAGAAAGCACAGATGGGAGAGGGAAGGAGAAGGTGTTTATTTATTTCTGATTTTAAGGTCTTAGGCTTCCACCAAACAGCAACATTGTGCAAAAGTAGCTTTTACCCTCCACCCACCCACCCACCCCCTGCTCCCATAAATTACCTTTATGACACTTGGGTCTCCCAGACACTTAATGCCTTTAAGTATTTTCTTTTCTCTCCTTGTTTGTGATTCCATTGCAGCTCTCTCTTGGCTGGACAATGATCAATCATAACAACAGACATGGGAGGCTAGTGAAAACTGGCAAGAAAAATAAAGTCACTGGTCTCTAAGTAGGTACAAAAAAAGTGCAGGTTTTATGGAATTGGGAAAGCTATATTGTTAAGGTCCACCCAACAGTGAGAATTTGGGAGATATCCATCTCCACATCAAACAGCAATATTGTTTGCTTTGTTTTTTTTTTTGTCTTTGTCATATATACAACATCTTATTCTTGAAGCACATGTCAATACAGAGTAGGTGCAGCAAGAAAAACTTAATCCTGAATCTGTATCTTCTGCTCTGATAAAGCATTCTAGGATTTAAGAAAGCAGTTATAATCTAGATTGCAACAAAACATTGGGAATAAGTAACTAGATGACATTTTAAAATATGCTTTGTGATTGCAAAAGTCAGATCTTATTCATAATCAGAACCATGAGTTTATATTTCTACCAGCACTTTGGAAAAAAATTCTGCGATGGGCCAGCAAAATAGGAGGCTGCAGTTGTGTCTAATTTCACAGAAGCATTCTTTACTATTATGTTTGTTTGTTCGTTTGTTAAATATTTATATCCCACCCTATATAAGGGGATCACAGGTAGGTATACAAATAAAATGAATTTAAGCAACTTAAAAGGTAAAGCAATAGAGAGCAATTTAAATAGACTGAAAGCACGTTAAACTTTAACAAGTTATAACAGTCTGAAGCCTTGTGCTTACAAGAATTTGAATGAAATCAACCAGGCCCCAAAGGGTTTCACAAAAAGCCACACTTTTACTTGAGGTCAGCACAATCTAGGCCTCCAAGAAGTCATTCCACAACCAGGCCTCTACATCAGGGAAGGCCTTTTCCTTTTGTCCTCAGGCAGTAAGTAGTATCTAAGGAGATGTGCTCCTTCTAGTATCAAAATCCCAAGCTATTCGGGATAACATGTAACAACAACAAAAAAAGAAGTAGTTTATAGTATGAGTAGAAGAAGAAATAGGCGCTTAAGGGGCCCTTCCAGTTTTCTACCTATGGATAGGCAATATGTAGAACGAAGTAGAAGCTCTCTCAAAGTCCACTGTAATAAGTTTGGCATCTTGGATAGTTCCTTTAAAACTTGGATTAAAACCCAGAACAGATTCACTGTCCCACTGACATGGGAGTCACTATCTGCCATTAACTGACTGCAGAATCATTATAATGGTACAGCAAGGTATGTATCTTCAATTCAATGGAAGAAAAATCTGAGATCCTACTTTTAGTTTGGGCATGCCTAAAATAACTCTTTTCTAAGGAAGCTACCCAGATCATTGCTGTCATTAGTAGAATTAGAATTAGTATTAATATTAGGATTTGTATTAGTATTAGCCAGTGTGGAAAAAGTATTCCAGGTCAATCTATTCCATCTTTTCTGGGCCACAAAGCTTTAATTTAGAGCTGATGCCATTCCAAATTTCTATCTAATTTGTTTTTCTAATTCCTAACATAACTTCAGGGAAGCTGGCGCTTTAATTCATTGAATTTGCTGGAGCTAAAAATGTCAATTTTTAAAGAAAGTTCCCTTTCACTATTAAACACTGGAGTATAGTCTCTTCTTGCAATACACACTTAACTCCCATTAGCATTAATAACAGCTATGCTCACATACTGAGTGTAGAATCTATCTTTCTTTGTCTCTTTGTACTGTACTGCAAGAAAAACTTTGAAGAAATTGAGAAAGGCAGGAAAAGCAGTATATTAATTTGAAGCAGATGAAAGCAGTACATGACATTCCTAAATTTCATGGGAAACGTACCGCCAGTAACAAAGATGAGTAGAAATTTTTTGAATAATTTCGAACAACATTAAAATCAGACTTCCTTCCCTGATTTTCTGTTTTCTTCTTCATTTCAAAGCACATACATTAAACTCATTTTATGCTTATAATGTATATAATGATTCTGAACAACATGAGACGGATGCTCTGATTTCTCTCCACCCACCCCATCCCTCCCGGTTTCAATGTGTAAACCGGTGAGCCAATTTATGCAGCTTAATCCATTGCTAAAGAAGATGCATCAAAAATTGTCTGTGATCATTACGAATAATAGCATAAAATGTTCCAGAAAAAGTGGCTTTTCTTATCATATTTTCATTAAAACATCTTTTCACCTGCTTTGCTTTTTCCCATGTCTGTTTCGTAACCTGCATCATAATCAGTCTTATTAACTGAGAACATAAATATGATTTATTATGGCCTGATAATGGAAGCAGCCTGGTCCAAGAGAAGGGATATATTGTCCTTTGATAAAATGGCTCTTTTCTCTCCAATAGAGCTCTATCATGAGAGCATGCAGAATGTAGTGAGTGATTATTTCCTAAGGGTGAGTGATGGCAAAACCCTACAGAAAATTCTTCTTGCTGGCCATGGCAGCCTCCGAGTGTCCCCAAATCTCACTGAGTTTGACAACCTGCAGACACTTTTGATGAACTGTATTCTTCAGTCAGAGACAGCCTGTCTGGGAGGAGAAAAGGGAACCTTTATCGTCTGATCTGCTGTTATTGTCTTGATCTTTTTATAAGCAATCTCTAATGCACACGAATATAATATCCTTTCACGCAAGTGCCAAGCATAATAGAAACATGGTTAAAAGACCCTTTCCCCTCTCTTATGTAAATGTCCTAATGCCATAATTAGAAAAGATGGTTTGTGAATGATAGGAGCAGAAAGGGTAATCAAAATGTTATAACATTATCTTTCTTTCTTTCTTTCTTTCTTTTTTTTTAAAAAAAGACCAAAATCAATGCATTTACAGCAGAGACTGAGATCCAGCTTGAGACTGAAGCCTTTGCTTAAAAAGAAAACAGCTTTCGATAGGATGCTGGTGTTATATTTTCATAAAGCAAGCAAATGGCAGCTGGTCTTAAGCCAAAAATGATTACTTCACTGATAGAACTTGGACAAAAATGAGTATCCCACTCAATAATAATAATAATAATAATAATAATAATCTCTGTATGACTGTTAACAACAAGAACAAAGGGCTATTAATAAAGCACAGCACTTGGACAAATGGCTCCTCAAACCCAAATAAAGTATTGTAATAAACCTCTCTTTTATCTACTCCCAAAAGAACAAACATAACAAAGCCCTTTTCAATTAAAAGATGCATCCACGAGCATAACACTCCCATTTTTCAGCTGGCTTATTTGTCTGACAACAATAAAAGATTTAGTAACCAAACAGTTTCCATCTTCTCCACTCAAACAAAGTATTTAATGTTTCATTCAGCCCCTCCCAAACATCTGGAATGGAGACATCCCAACGTTAATCACACTCTTCCTTTCACACCACCGTTTAGCTCCAAGGGGAAACCACATTGCCAAAGTCAAAAGGTTAATCATTCATTTCACACTTCTAAGGGGTCATCACCAACTGCATTCTTCTTGGTCCCAGAACAAAGAGAAAAACTAGAACCACCACTAAGATCTTGACAGCAAGGCAGGCATTGAAGGGAGGGATGGGGAGTCCGTCAGCCATGTTTTTACTGTTTCATTTGCCTGCAATAACTGTAGCATATCCCAACATTTCTCAATACTTAGCATTTTGGATAAATGGCAATACTCTTTATATCAGAGTGGACTAATGTGGTTTATTATATTGCACAATTCAATTCATTCTCAATGTGTGATTGGTCTTCTGATAACTGCTCAGCTGTTTTGCTTCCATGAAATGTCCATGCAAACAGGCAGTACCTGAAAGCCACAATCCATCACACAGTTTAAACATGCTCAAGCCAAATGAAATCAATGAGCGTTTGCAAGGTGAATTCCATTGGATGATGACAATGGCATTTAATTTGCTGCAGGTTCATGAATGTACATATCTTCATAATATCCCAGACTTTCTGTGACGCCACAGGAGCTAAGCCAATAGAAATCAGATAGACTAGCTATGTCACCCTGTCTGCAAAGCTCCAAAGCGACATCGGAGTACCCTCTTTCTTACTGGCATCAATCGCCACTATAATTGAGCTAGTTCAATATCTGAGAAGTGGATAATATATCCACTCTCAAGACAAAATTGAAAATTACTTGCAATCAAGCAAGGTGAGACTTCAATATTAATATAAAATAGTTACTATTTAGAGTTAGCTATGACAAAAGCTTGCCTTTACCATGCAAGAAAGAAACAAAGGGGGGATACAGACGGGCAGAAAGGGGTGGTGAGATGCCATCTCTTTCTCTCGCGGATCGTTGCCATGGCGATCACACATTGCAGCAATGATGCGCCATGAAAAAGGAGGCATTGGCGCCCTGTAGTGGTGTGGTGATATCCCTTGTGTGCTGTGCCGTTTGGATGCAGCACACGAGGCACATTATCGATGCATGAGCCGTGTGATGGCACCTAGACAGCTCGGTAGGGCTTGGGAGTGTGCGAATGCTCTGCTCTCCCGAGCTCTAAAATTGGCCCCAGGCCGGCACTTTGCACCAGTCTGTACCAGGCCAAAGTTATGTTGTCCTCATGCCTAAATACATTGTGTAAAATGAATCCCATCAAACTGAATTTCCAATTAATCACACTCAATGTTGAAATGTGATGTTCCTCCAACAGGATGATTTTTAAAGTCACTGTTACCTCTGGTCACCATTTGGGGTTTCCATATTGCTGGTAAGAATCAAGGCATTCAAAGAAGAAACTGCTGATTCCTCCTAAACTATTTGGGGGGGGGGACTGGGTAATTTATTGCTCTTCTAAAACAAAGTTACATTGCACCAGACATCTAGCATACATAATTAATCCAGATGTCGTTGATTACCAAAGATCAAGAAATATATCAAGCCAAGCACAAAAGTCTCCTTTTCAAAATATCATTTAACATTAAGCTCCTAAATTGTACTAAAGGCACAATAATCAGCAAATGAGACAGAACTCACAAGCTGCAAGAGTAAAGAAAGTTCAGCCTGGAGTTCAAAGCAGCACAGAATGCAAAAGTTGGAGATGTGCAAGTTTTGGCTTGTATGTCAGAAGGGGGTTTTTTAAGCCCTCGGGGTCTCATTGTAGTTGATTTTCTTTTCCTGAAATAACTGAGGCCTACAGCTTTAATTTTGCAATCAGATCCACATGAGTTGACAACTTTCTTTTTAATGCAGAGTACTCCAGGCTGGTATCACACATAAGCCTGTCACTTAGGCACCAGATGTATGGAATCCCCCTTCTCCTTGCACTAGCTTGCCAAAAAATGGAGGCATACTTTTCCTCAGTGATGAAAACAGGCATTTATTGGAAGGAGACTTTTTAACTTCAACTCCCTACTATCACCACTTTTTTGCTACAGAAATATGGACTTCTGTTAAAAGCCGCTGAAAGTAGGTCCCATTAGGCAGAATGAGGCAGTTACTTCATAAAACAAATTTTGGATGTTATGAAAAGGCACCTAGTGTTTTTATTTATTTATACATACATACATATGTACATACATAGTGGGAGTCAGTGTGATGTAGTGGTTTGAACATTGGACTAAGACTCTGAAAACCAGGGTTCAAATCTCTGCTCAGTCATGGAAACTCAGGGGCTCTCCAGACCACCCCAAAGGGACTGGCTGGAGACACCCACTTTCCCTCCAGAGGGATGCCACAGCAGCTAAACTGTGTGGCATCCCTCCAGACCAAAAAGAACCTGGAAAAAATGGGTTCTTTTTGCTGCGTGGGGACAACATCATCAGTGCGTGTCACCTGGAGGTGTGGATGCATGCACACCACATATGGATGACGCCATCCATATGTGTTAGGGTTTTGGAACGTGCGGATGCTGCGCACTCTGGAGCCCTAAAATTGGCCCGAGAACGGCACTTCCCACCCATCTGTCTTGGGACTCAGTGTGTAACTTTTGGGCAATAATTTTGCCAAGAAAGCCCTGTGGTGGGTTCACCATAGGATCACCATACCTTGGAAACAACTTAAAGGCACACAATCACAACAACATACCAAATATTGCCAGGAATTGGGAGTGGGCTTTGTGATCATGGTAGCTGAGGGATTTTAGGAGTTACAGAGTCCTCAAGCCAACCCCTTGTTAGGCTGTAGAATCAGTATGTAGAGATATCTTGTAGCATATTTGAGACTAACTGAAAGAAAGAAGTTGGCAGCACAAGCTTTTATACACTAAAGTTTACTTCCTCGGATGCATTTGGATATTCAAAGCTCTCTTTACCTGATTTTACCACCGCTTCTTGTTCATTCTCTCTGAAGAATGTGGTAAAACGTGGTAGGATAGTAGGAAACATGGTCAGCCAAAAGTGGCAAACTAGGGGATCCAAATCAAGGCTTAATTGCTTAAGAAATACTGAAATTGCAGCAAGTTTTTAAATTACTGTTTGAGGATTTTAGAAAGGGGTGGGAGTGGGGGATTCTCTTATGCAAGAAAGGAAGAAGAGATGGTCTGCAATCCGTTTTAAGATGTCATTATAGCTGATCATATAAATTACTCAGACATTTTTACATATACATTATTTACTCAATATCATGTAATGGATCCAATGCTCCATTTACATGCTATTATGGATGTTTGTAATGGCAGACTTTTCAAATAGTTTTTTTTTTCCCTTTTAAGCAATAGCCTATAACAGGGCTTTCAAAAATCCTGGGCTTTTATCACATGAAACCCTATGAAGAACATGTTTACTTCACTTTTTGTTGACTAACAGAGGGCAACAGAACTTCAGAGCAATTGTTATCTATATGTCCAACAAATGAAACTTACAAGACCCTACCTTATGTTTGCTAGGATTAACTTCCTGCTTATTTTCTAACAATCGTTTTGGAAATCACAGTTAGCCATTGTTTCCAAGATACATACATACATACATACATACATAGTGGGAGTCAGTGTGATGTAGTGGTTTGAACATTGGACTAAGACTCTGAAAACCAGGGTTCAAATCTCTGCTCAATCATGGAAACTCAGGGGCTCTCCAGACCACCCCAAAGGGACTGGCTGGAGGCACCCAATTTCCCTCTGGAGGGATGCCACAGTAAATTGTTGTTGTTGTTGTTGTTTGATTTATGGTGACTCTGAAGAGCCAGCATGGTATAGTGGTTTGAGTGTTGGACTACAACTCTAAAGACTGGGGTTTGATTCCCAGCTCAACCATGAAACTCATTGGGTAATCTTGGGCAAATCATATGCTCTCAGCCTCAGGGAAAGGCAATGGCAAACCTCTCTGAGGAAATCCAAGAAAATCCCATAATAGGGTTGCCATAAGTTGGAAACAACCTGAAGTCACACAACAACAAGAACAACAACAACAAATGAATCAAAGACTTCCATGAGCCCTGGAAGTCAGCTGCCCTGCACAAGTCTTCCAAACTGAGGATTGTGGCTTTCTTGGCTGAATCAACCCACCTGTGTTATGGTCTTCCTCTTTTTCTATTGCCTTCCACTTTACCAAGCATATTTTCAAATGAGTAACATCACTGCAGTGATAAATAAATAAATAATAAATACCTATAATTTCTCAAACAACTTGTCATATTTGCACATTGAGTGAAAAGTTAGACTTTGAAGAAGAAAAGGGTTAGAAGGGACAAGGTGAGGCAGCTATTTTGTTTTTTGTTTTTAAAAAAAGAGAAATGATATACATGTGTATTAATAACATAACTGCATCCCCTCACTTTGGG
>NC_056525.1:103035929-103049139 GCF_019175285.1 Sceloporus undulatus | reverse complement strand
TATTATTATTATTATTATTATTATTATTATTATTATTATTATTATTATTATTTAAATTTAGCCCTCAGTGAAACTGTACCAAAACAAGCTCCATCTGTTCTTTAAAACAGTAGTCTCATCCTTCTATATCTTTGCAACTGCATCCCATCAATCACTCTGTTAAGAACCCCGGGACACACCATGACAGATACAAAAAACTCACATTCTCCAAAAAGGATGTGTTTGAGACTGTTTAAAAGTTTACGGCATTTTGTTATTATGCATATTATTTATAGTAGGTTTTAAGGACATTTTAAAAATTACAATAGTATTGTTGGAAGTAAATCCAAGTTTTCAAAGTTATTACTAGCATGTGAAAAGTTCTGAGCAGAACATAGAGTGTTACTTTTAAAAAAGAATTAGTTACTTTATTCATTTCTCCAATTACCCAACAGATCATTGCTTGTCACTGGCACTGTAGTACGTGTTACTAAAGTGTTACCATTACTGTTGCTGCTGTGCACCATTGCAACATACCAGAAAATGCTCTCTGGTTCTTCCATATGAATAGTTCAGATATTTCATCCTTGAATTCAGAAAAAATATATAAAGATATACCAAAACAAGCCTTCCCTAGGACTTTCTTCCTGCTCAGATGCCGTGTACTACAACAACCACCTCATACACACACACTCCAAATGGAAAGCTGGGATTTGTATTCCAACAGGCCAAGAAAGTGCCATGTTGGCTGGAGTTCTACATTTCTTCAGAAGGCATGGAATTCAACTACACTCAGATCTGCTGCTCAGATAGAAATGAAAAATTGTGTTCATAGAAGAAAACGTACAAAGTTAACAATTCGTGGTACCTTGCAAAGATCAGGTTGCTTACTGTAACTGCCATGGCTCAGTGCTATGGAATTCTGGAAATGGTGGCTTCTTGTTGCACCAGAGCAGAGCTCTGATACAGATACACATGCAGTGCGGATGCAGCCATCATTACAACATAGCAGACTAAGTGGTTGCCATGTGCACTACACACAGACACTTTGGGAAGGGACACAGAAATAGTTATTCACTCAGTCTCTCTTCTTCCTCATCTGCCACTCCTCCAACCACTTGCTCTCTCATGCCTGAGTAAATGCTTAAATTCAGACAGTCGTTGTTGTTCCAGTAAGAGGGCTGGAAATCCAGTAATAATAGCCAGACATTTTTTTTAAATGAATAATCAATTAAAATAAAAACAAAAACAGGAGTAGTCTTTTTAAAAAGTCATTTGGTTAAACCATGGTTTAAAGCCACCTTGTTTAAACTAGTCAATCCTGCTATGTTAGCTGAACCATGCTGGAGTAGGTGGTGTTGGAGGTAAGGTTTTAGAGAAAAAGGTTGCTCAGGTCTAGTAGCTTTCCTCTGCCGTCTCTTGCCACTGCTGTACCCTGCTACCACAAGGTTAGTGCACCTACAGGATTCTACGTTTTGTATTTGCAATGAAAATCCTGCATCCGACCTAGGCTATGTCTGCCTTGCACCAACGGTATGTGAGCTATCAGTTGGGAGCCACTGCTTTAAAGTACATAAGGAGTTCTGTATTAGAAAGATAATTATACCTTTCAGTCTCTGTGACAAATGTGACAATAGCGACACAAGAGTTCAAAGATCAAATGGCAGTGCTCAAATTATGGGAGAAAATGAAATCCATATGCCTCAGCCCAGCTCTTCCTAATTATGTTAGCTAAATCACACAGACACCCCCAGAGCCTCAAACAGCAACTAAGGGGGCAGGCACAAAAGCTCCAGAGGCCAGGCCCTGTCTACCATGCTATCCTTGTCCCAGTAATTTGAGCAATGGAGAGTAGAATTACTGCACTGAGCAACATTACCATGATGCTGGTAATGGTACAATGTACAATCACAACTCTTAGAACATATTGCCATCCCAGAACGAAGCTGTTAACATAACCTCTCTCTGTGGAACCCCAGGGAACTTTATCTCTCCAGAATCTTTGACATCCCCACCCAACTCACATCAATTTATATGGAAGCTAGAGTCTGTAATCAAAAGCAAAGGACTACCTTCAATGAATAAGTTTGTTTAACTGAACTACATATTTGGGAGAGAAAGAAATGGGCTCTGCTATCCCTGCCTACATGAGTAAAGTCTAATCTGCACTGCCGAATTAATGCAGTTTCACACCACTTTAACTGCCAGGGCTCAATACTGTAGAATGCTGGGATTCATAGTTTGCTGAGATATTTAGCCTTCTCAGTCAGAGAGCTCTGGCACCACAACAAACTATAAATCCCAGGATTCCATACCATTGAGCCGTGACAGTTAAGACAGTGCTAATTTTTGCAGTGCAGATTAGACCTAAGAGGAGGAGAGGGACCTGGAAAAAATTGAATTACATCTGAGAATATCAGGGCTCTTCTAGATTTGTCTAAAGAAGAGTGAGTTTTCACAGTACAGCTTCTTGAGTCTTACTTGGTTTTGCCACTTGATGCCTCTACAACTACTACGGTAATTCCATTCTGTGAGGCCTATTTGTATACTACGATTGTTCCAAATGGATGGAATATGGTTTGTTGTGATGGCTCTGTTGTTAGCCAAAGAAAGATGAGGAAATTGAGGGGGGGCACCAAATATGACGATGCTACTTTAATTATTGTGGAAATTAGCTTTGCAGGAAATTAGCTTTTGCAGGTAATCTTTAGGAACATTTGCACTTGTATAGACCAGTAATAACTGAGGACAACTCCAGGTTTCAGGTGGATTTAGAGAGTCTTATTTAGAAAAAAGGCAGAGTGCAATCATGCACACTAGCAATTCACACAGACACAGTATACAGAGCTAACTGAAATGGAAATATGGAAATGGGATTGCAAAATTTGAGGCATTTGCAGGGGTGATAATTAGCTGCCCAATGAGTAAACCATAGAAAGCTGGAGTAGTTTAGACTAGGAGGTCTGAGTGCAGTACAGTTGCTTACACAGAGGGACAAATTTATGCACACTATGAATGTGCAGAGACTAGGTTTTGGACCAATATTTATACCTGCTAACTAGCCTCTGGGGGTGTGCTTGATGATCTCTAGCACTGCAACAAAGACCTGATGGCTTTCCCATTCCCGACAGTGGGATTCCAGACTGGTTGATGGCTTAAATTTCAGTGTGACAAAAACAGTAATTGGATCACGATATCCCCAGGATGGATGGACAGGGAAGTTTGGCTGGGAACACAACAGGTCATAAGCAGAGAGGTTGGTTTACTGCTTTGTGTGCAAAGAGATGCATTGTCTCAAAGTGCAAGAGGAAATGCAGATTACTTGAGGGGAGGAAGGAGCAATTAGTATAGTATTTAAGTTTGTCTTATTACCTAGAAATGCATATGCCTCAGGACACATTCCTTTTCTCCTTGGTATCTGACCTAGTGTTCCTGAAAGGTCAGTGACCTCTTAAGAACATGCTGTCTCCAAATATGAGATATGAAATATGGAGACCCCAAAATACAGCACAGGGTATGCAGGGTGTGCTAACACAGTGGTTTGAAGGGCAAGTTTTCTCTTTGAGTTTGTTTTTTCCCCAAGGCGAGCTTTAAATTTATGGGTGTATTTATACTGTAGAAACAATGCAGTTTGACACCATTTTAACTGCCATGGCTCCACTCTACCAAATACTGGGATTTGTAATGTTGTGAGACTCTATCACTCTTTCACAAAGGAGGCTAAAGCCCGTAAAATTATAAATCCCAGGGTTCTATAGAGTGGAACTACAGCATTTAAAATGATGTAAAATTCTATTATTTATGCAGTGTAGATGCACACCTAGTGAAATAAGGCCATTTCACTGGTGCACTAGTGGGCACATCAATGTGTTGGCAGTTTTGCAGTCATCCACCCCCAGTATTTCCCCCCAGAAAAGATGCTGATGTTGATCCTTTTCCTCCCAAAACAAATAGCCATTGGATGTCCATGGCAGAAGCAAAGGGTTGAAGGGATCTCCACCCCAATCCAATGCTGTGGTCCTGGTCGAAAACAGTTCCTATATCTGCTGTCTTATAAGTGGGGGAATGGCTTGCAAGAGTGGATTGCACAATCAACATCATGTCTACTTTGGGCATAAAGACTAGCATCCTTTCATGAATTGTGAGTAAGTTATGACTTTCAGAAAGAAAGAAAGAAGGTTATACCCATGATGCATATAAAATAATAAGTTTACCAGTCTTGGCAAAGTTTTTAAATTAGTAATAGTAGTATTACTGGTTGCCAAATGGATGTGCTGCTGCTAGATAAAACTGGAATGCTTTCTGCCTTTAACTTTAAGCATCTTTCATGGAAACATGCATGGCAGATCATTTGCATATTCAATACCAGTGACAATTTACTTCTCCCATCTGAGCAGGGCTTTCAACTGTGCCACTTGAACTAAATTAATAAACAGTAATTACAGAATGTTGTGCGAGCTAGCTGTTGATGTTGAGCAGATTCTAATCAACACCTTCTTTTAAGGGCCAATTAAAGCTGAATGTATGCAATATAAACATCTTCTTGTATTTAGACATGAACTGCAGTACATGTTGGGGGAGATCTGGAGAAAAAATGCAATTACAGCAAGTTGGATATGACTGAATGGAAAGAAGGATAGTTTTGCCCTCATACTCCATGAGTGAATTTAGCCAAGTCTTTATCTTCCTGTGCTGTCTCTGCTGGCTTCTTGTCATTCGTTACTAGAAGATGTGGGAGATATTCAATAATTTTGCTGCTGGGCCAGAATCATTTTACATCACATGGCTTTGTTCTGACTTGAGTCATGTCTGTGTTATAAATTCAAGACAGTTTATCCCAGAGAATGCTAAGAACCATGATTCTAGGAAGTGAACCTACAGGTCTCAAACAGAGACTTGTCAGCAATGTCATCAGGTTACAGTTCCCAGGCATTTTTGAAGTAAGCTACGGCAGTGATTACCAAGAGACCACTGTATAACACTTCATAGGTCATAACCATTTCTTTGAATAGTACCCCCAAACATATTGGCAGCCAGTGGAATTGTTGTAGTAAAGGAATTGTGTGATCCCCGTAACCAGCTCCACTTAACAGTCTAGCTGCAGGTCTTTGTATCAATTGAAATGTCAAAGGAAGCCCCATGTAGAGCATATTAGAGTAACAGGCCACATCCACACAGGCCTGAATGGTGATTTATTCCTCCCAATTTCTCTGAGCGCAGCTTTCACTTCTCAAATGTTGAAGTTTATCTTTGTATGGATCTTCTTCCTATGTGTTATTCATTCTTTTATATAGCTCTTCTGTGTATTGCTTCCATCATCTTTTATTTTATCTTGGTAATGTATTGTGTTTCTGTGCTGGTCGTAGAGCATTCCCACCCTTGGTTTAAATTTTCCTTTGATTTCTCAGATCTTGTGGAAGTGGTCTCTTGTTCTTCCTTTTTTGATGTCAGCTTCTATTTATCTGCATTGATTATTATACTAATTCTCTTTATCCTTGCACAAAAGTTGTTAAACAGTTGCATTCAGGGTTCTGGCCCCATTTCTGTCACCATATTGCTTCTAATCTATCCTTTACTGCTTGAAGAGTTTTACCTGCCTTCAGTGCGTAATTCATCTGGTTCCCAGTCAATTAGACTTAACATTGCAAATCTCTATATTTTTTTACAATATCTTTACATTCCAGTAGGATATTGTTTAGGAAGTATTTCAGCATGAAGGTTATTTTATATTTATTTATTTATTTAGCTTCAATCTAATTTTTGATATTAGTAGTTTGTGGTCTGTGCCCTGGTCTCGTTTTTGCAGAACGAATAAAGCTTCCCCATCTTCTGCTTCCAATTAAGTAGTCTGTCTGATATTTATATTAGCCATTTGGTGGTGTCCATGTGTACAGTCTCTTCTCTGGTTGAATGAAGAATGTGCTTGTGATGTGATTGTTGGCCTCACAAAATTCTGCTAATAGCTCTCCTGCTTCATTTATCAATCCTAGTCCAAATTTTCCTACAATCTTTGATAACTTCTCTGCTTCCTACTTTAGAATTCAAATCACCTATGATGAACAATAATTCCTGTTTGGGTGTGTTATCAGTTTTATTCTGAACTCCATCACAAAATCCCTCAATTTCTTATACTATTTATCTGCCCTCTCACCTCTTTGTTATTTAATGTAATCTAATTGGTATTTTAAAATTCAGGAAAAATTCTTTCATAAACATGTTAGATCATAACCCTATGGTTCCTTTCAAATAAAAAGCAATGTTTTTCTTTTCTGGACAGCTGTCGTATTAAAAACACAAGAAATGCTATTTTTACAATTTCTGACTTTACAAGGAAAAGACTATCATCTCAACACCTCTAGTCTATGTACATTTCATGCTTCATGCAAAACTCTAATGCATGCTTAGATCAATTAAACTGACATGCAGTTTCAGTGGATTATGGTGGCAAGATGTTGACACACAATATATAATTTCAACTCCTTTTGTTTTTAAAGTAAGGGCTTTCAATCCTGTTGTGAAAAAAATCATTTTATTAGCTCTACCTTCTGTCTTTTTAAACTTGTCCCATTAAACTACAGAACTGGAACTTATTCAGGCATAGTGTCTTTCTGCTTTAAGTCAAGTAGCCCTGACATAACTAAAAAACCCACCAGTAATGTGCTGGCTTAAAGACTTTTGCAATAAGTTCCAGTATGTGGCATTTTCAGCACAACCACTACATTGCTGATGCCACTGCAATGCCCCCTCTATTAAACAAGCTGTATTGCTCTGCATCATCTTCATCTGGTTAAGTGTTTTGGCAGCTGCTTTTCTCTTTGTGAGAAATACAAAAGTTCTCTCAGATTTTCAGACTGTCCCAGGCACTCATCTGCTGTAAAAGGATATCATGCTCATGTCCTCTGCAAGAGGAGATCACGCTAGGCATGGGATCCCATAGCCCATATCTGTGCTCATGTGGAGGAAAGGCAAAGGCCAGCTTTGCTAACAAGAATAGCCCTGCTCAGAACGCAAAGTATGGGTTTTGTTTTGTAACAGAGATGCACGTACACAATTTCATAACTTCCGAAAGGAGATGGAGAGTGGAGAAGCAACAGTCTAGTGGTGGCTCATGGCTTCCAAATCAGTAGATGATAAATCTGCTCCAGGTTGTGGTCTGAATTTTAAAGAGATGTCCAAGATGATGAACCTCTTTTGGAAACAGGTGTTGAATGTGCCAAATGTCATCTACATTGCTCACACTAGAACTGGTGTTGGGACAATGCAAGTACAGGGGGGAACAGGCCTTTTGGCCCATGCAGACAGGGCTTTAGTTCCACCATGTTTTCTGAAACAAGGAACTTGTTAGAGGTGACTTGCAACTCATTACTTCCATGCTATGGGGACACTAGCTGTCTTCACATTCAACAATTACTTATAATGGCTTACTAAAACAAGCCAGGGAGGACATTTTGGGGTTAATCCTGGGCATTGCCAGGGAGAACACCAGGGAGGACATTTGGGGATTAATCCTGGGCATAGATCACCAGTGAGGACATTTTGGGGATAATCCTGGGCATAAAACTGGAATGGAGGACCTCTGTTCACCCTCACAGAAAGGATTTTGTTGTTGTTGTTAATTTGACAATTTGACAGAATATGCGAACGTTGCCACTAAATGTTTTTTAAAGGGGGGGAGCACTCATGCCGGTGACAAATGGCTGCATGACACGTCACTATTGACGACAGCAGAAGTAAATTTGATTGACAACAAGGAGGCTCCATTTTAAAGCACAACTTCTGGAAATGTGAACATTAGCGGGGTAAATTACACCGGGAGCTTCGATTGGGGTAAAGGTAGTGGGAACTTCGTTCCAGAGAGATTTTGTACCAGCTTAGCAAATCCGACCCAGATCTACCCAGGGCAAATGCGCTAGTGAAAATGGGGCCATAGTATGACACTACTTTAACAGTCATGGCTCCATCCTATGGATTTTTGGGATTCTTGTTGTAGCACCAGAGCTCTCTGACAGAGAAAACAAAATGTCTCACCAAAATCCCAGAATTCCATACATTTAGCCATGGAAGTTAAAGTGTCAAACAGTGTATATCCAGTGTTTGTTTCAGCATGCATTTGAGCTGACAGATAGTGGCATTTTTAAACACACTGCCTTTTCCTGGTTCTTTTTCAATATGAATGTTGCAGTTGTCTCCAGTTGTTCTTATTTTCTGTATCACTTAGTTGACATTATGTATTTTTGTTGCTGTTTTGAATCCATTGTAAACTTGTCTGAGCATCATGGTCATATTGGATGGGTAACATGATATAGCCTCTGAATTAAATATATAAATAAATGAATAAATCAGGAGTGCACATAATAGATTAGTTTTGTGCTAGCATAAATTCAGTATGTAGTTACAACAACAACAACACTCATGTAAAGGGAGAAAGGAGGAAGGGGAGGAACCAGTTACATGGCAAAGCTGTCAATGATGCTTGTTATCAACAATTTATACATGGTTTCTTGAGCCTGAGGAATGGCCTCAGATGCTGCATAACTATGGCATGGAGGGCAGAGTTCTCCTGTTCTGTTCCACTGGCCATAAACTTCCTCTACTAGAGAGGTAGAAAAGTGAAAGGCCCACTAGTTTGGGTCTAGTAAACATTCAATCGAGCAGAAGAAGCTCCTAACATTTTTATCACACTCATGTGACCTCCTAATCTTAAGAGAAAAAAGCAGTGGTTATGTGTAAGAAATCACAAAAACAAAGAAATATTCAACCAGAATTAAAGTGAGAGTCATACAATGAGATATTCTTCCTCTGTCTTGATCCACCTCAAAATGTATTGTGGAAGATTTCCAAACTCTCTGGAGCACATATCATGGCTTTGCAGGGACCTCACCCAGATCGTCTGATTAAAGTAATTTCCTCAACAGAATGACCCAAACCATGATTTTTCCAGGTTTCTGTGCCATCACCGTGCAGATTCAGAAAACATCAAAAACAGGGCAACCATATGTCCTAACTGCAAAAGAGAACAAGGCACCATGAAATGTAGGAAAGAAAAATGTAGTACATTACAAAATAAAAGATAAAACACTAATATAAATATAAATTCATGGCTAAATGGATAGCATTTTCAAATTCCTCCTGGACCGAAGGCTGAAATATAGGACATGTCCTGGAAATGGAGGATGTCTGGTCATCCTGACCAAAAAGGATATGTTAAATATTGCTTTAGAAAACTACAGCAGATGCATGTGTGAACTTGGAACAGAATTCAAGAGTCTGCAGAGGAGTAACTGCCTCTTGCCAGTATATCATTCCTAAATAGAGCAGAAGTGATTTCATATATTTTATGTAAGTATGCTTTCTTTATACTGTAAGGGTATGATGATATTTGATCCAAAGCATAAGGTGCAGTTCTAGAATCTAAATGTTACTCCATATTTGTAACTGATTAAATTCTTTTTCATACACACACTTGCATAGAAACGTAATTTTAATGCTTCCTTTCAGTATTATCACTCAGATACCTAAATTACTCATCATTTCCATCCCAGTATGAGTATTTCTGTTATTTTATGTTGAAGTGGTTGTCGAAGAAATTTGCTGGTGGGAGGAGAAAATGATTTAGCACAAAATGAGTGGCATTTATTCATTATTCCTAAAATATTACTTCTGGTGGTCATTTTGGAGAATTTTGTGCCATTTTTATGTCTTAAAGAGTTTTTAAAATTAATTTAAACATAATTATGATGCTAGTAACAACTATGGCAGTGAGGTACTCTTTTAGTAAAAAGCAGCATGTTACATTTAAAAAATAATGTTTCAAGCTGGGAAACCCAGAACAAGAATGACCATCCCTAACATTGCTGCACAGCTTCTGCTTGGAGAATTTCATCCCTTGTCAAACATCTCAGAAGAACCAGAGATATAGGTGCACCAAAGAAACCATGGAAGATCTACATAAATTCAACCTCGACAATAGGAAATCGAAATAGTCAAAGATTTCCTGTACCTTGGTTCCCTGATAATACTGATAAATGCTAGTACTGATAAAAACAGAGATTGTAGTCAAGAAATCAGAAAACTAGGAAAGGGCAATCATGAAAGAACTGAGTTAGATCCTAAAGTGTAAAGATATACAACTTAGGCGGGTTACAGACGGGCAGGGGAGGACGTCTTGGAGGTGTATTCAGCTGAATGCGGAGCCTCCAGACAGCCCGCCCCGGGAGCGTGCTTCAGGTGTTGGGGCTTCCACACGGGGGGCAATGAAGACGCCTCACCTGGGTCCGTTTCGGACCCGTAGCTTCCATACCACCGCCTCGGAGGACGCCGCAAAGAGAGAGGCAGCTTCCGCACGGGCGGCTCAAACCGCGGCTTTTTTTCTCTTTTGCCGCATGAGAAGTGCGCAGCTGCAACAGACCAGCACCAACCGGCAAGTTCCTTTTTGCCGGCTGCGGAATGCGCATGTGCGCATTTAAAGCGCCCAGGGCCCCTTTAAACTTTTTTCCCCGCCCTGCCCAAGAACAAAGGTGCTCTCTTGCCAGCTGGTGATCAGCTGATGTTGGCATCCTTGCCCGCTTGCGCATTGCGAGTGCCACCACTGGCATCATGGATGCCTCCTCTCCTTTGTTCACTGTGGTTTTCCTGAAGCTGCAATCCACAGCCACAGGTGTCGCCGGTGCCACCGCTGTCTCCTCCGCCCCCTCCGCCCCCTCCGCCTCTATTGCCGCTGCATTGGAGCTCCCATCATCCACCACCATAACAGCTGTAGACTTGGATGACAGCAGCAGTGATGATGATGATGACACAGAACAGCGCACGGCAGTGGCTGCCATAGCGCTTCGTCAGGCTGCTGTTGGCGGTGCCATGGCCCTGGCCCGAGTGGCGTGCCTCCGCCGATGCTGGAAGGTCCCTGCATCGCAAGACTTGTGGGACAACTTTGTCTCAACCATATGGTCTGACGAGCAATGGTGGCATTTCTCCCGAATGCCCCGTGCCCTCTTCCACAGGTTAGTGGGCATCCTGCGCCCAGAACTGGAGAAGGCAGACACAGTGATGAGGAAAGCCATCCCGGTGGAGAAGAGAGTGGCCATTGGTGTCTTTTCACTGGCACAGAAATCCACCTACATTGTGACGGGGGCGCTGTTTGGGACGGGCGTTGCCACCGTGGGGGAGATTGTGGTGGAGTTTGCCCTGGCCACTTTTAATGAAAGCATGCAGCTCCTTGTAAAAGGGCGGGGGGGCGCCCTTCGTAGTACCTCTGGCCAGGGCGTCTCTGTATTGTTTGTATTGAGATTTCAGCGACTTGCATTTTCGGCGACACTCCTCCAAAGTTCTGTTGTGGCCCTTGGCTCTCATGGCTTCTTCCACTTCTCAATATGTGTCAGCATTCAGGTAGGACTGCTCCAGTTTCTGCAAAATGTTTGGCTGGGACAATATAGCTATGAGGTCAGCCGTCTCAGTATGAGACCAAGATGTCCCCCTGCCTTTTTTCGGGGTGCTGGTGGATGGCTGAACCATCCTGCCTGGTGGCAAAGGGGAGCCGCCACACAGCTGTGCCAGGAGCAGCCGAACTGTGCCTGTTCCCAGGTGAAAATGGCGTAGGAATGTGTGTAGGGGGACACTTTAAATTCCAAACTTTCCCTTATCACTTTCTACAACCAAAACATCCGCCGGCAAAACTTACAACTTCCCGCATTTCTAGCAACGCATGCGCACAAGTGGCTCTAGGGTTAGGGTTACGAGGCTTAAAATGCGTCGCAGCTGTGCCGCAGCTTCCACAGCTCCATGGCAGCGGACGTTGCAATTAAAGCCTGACTGCAAACCGCGCATGTCCCGGACCCCGACCCATTATGCGACGCAGCTGACACGGAGCTTTTAAACGGGCAACTTATATTTGCGGCGTAGCAATTCTGACGTATCGGTGCAGCAGCTTACAGACGGAGCTGCGCACGTACGCCGCAAATCAAAAAGAAGCGGAAAAAAGCAGCACCTTTTTAATGCCGCTTCTTCCCGCTTGGGGCGTGCGGGCGGCGCGTTCATGACGGCATTCAGGTAAGGCCCGTCTGAAGGCTCTACCTTCATGACGTCATGAATACACCCCCTTTTGCCCGTCTGTAACCCGCCACTGTTCCAAAGTTATAAGCATCCAAGCCATTGTATTCCCATCACCATGTATAGATTTGAGAGCTGGCAGTGAAAAAAGCAAATAGAAAGAAAATCAATTCATTTGAGATGTGATGCTGGAGAAGGATGCTGAGGATACCATGGACAGCCCAAAAGACAAACAGGTCCTTGAACAGATAAGGCCTGATCTATTCTCAGCTGCCAAGACAATTTAAATTGAGGTTGTCATACTTTGGACACGCCATGAGAAGGTATGGCTCATTAGAACAGACAATAATGCTAGGAAAGGTAGAAGGTAGCAGAAAGAGAGGAAGACCACATGCCAGATGGATAGAGTCAATCAGGGAGGTCACAGGTAAGGGCAGTTAACTCATGAACGTCAAATAAAAAAATAAATGGTAGACCATTTGTTGTTGTTCAGTTGGCGACCCCAAATGGTGCCCTTGAACACGATGGTTGGAAATTAATCCCAATGCAAATCAGTGCATTATACTTTTGAGTAAAAATGGTTAAGATTACTCAAAGGCAGTTAACAACAACTAGTCACCAGTTGTCTGGTGTCTGGATCTGGCTTAGGAAGAGAGCCTTCTGGAGTAGGAAATACAGCCTAGGTAATGAGTCAACAGGTGTTACTAAACAGACCTGAAGTGATCACATTCAGGGCAAAAGGTATCTCTCAAATGCATATCTCTCCCCATATAATCCGCCCCGCACTCTCCGATCGGCCGGGAAGCAATTGTTGAGGGTTCCTGATACGAAGTACACCGTGACTGCACAGAGGGCGTTTTCCAACTCGGCCCCGCAGCTTTGGAACTCTCTTCCCGGTGAGCTCCGCTCAGTTACCTCCCTTGACCAGTTCAAGAAGAAGCTGAAGACCTTCCTCTTCCAACAGGCTTTCCCCCAGACGCTGTGATTTCTGCTCTCTCGCCGTTACACTAGCATTTTAAGCTAGTTATTGTTGTGGTTTTTAACCTTGTAATTTTTATCTTGTTTTTAATACTCTGATGTATTGTCATAGATTTTTTATGTGGATGCTGTTTGTAAATTTGTACATTGTGTAGTACCTTTGTTGTAACCCGCTTTGATCTCTTTGGAAAAGCGGGCTATAAATAAACAG
>NC_056525.1:103012848-103035919 GCF_019175285.1 Sceloporus undulatus | reverse complement strand
TATTATTATTATTATTATTATTATTATTATTATTATTATTATTATTATTATTATTATTATTATTATTATTGTATGGCCCAAACCAAAAACAAAACTACTGGGATGTAATCAGAAATAATTTGTTATTTGCATTTCTGCCAACTGGCAAAAAAAGAATAAAAAAGAATAAAAATTGGCCTGATTCTGAAGCCAAATAAATAAATAAAAGGCAGTCCATTTGTTGTTGTTCAGTTGGTGATCCCAAATGGTGCCCTTGAACATGATGGTTAGAAATTAATACCAATGCAAATCAGTGGGTTATACTTGTGAGTAAAAATGGTTAAGATTGGGTCATAAATCTCTTTGGGCTCTCCGTCTGCTTTATGCTCTGACAGGTTCTGTGTGTTGTCAGAGGACAGTTGGGAAGGGAGACCGGCTGCTATTTATTATTACTGGAAAGTTGTCAATTGCATTCAATAGAAATTAATATCCAGATTAACCCTAGGGAAGAGCCAAGACACAACACGCAGCTCACATCTATTCAAATAAATGCTTCATGAGTAATTGAGCTGTTGTTTGCTAATAGATTTCCTCTGCTTTATTATTATTAATTTTTTTAAAACAAAAAAAGCTGTCAAGAAATCCACTCCAGTTTGATCTTCTCACAATTGCGATATGATTTGCAAAACAATTATATTTTGCAAACAAAAACTAAACCTAATTATATATATATTTACTTATCCTTTACTGCCATCTTCTTCTAAGATGGAATAGTAAAAATTATTCATGTTATGAATCACATTCATTTCACATTACTTAGATTTTTTTAATGCTGTAAAATGTAGCAGTACTACACTGACATTTGGAAGGGTAAAGGCTTCCATAAAAGATGACACTGGAATTCAGAGCATCATCCTGCTACTGCTCAGTTGTGGATGGCTTCAGAACATCTTTATGTTCATTTTTATTAGAAGTAAATTTTCAAGCTTTACAATGTAAGTGGCTGATAACTGAGCCCTAAAAAAAACCTTTAGCTGTTGTTCTTTTAGGCCCAAATTGCTGAAGTTATAAATCTACTCAGTTCCATTGCGTTTATTAGAAATGTATATTCCTGATGGTTTTAAGAACCGGCATCCCAAGTTTTAATATGATATACATAAATAGGCACAATTCTAAAGGCTCCATAAAAGCACTTTGTATGCTCCAAATATTGAGAATGGATTAGGGCATTCCCCCCCCCCCCCCGTTTCTGATGCTCAGACCCTTATAAAGCCTAAACCAGGGGTAGGCAACCTGCGGCCCGCGGGCCGGATGCGGCCCAGCAAGGCCTTGGGACCGGCCCCAGCCCGGTCCTGCCACCGATTGCCGCCGGGGCCTTTGGCCTCTCGCGCACAGGGGCAAGGGGGGCAATTGTCTATAGACACCTCAGAAACATGCATTTATATTAACATTTTTTAAAAAAATCAGCAATTTTTTTTGCGTGTCCTCCATTTTTTTGAAAAAAAAGTGTCCACCATCTGGAAATGTTGTCTTACATTTGTCCCGGTTTATTTATTTATTTAAATTTTTTTAAAAATATTTAATTATTTATTTTTTGGCTTCGGCCCCCCAGTTGTCTGAGGGACAGCAACCTGGCCCCCCGGCTCAAAAAGGTTGCTTATCCCTGGCCTAAACAGCCTAATCCACACACAAGCTATTGGAAGGTTTGGAGTTCCCCTTGTCTTGTAGAAATGCAAAACAAAACAAAAACATTTTGAAGAGGGAACCTCAAAGCAGCTGATCACTGAGTACTGAGCATGCTCTGTGGTCAAATAATGCTGAATCTTTCCAGGATGAATAGGGGAGAGGAACCTAGAAAACCCAGAAAGAGGGAAAGAATGCAGTATCCCCCAAAAGGCCCTGGCAAGTTGGCTGGAAGCCTTAACCAGGGCACTCTGAGGCCTTGTATGCACTGGCCAGGGAACTTAAGGGGCAGCCCAGAGTATCCTGGCTCTGCATCTGCCCCAAGCTGCTCTTGTTACAGTTGCCTTCATTTCTGCACCATGGAAGTTGTCTGCATGGGTGTCCATCCCACTAGGCCACCTGGCACCTCCACCTCTTCCATGGGTTGCTCATTTCTGAAGTAAGAATGAGGCACCCAGTGATGGTCACATTCTAAGTGCCTCGTTCTCACCTCAGAACACAGTGGCGGATGTGCTGGGCAGCCCAGAAGAACATGATACATACAGCTGCCACAGCACAGGGATGGGGGGCCCTGGATCTTCCTGGAAGATCCAGAGCAATAGGTAAGTTTTTTTTTTTACTCCACTGTGTTCTATGCCCTGGTTCTGGTGCCAGATGTGCCAGACATGGCCTGAACTGCCCGTACCTGAACTGTGGTTTCAGCTGTGCATCATCTGAATAGGATGACTCCAGAACAGGGCTTTTGGCCCATGCAGACAAGGCTTAAGTTGCAATATTGTGTTGCAGGTATTTCTTATATTAATTTTTTTAAACTCTTTTTTCATCTCCCCCCCCCCCCCATACACACATCTTAAGGTGAATTACAGCCATATAGGATGCTGAGAGTATATATTTATTATTACATTAATATCCCTCCATCTTCCTGAGAGTTCAGCAGGTACATGGTATCCTCCTGACCCTTTATTTCATCCCCCTGGAAAATATAGTTTAGCCTGAGAAGTAGTTTGGCCTAAGGTCACCCACTGAACTTGATGGCTGAATACAGACTTGAACATGGATCTCCTCAATTTTAACCCAGCCTTCTGACCCCTACATCATATTGTGAAGTGGGTGTTAAGAAACAGGACTCCATCCCCATATTTCCTGTGACATTATGGACATATTCCTGACTCAGTGAAAACTAAACTACAGGAGACCTCTCTAAGCCTATCCACTCAATTTAGGGCTACATCATTGGTCCTCAGGGACAAACATAGACCAAATCTCTAAATTCCCCACTTTTCAGATCACACAAAGAGCCTCCACAGACAGAAGAGGATCTCCTCTTTAGAGTACCACTCTCCACAAGCAAACAGTGGGAGAAGAGCATGAGGACTTACTTTGGAAGACAAGATGAGGAGTTACTCCCAAAGTTATTCCAAACTCCTAAAATCACCCATACCTCCAACAAGTGTGACCAATGGTGATACTGGCTCAGTGATTTGGGGAAGAATTTTTCAAAAAGATAATGTTTCCAGGTTCTAGGAGGCTGGCAGCAGGGAGAAACAGCAACCTTTCCAAATGATCCAATAAATTTCCTACACTGTCAGGGAATGCACTAATGTACTCCTCCTTTAAATCATTATGGGAACTGCTTTTGACTTGTGTTTTGTGGGTGTTTTTTGCCTTCAAGTCATTCCCAACTTATGGCAACCGTAAGGTGAACCTATCACAGGGTTTTCTTGGCAAGTTTCTTCAGAGAGGGTTTGCTTTTGATTTACCCACATGGAAAGCCTTGTGACACCAGAGCAAAAAGCAGTTTCTCTGAAAGCCATGGCAATTCTTACCTATTTAGAATCAGAACATCAATTTTGTCATTGATTTCCCCAATAGTGATAATAACAGTTTCTCTGGACAAATTTTGATTGGACTCTCCCCAACAATACTGCTCTGATCTATGGCTGTTTGAAATTCATTTATTTAGTTTAGGAAATGCAAGCATTCTGACTCACAGTTATTCTTGTAAGTTGCTGCAACCCATAATCAGGAATTTCAGTGTCTCCATTCCATTGCCAAGGTTTACTGGGGTTATCTGTTGGTTGTGGCAGACAGCAATGGGCTTCAATTTTAAATTTCCCAAATAAATACTTAATTCATACTTTAATTCCTTCATATTATTCACTGGTGACAATAGAATGCAATGGGTCAAATATAGAAGGAGGTGACCTTGTGAATTGGCCCAACATTGGAATGTGGTACAAGAATGAGTCCTAAATCATGCCAAAGTCAATATGTAGCATTCAACCAGACATTACTCACAGGTTTCTCAACCAAAAGAGCTAGAAAACGTTCAGCCAGCAGAAAAATTGACTTGAGAATTTCCAGATGTCATTTTTTGGACATGATGTTCATGTTCATGCAGTCCCAATTTGAACCATCAAGAATCTTGATCACCCGTTATTTTGAAATAAATGGGTTTTCTGACTTTCCGAGAGGGAAATGGTTTGGCTACAGAACTTTATATAGTTGAAGGTTTTTTTTTCCTTTTTTATTTTTGTATACTGTAGTTCCAAAAGTCCCTAAGATTGCATTAGTGCATTTTTACCAGTACACTTTGTATCTTTAGCTAATCTGATGACATAGTGTATGCATTTGGGCCACATGTTTTTAAGTGCACAGTGCCACACAGTTTTCATTTCTTCTCTTCCCACAAACATGGCTAGACTTAAACATTTTACTGGGGGAAAGGGGAACACAACACAACACAACACTCTTTTCACCCTGCTCCAGGCAATGCAGCAACATTTTCTGCCATAAGTAAGGGCAGCAGAATAGTTTGTCAGGCCATGTGGCACACAAAACTTTAACTTCCAAGAGAAGGGAATAGCCTGGTAACTCAGTAGGATTGTGGGGTGGGCTATCCCTGCCTCTCTGGTTGAGATTTGCTTCCTTCTTCTTAATAGTAGGGACAGTCCTGTCCATAACCCTGTGAGGTATGAGGTTAGCATACCTTCCAACATAGACACTAGCCACTATCTTATACAGTATCTCTAAGGAACCAGGTTAAGGTCTATTTCCCTTACCCCCTGCTGTTCCCCTTCTCTCCCCACCCCTTACAAGAAAGCAACAAGGCTATTATTATTTTTATTCATTTAATTATGTATATCTTGCCTTTCTCCCATGGTATCCCATCTGTGGTATGGTAAGGTAGTGGTTATACAGACCTAGTAGAATGAATTTTCTAGGGCAGGGAAGAATAAGTGGTCAGAGCTTAGCTAAATTACTTTTTTGGACAGCAGCTCTCAGTATCTTCCAGCCAGTATTGTCATTGACCATCCTGGTTGTACGATTCTGAAAGCTGTTTCCAAACATGTAATTTTTCTGAGTTCAACACACAATGGATACTGCTATACACTATAGCTGTAATTTGTGAATGTATCACAGTCATGCCATTCATCCTACTGACCATAACATATAGCTTTGAGACAATGGAGGTGATCACACGTGGCTTTTAAATCACAATTATAGTCATAAAATAGCACCTTTGGTGATACATTTGGCCCTTGGTATCGGCAGACTTGCCATTCGCAGAACTGAGTATCCACGGATGGCAAGCCCCTTGTCCCCAGTGGTGGTGTGTGCATGCTGCTGTGCTGCCATTATGGACAATGAGCTGAAGGGCAACAACTGGGAGGGGTGCTGCTGCTGCTGCTGTTGCTGCTGCCCCGCACCCCGGCATGGACAGGCAGGCAGGCGGGTGGGAGGCTCCACCAATGCTCTGACTCCTGCCAGCCCCACTTCCATTGCCAGCTCCTCCCAGTGCCCAGCCAGGGTCTCTCTGTGACCTTGACCAACAGCTCCACACCGAGGGGGCCAGAGGTGCTCCTCACTCCTAATCCCCATTGCCTCTGCTACCACCACATGTCAAGCTTTCCTCCTCCTGTTCCTCCTCCTCCACGGATGGCAAGTTTGATCTATGTCCATGGCAGGCTTGCCATCCACAGAGGAGGAGGAGGAGGAGAGCTTGCCAGCAGTGGCAGCAGAGGCAGAGGCAAGTGAGGAATGCCCCTGGCCCCCTTGGTGTGGGGCTGGCAGTCCAACGGTAGCATCAGGGCTTGCAGGTGGAGAACTTGAGCATGTGTGGATTTTGGTATCCATGGAGGTCTGGAACTGATCACCTGTGGATACCAAGGGCTGATTATACTTATCCCTCTGACCTGTAGCTGCCATGTCTCCCAAGCACAATAAGGGTGTCCCTTTTCATTGACAGGGGAAACTCATCAATAAGCTCCCACTCATGCTGCAGTTCTCCAGTGCGAAATGTTGCACTCTCACAGTTGCAACACTGGCAATCACATAGTCTCAGTCTCCTCATCTCTCTCACCCTATTCCAAAGCATACTTTTTTAGTATTTCTTTTTTAAAACTTAAATCACAGCATAACTCCAGAACTATATTAAAAAGTAAAAGTAAAAATAAAACAAAAGCAAAAAAGCATGATGGATAGGGCAAAGGGCAAGAAGGTGGCATTAAGGGGGAGTCAGGACAAGAGCACAATGGCAGAATCAGCCCTAGTTGCGCTATTGCAAAAACATGCAATAATGACAGCTCTCAATTTGGCATGTTTCCATTTTTATTAACTAGCATGATTGTGGCGAAAACACGGCTTGTGTGATAATGGCTAATGTGACTTCACCAAGACTGTCTAGTGAATACATAGCTGGGGTGGTATTTGAACATCAGTCTTGTGTTGCCTGTCGCTACAGGGCTACACCAAGACATTTTTATTTTGCTAACTAAATTCATATAGTGTGCAGCAAATTATATTCTACCCTCATTTCATTCATGGCCTCATGAGGTCAGTCAAGTTTTTTCATGCCTGAGGCAGAACATCTCAAAACATCTCTCCTCCCTCCCTGACAATAAGGAGGAGGAAGAGGTGATGGTGGTGCAGCTAACAGAATAGCGAACCATATGATGCCCTTTCATGACATTCAGAACCAGGTGCCTGCAGTGACTGCTTCACCTTCACCCTAGTGGTAAGACTGTTTTTCGGAATCCTGCATAGAACTTCACACTGACTTACTGTGCCTTAGGTATTTTTTGCCCAGAGCTTATAATACAGATGGATACCCAAAGCATCCAAACTACAACCTGGGGACTGTTGCTGCTCCACTATAAGCAGAGATCGCCTCCTTAATGTAGAAATATTTCAGCTTTGAGTAGCAGTTTCACAGTATTTTCCTCTCTCTCACTCTCATTTTGTCCATTCAGTACCTTTTCAATATTCTCTGGATGCTTTTTGGCCAAGGTTTTTCCCTCCTTCAGATTATATTTCCTCTCTTCCTCTGCAGGCTCAGTGGAAACAAAGATCGGCTGCTAGATGAGATCTGTTTAGTTTGTTTGGGCATGGAATCAAAGGAAGTTTGACTCAGGAAAGAGAATGATTACATCAAGGCCTATAAAAGACCCCAAAGCTATTGCTACCCCAGTTTTTATTTCTATGCACATGGGGACTCATTAGTTTCTACAGGTAGTTCTGTCAGCACTGAAAGATCCCATATCACTAAATCTCACATTTCTGTATGGGATCCTTTGCATGGCTTCTCCTTCTCATTTTATCCCTCTGCAAAAAGAAAAAGAAAAAGAAGAAAGGAAGGGGGGGGGGAGACACGTTTGAGCCATCAAGAATGATGAATTCCGTCTGGGACTGTTTCTTCTCTCACACAGCAGTTATTTCCTCTTGATTATTTTAAATCTATTGTATTTTAACTTATTTTCAGTCTGAAGACGAAGGAAGCATTGAAGTTATCTAGCGCAGTGCGATAAAAGTCGGCAAAATGTTTTTCAAATTCCATACATTCTAACAGGTAGCAAAATTTCAAAGCACTCCACTGGGAAATGGAAATGGAGAGGGCTTACACTGACAAGAAGGAATGGAGCCTGGTGTTCTAGCTAAGAATTCTCTGAACTTCTCACATTTTTTTGGCATTCATACAAAGACAAGTTTGTACTATTGTGGAGATGAATGCCATGGGTGCTGCAGATGTGGCAGACAGTGTAGGCACAGCCTGGGAAAATGTACTTTTCAGACTATAGCTCACAGAATCTCCTAACCATCATGGACACCATCTCACAGGATTCCACATGCTGCTGAAGGATCCTGACAAGGCTCTGAGCCCTGCGTGCATGGGCCAAATAAAACTTTTTCCTCCCACAGCGAGTAGTCCTGGGGACACAGGGCCCAGTCCCCAGTTCTGGTGCAAACCATTCGGTTGCCTCTGGCTGATTCATTACCAAACCTGCAATATACCCCCCTTAAAATGTTTTAAATAGAAATACTGTTCTACAAGAGAAAACAGTCTATCTTCAGAAGGTTAGTAGTTGCTGTGTGCCTTAATTTTTGACTTATGGTGACCTTATCATGAGGATTTCTTGGCAAGGTTCTTCAGAGGGGGGGGGTTACCATTGCCATCCTATGAGGCTAAGAAAGTGTGACTTGGCCAAGGACAGCCAGTGGGTTACATGGTTGGACCAGGATTTGAACCCAGGTCTCCAGAGTACTAGTCCAAAGCTCGAAGTACTACACCCTGCTGGCTCTCAGAAGCATACAGATGCACAGTTTTGATGTGGTCATTGATTTAAAAGCTCATCAAACTTCCTTTAGGCAGAAAATTAGAATTATAGTCACCAAACATGGAAGCAATGGTGGGAATGAAGTGCAAAATTCATTGGGAGACACAAGAATAATTACCCTTTGTCCTTCTCCTAATACATTCAGACCTCCATATCCACAGATATTTTTATCCATGGATTCAAGCATCCACGGTTTGAAAATATTTTAAATATATATAAATTCCAAAAACCAAATATTTTAAATATATATAAATTCCATAAAGGACACCCTCTTACAGTGCTATTGTATTTAATAATAAAGGTTAATAATAGGACTTGAGCATCTATGAATTTTGGTATCCACGGGGGTCCTTGAACCAAACCCCAGCAGATACCAAGGGCCCACTGTAATTTCTGATCTGTCATTTATTTCTTAGGGCTTAACACAAGGGAGGGATCCCATGCAGAAACTGGATTTCAAGTGAAAACGACATTTGGGGTTAAACTGAACAGAAAGTAAAAATAACCCGCAAAAGCAGGTAGTTTTTCAGATGATGTTGGTATCAATGGGAAATAATGTGACATTAATCCATACGGAAAGTCGACAAAACTCGCTCCTTTTTACTTTCGGGGAACAACCCACTTTTGCGGGTGTTTTGTGGACTTTTAAATCCCATTTCCATGCAGGATTTAACCAATTTGCCCCCAGTTTCCCTGTGTGTGATAGAGTGCACCAAGAAGTACATTCCAGGAAACACTTGACAATGATCCCAAAATGTTTTCTTTAGCTACATTTTCAGTAGCTCACATAGCTATCCAGAGAGAGAGAGAGAGAGAGAGAGAGAGAGAGAGTTGTATTTTGCAGATGGGAAAGAGACTAGCAGAATACCCATGTGAGCTCCTAAAAATGCAGTTAGGGAAAACATTTTGGGGTCATTGTCAACTGTTTCCTGAAATGAACTTCTTCGTGCCCTCTAAGAATTAAATGGCATATCAAAAAAGAGAGGGAGGGACGAAGCAAGGGAGAGCAAAATAATTTTAGAATACTTGTCCCTAATATGTGTTCCTGTCTTTTGAATTTCATCTTTGATATGATTTTAAAAATCTCTTATTTCTCTTAATCCCTTTGGCTAGCATGAACTTTGTGGAACCTTCATCATTTATAACATCGTAGTACTTTCTAAGTTTTTCCACAGACATTAATTAATTATCTTCTTCTGCCATAAAAAGGGTGTAAATCTCATCAGTTACATCAGTTGTGTTTTGCAGATGGAAAAGTAAAACTAGGAGTATAGTTTGCCCAGGGCCACAGAATCACACTCTTTCTCTCCTCCAACCCAAAATAACTCAAAGAATTTCTGTGCTTGGACAATAACAGGATTGTGTTCTCATTTTATAACCTCTTTAGAATTCTCTTTTAAAGAAAAAGAAAACAAAAGAATCTGTTAAGGGCAGCACAAATTCCCTTATTTTCTACATCAATTAGAAGGCTGCACAATTTTATTGCTGACTTTAGAACTTCAATTAAGTGTCCTAATACCTCAGGGAAAGGCTCTCCTGTTAGTGCTGTGAGGAAATAGACAAATATCTACTTCCAAAATTTTATTTTTGTTGAGTTTTTTAGGTGCCAGTGCTAGCTTAAAATCAGATGCTGATCCAAAGGAAAACAAGGACGAGGCATGTAACTGTGTGATATAATTTTGAGACCTCACAAAAAATGCCAAAAGCACAGTTTATGATTGTTGTGTTATGTGTAAATAATTGCATATTTTGTGAATGTGTGCATTATACAGAATTTGGGGGCATTTTCACTTGTCACAAAAGGGATCCAATCATAATTTGGGGAATCCATTGTCATCCTGTAATAAGGACTCCCTAGGTCAAGGTTTTTAACACAGAGTTCCCGGGAACCCTACAGTTCCCAGAGAGTTTGCTAGGAGTTCTATGACAGATTGTGATTTTTTTTAAAGTAAGCATTTTCAAGCTATAAATATACTATTTTTTTTTATTCAGGGGTTACATAAGACTGATATGTTTAATACAGGGGTTCCATGAAATCTCAACATTATTTCCAGGGTTTGTTGAAAAAAAGCTTCCTTAGGCACATAAACACAGATAAATAACTTTTCCATAACTTCCAGTATCATAACAGTTTAGCCTCATTTTTCCAGATGTTGCAGACAAGCCTGAGGTTGCAGTCAAAGTGGACTATAGGAAAGTGCCCTTTCACCACCAACCCCATTCTTTGGCCCAGATTGAGAAACTGCCATATACTTCACGGGTCATCTACACAAATTGAAAGCCATCAAGTCAGAGAGGTATGTCATCCCACCCACATAAATGACTCTGTGATTTCCAGTTCAGAAAGTAAGATTGTTCTATTTGATTCTACATAGGAGTAGGAATGGAGCTGATATAGGATTGGTCCTAACAATCAGCCTTAGGGATGACAACTCCCCAAAACCCTCAGTCACTGGGGATTTTGGAGTAGTCCAGAGTAGTCCAGAGTTTTCCTAAGCTCTACAAATGGTACTATCACTTTTCAGAGATACCTATCATGCTCTTTTTTCTTTTCTATAGTAACTGCAAGTAGTCCTCCCAAAGGCCTTGTCTGTGTGGGGCAAAAGGCTGTTCCCCCACACTTCTGGCAGTATCCTGGATGACACATGGGCAAAACCTCAGCTCTGGTGCAAACATCTGGCACATTCTGCTCCAGAACCAGGTATAACACCCTTAAAACAAATTTTAAAAACTTAACTTTTACTCCAGGAAGATCCGGAGCCCTCCATCCCCATCTGCACATGTGCCTCACTGAGCTGCCTGCATGTCCATTGCTGTCATCAGTCGCACACTCTGAGATCAGAATGAGGGCCCCAGCCATGTGATCATCACTGGGTGCCATGGTCTAACCCCGGAAGTGAGCAACCCATGGGGGGGACAGTGAGGACATGTGCAAACAGCCACCCTGGCACAGAAATAGAAGTCCAGGTACTGGGGGGAATTTAGGACAACTCTGGGACCAGGATACTCCAGCCTGCCCCTGGAATATCCTGGCCAATGCAGATAAGGCCCTACTCTAAAAGCCAACTGGCACATCTATGGTCGACTGAAAGCTTCTTCTCTGTGGGATAATCCCATGTTGGGCCTCTAGCCTGGCAACATTCCCATGGGAAGGATCTGTGCCATTAGCCCTGGACACGTGATTCCTTCATACACACATTCCCAGAGTTACATAAATTGTCTCTAAATGGAGAGGCTTCACCTGTTACTGTGGGTTACCCAAGATCCTTTAAGAAGTTTTCTGGCTCTACTTCTCTATTAAGTGATTAATAAAATTATTTTGCCTCCCCCCTCCCCCAATCCTTCAAATGTACTTTTCTCAACCCTTCTTCTCTGCACAAGGTTCTGAGCTCAATTTCTTTTCACTTTGATATGGAACAGAAGAATTTGAATTGCATGAACCTAGTGTAACTGAATGGCACTTTCTGTTATGTGTTTAGTAATAGCGTAATTCTACACAGGTCTATTCAGAAGAAAGTTCCACTGAGTTAAATTAAGAGTTAGTACCAATTAAGTGGTGATAGCAATGTAGTGTAAAAGAACAACCTGATAAAATTCTGGACATTTCTGAGGATTAATTCTTCATCTGACACTTCATCTGCAGCAATGCTCAAAATTATCTCACACACAAAAAGACTATTGGGGAGAAGAGGGATACTATAGTATATTTTTGTTTGCCAAATTTGAAGATCATATAAAATGGGAAGGGATTACAATAATCTTAGAAGACATCTTAAAATTCAATATACGATAATCTTAGCAAACATCAAAAGTAAAGAAGAACAGTAAAGAAACCCAGCAAAGTCAGATAAGAAAGCAGAACCAAAAGCATAAGTATATAATGATACATAGTATATACCGAATGTGATGTGTTGCCAAAGTAACTTCTTGACTCAGCAGTACTAAGACTTGATGTGAAAGATCCCATCTGGACAACACTGCTCCGAAAAAAACCAACTACATTCGTCCTTCCACATTTGCGGCTTTGACTTTTGCAGATTTGATTATTCATGGATTTTTTAAAAATGTTCTCTCCAGGAATATCTAGGTTTTCCAACATAGCTCTATGGTCAACTTTAAACAAAAGTTGCACTGAATGACCTAGAGATTCCTAGAGAGAACACTTCACTGGACATTTGCAGCTCCTCCAGTCTGGGAGATGTTGACCACAGAATTGTACTGAAGGACCTAGAGAATCCTAGAGAGGTATTCTCTCAAGTATAAACAGTGTTTTGGTCATTTGCGGTTTTTCCACATTCACAGGGGTCCTGTGCCCTTAACGGCAGTGAATATGGAGGGATGAGTGTACTGACAAATTGGCAAAGACTGAGAACCACTGTGACGGCTTCCATATCATTAAGATGGGATCTGCTCTGGGTTTTACTCTGAACTTTAAAAAAAATTATGTAAGCTACTGTACCTATGTGGGAGATAGTTTCATTATTCTGGATATGGCATTGTTTGAAATAAACCCCAGAGTTTGCTCATAAAACACCATTATCTATACACAAATTTTGTTTTCTGTACTGAAAATGCTGTTTTCTCTGCTAAAATGACATACATGAATTCTGTGCAGAATAAATCTCCAGCTACTGGATTTTCTGTATGGAAAATGATATACAGTTTGTATACTGATTTGGAAAGAATGAATTAAAAGGAAACCCACATTTCTTTTCATCTGTAGCATGTGTACTTGTGTCCTGAAAATGATTTTCTATGCCTTTTATGAAAGAACAGTCAATCTTGTAATTCTCTTTTTCCTAAAGTTGTACAGGAAATGTTTTTTCAGGTGAACTGACGTTTCCCAAGTAGGCCTTTTTTCTGGAAATGTTATTTGTTCACATTTTTCCCAGAGCATTCACGTGACTTTATTGTTAGCCCATGGCATTCTAGTATTTTCAGAGTAATGTTTCCATATATTTTTTCAGACCCCATTTTTCAGAGTGGTGATAAAACCTAATAGCAACACCAGCATCTCCAGCTATTGAAACTTTCCAGGGCTCCTGTGCCTTTAAAACACTTCCTCACTGTAACTTCACAGCCCATTTTATTTCTTCCTGTTGAACAAATCCAGGAGATTAATGTTGACCAAGGCCAGGAGATTAATGTAAAGGGTTCTCCCTACTTGGTTATTTGGAATTATACCACCTGGATTTTTCCAACTTATTTTGGATGCCCAATCCTTCAAATAGCCCTAAATTATTAGACAATGCACTTCCACTCCAAACCTCCACTAGACCAATCTGATTCAGTCTGGAAATTGGTCTCCATTGTCCAATTTTGCTTCAGGATATTGCCAAATCATTTAGATAGCCCCATTAATGACATATGTCAACAGATATGGAAAACAAAACAATAGCCAACAGAGTTGAAATTACCAATATATGTCCCCACCCACAAAAAAGGAGACACAAAAGACTGCAGCAACTATAGGACCATAGCACTAATCTCTCTGACAAGCAGAATCATGCTCAAAATTCTAAAACCATGAAGAGAGAAATCCCAGAGGCCTAAGTGGGGTTCAGGAAAGGAAGAGGCACTAGGGATCACATTGCAAATATACAATGACTAATGGAGCATAGCAGGGAGTTCCAAAGGAAAACCAGCATGTGCTTTATAAACTATTGCAAAGCCTTTGACTGCATAGATCATGAAAGGCTATGGAACGCCCTTAAAGACATGGGAGTGCTAACACATCTGATAAGGAATCTGTACTCAGAACAAGAGGTTACTGTCAGAATAGAACATGGAGAAACAAAACGGTTCCCATTTGGCAAAGGGATCACCCTATCTGTTCAACTTGTATGCAGAACATATTATAAGAAAAGCAGGGTTGGACATAGAAGAAGGAATGAAAATAGGAGGAAATAATATCAATGATCTAAGATATGGAGAAGACACCATAATACTAGCAGAAAATCTCAGAGACCTGAACAACTACTAAGGAAGATGAAGGAAGAAAGTGCAAAAGCAGGCTTACTGTTGAACATAAGAAAACAAAAATCAAGACCACAGAGAATCTACACAGATTCAACCTATACAATGAGGAAACAAAAATAGTAAAAGAAGTCTCATACCTGGGATCAAACATTGATACAAATGAGGGCTGCAGCCAGGAAATCAGAAGAAGGTTAAGAATGGGGAGGGTGGCTATGAAAGAACTAGAAAAGATTCTAAAATGCAAAGATATACAACTCAGCGCAAAAGTTAAAGTCATAAAAGACCTTGTATTCCCTATGGACGTATGGATGTGAGAGCAGGACACTTAAGAAATAAGATAGGAAGAAAATCAATGGTGCTGGAGAAGAGTGCTTCCGATTCTGTGGACAACCAAAAAGACCAACAAATGGGTCCTAGAGCTGATCAAGCCAGAAATCTCTTAGAAGCCAAGATGACAAAACTGAGGTTGTCGTACTTCTGACACATCGTGAGAAGAATCTTGACTGATTGGAAAAAACAATAATGCTAGGAAAGGTAGAGGGAAGCAGAAAGAGAGGAAGGCCACATGCTAAATGGATGGAATCTCTTAAGGAGATCATTAGTATGAGTGTACAGGAACTAAGCAGAGCAGTGGAGGACAGGGGTTCTTGGAGATGTCTCATCCACAGGGTTGCCATGGGTTGAAATCAACTTGAGGGTGGTTAACAACAAAAATTAGATCCTATCTTACCTTGGAAGCTAAGCAGGATCAGTACTTAGATGAGAGACCACCAACAAATACCAGGTGCTGTAGGCTATATTTCAGATGAAGGAACTGACAAAACACCTCTCAGTATTCCTTGCCTAAGATGACTTATGAAATTCATGGTGTTACCATAAACTGACAGGCAACTTGAAGTCAGAAATATACACACTCATTTGGGAGTAGCTAATTCTCTCCAGGGAGCCATCATGGTTTATTAGTTTGGGTGTTGGACTATGACTCCAGAAGACTGGGATATAAATCCCTGCTCACCCATGAAAACCCATAGAGCAGCCCTGAGTATTCTGGCCCCAAAACTGCCCCAGTATGTCCCCATTGCCTGGGCACACCAGAGCAACAGAGGGGCAACTATTTATGACACATCTCACTGAGCTGCCTGCTGCCGCAGCGAGTCATTCCCTCTATGGTTAAAACAAGGTAACCAGCATCAATCACATGGCTAGTTGCCTTATAAAGTGTTAACAGATTTCATGTCTCGGGCAGGTGGCTCGTTCATTCATTTAAATCCTTGGAGGGTGGAAGGAGACACATCTCCAAGTGCTCACTTGATGGCTGTTTTTATTTTGGAAAATGCCTAACGTGTTTTGACCTATATAAATTTCAATGGCATTCTTCAGGACCTCAACTCTCCAAAGATCTCGACCAGCATGACTAAAAAAGTAAGGCTTCCAAGCTCTGAATCATTCATGGCTCTGAATGGCTCATGGCTTATTGTCATACTGGCTGGGGGATTCTGGGAGATGTAGTCCAAAATCAGTGTTCCAAGTTATGTCTCAAATATCACATCTGCACTTCTACATCAGTCTTTTTCTATAGGCTGAGACAGAAGAAGGCAAGGAGTATGATCTCACAACATTTAGAATCATCCAAATGGCCTAGTAATCTATGGAAAACCACAGCCAAATGACACAACATATACACATTCCCCTTCATCCCTGCCCCTGTACCTTTTTACACAAATGACCGAAACTTGGTCAGGTTCACATGTCCCCAGAGATGATCGCATTTCACTGCTTCAAAAGCGCTTTGGTCTGCACAGCCTGTAGCAGCAAATTTACACTTCAAAAAGCAGACAGCTTTTTTCCACATCTTATTCACTTAATGGGTGAGAATGTAAAATTAGTTCCGTTGCTGATGAGGACCTTGAGCCAAATGAAAAGTGTTCATTTGTCAGCACAGACTTACCGCCTGAAACATGATTATATAGCTAATCCAATAATGGGTTTTGATGCTGAGCATTTATTTATATACAGCAGATATTGTTATCTGTTGATAATCACGGTCTACAATTTACTCTTATTTTCCAAGTGTGTCGTTAGATACAGCAACATCTCCCGGATATTACATGTGGTTAACAGAGCTGCAAATGCAGCCAGACAAAACCTTGAGAACAGATTGCTGTATTTTGCTGTGCTTTCAAATGAATCAATGTTGAATTTTAGCTTATAGAGTTTAAAATATTAATGACGAATAAAGCTTTTTAAAATTAGAGCTTCTACATATTATTTAATGTGGCACTAGATTAAATTTTTACAACGAAATCTAGCTGTTTTTAGTGTATGTTCTTTATGAACTGATTGGGGCTTTATTTTACCCAACCACCTACACACTCTCCTTAAGTGCAAAAGATCTTTGGAATATTTATGTTAAAGAAAAAAAGCTTCTTAATTTTAATGATGTTGCAGAATTGACTAGCTTCACAAATGCTTCTAATGATTCCCCACCCACCCTCCACTCCCCTAAAACAGTTTGTCTCTTCTTTACGTACATATTCTGCACAGGATTGCATTCAATACATTAAAAGAAAACATTAAAAAGAAAAATATTTCCTGAGATTTTAGAATAATTTGGACATAACCACAATATAACTATGCCTAGGTTTTTAATAAGTGAGAATGTTGCTGAAGTTTAGGAACAGGCATCATGAAAAATGCATTCAAATATATAAGCATAAAACATACATTTTAATTTTTTTTTTAAAAAAAAGTCTTAAATTATTAACATCATTGTATCACATTTTGTGCCAAAACATACTCCAGATATAATGCAATATGTACAGAATAAATTCACTGTAGTTAGATAGTTAGAACCATTGTCAAGTGTCACAGTTTTTTCTCCCCATTCCCAGACATACGCATGGTTTCCTCAGGCTTCAGAAAGGGCTTCGGCCAATCTTTCCCTTGTGGCTGGAAGACAGGACCAGGGGAGCCTAGGCATAGTCTTCACTCCAGTATGTTCCTTAATATATAAATCAAACCCTAATGCTCCCAGCTTTAGTTCATGATTGGGCATCATACCACCCAAACCACCCATCCTCTCCCCTTCCCATATTGTCAATTATTTTAATCAATTAGAAATGTCATTTTGGTGATACTTTTCATGGTTGCCATCTTTCCTGTTTTTGCCCTGACAGTCTCCAAACCTTTGGAACTACAAGCACCATCACTCCTAACCAGCACAATAATGCTGACTGGGGATGACAGGTGCTGCAGTCCAACACATGTAGCTCAAATCCAGTTGCTTAAGTTTCATTAGCTAGTTTCCTAGCTGCAAAATAAATGAAGACAACTTATTCATTTCAATGCCAATCTAGTTGCAGAAACAAATCTTTCTCATAGCAGCCAATGCAATCTCCAGCTTTTTCCTTCTCTAGAGCACCTCAAGGAGGGAAAAAGCACCTTGGTAAGATTTTCACTTTATAACTCTAATGATTCGACAAACATAGCCACAATGTGATGAAAGGCAAAGCAGTCTCCTGATCTGATTGAGAGCTAATAAAAATCAGAACTGAAAACTGAAAATAGCACCCTTATCATCTTTCTTTCATTTAGACCTGATTACTAGGGGATTATAATGCAATCACAGCTATGTGTGAGAGGTAGCTATGGGAACCAGTTTTAACTGTTTATCTAGCCAAAGATCTTAATTTAAGTTTGAACACTCGGATTCATTTATATGTAAGACACCAAGGAGACAAAATGCAGAAGAAACAGATGCCTGCTTGTTCTTCCCATTTAACTTCATAAGCTACCAGCCAATTTGTCTTTCAGGGGCAAAATTAATTTCTGATGACAATGTGAGCAAGTAATAAACTCAGAGTTCCTGTCCTGGGAAACTTGGTAGGGCTGAGCAAATGTTCCAGGGTGATTTAGGAGGTGGGGGTGAGGAGCAATATCTTCCCAACACACACACTCGCACATACATACACACTTTGCTTACAGCTGGAACAAGGACATCTATAACAGGCATTTCTTTGTCCTCGCATCATTCCCCATTTTTCAGGGGGAGGCGGTGGCTGTGACACCTTTTTCCGGGGTTGATTTGAAAAGGAGGGGGCATGCAAAAGGAAACATATTGCCCGTTAGTGCTTTCCTGTGGGATATTTCCCAAGTGAATTCCTTGTTTTCCTTTGCTGCATTCCCAAATCTTGCAAACGGCAGCCTGCCTGCTTCCCCCACATTCCTTCTGCTTCATTTAGAAATGAATACTGGCCAAAATAAGGGAGTTTATATATATAATGTATGTGTATGTGTTTAAAAACTATCTAGAAGTAAAATTTATTAGATTCCATAAAAATTAATACCTGAAAGCATATATTTTTTTCAAAACTAGTTAATGATAAAAATGTCAACTGGCTATGCTTGTTCTTTGCAGGTGCACCTAGCAAAATTTTCTGTTACTTCAACAACTGGTAGCAACTCCGATCTAGAACTGCACTTTAGCTGACTGAAGATCTAAACACATCCCAGTGTACTCATGTCATCTGTGCTTTGTTTGGCAAGGCTAACAACTAATCCAGATCATTGAGTGGATTGATGTGGCCCTCTGTGGTAACATCAATGGACTCAAAAGTGAGAGAGAAGATATGTAAAGTGTATTTACACAGAATGATGAAAACAATGGGCAAAATTCAGAAATCATTGGGCATCTCTTAACCTGTGACAAAAGAAAAAAAAAAACACTTAGCCTTCTACTAACTATGGCTGCTGTACTTTGGACATATCATGAGGTGGCTTGACTAACTGCAAGAGACAATAATGCTTGGTGAAATGAAAGACAGTAGAAAAAGAGGGGGACCAAACTACAGGTGGATTGATTTAAACAAGGTATCCGCAGCCCTGAGTTTGCAATACTTGAGTGGCACAGCTGGTCTTGGAGGTCTGTCATTCATAGAGTCCACATATGTCAAAGTCAACTTGCCAGAAATAACAATGGGGGTGTGCACAGCCTGTGCAACCACAGCTTCAACGCAGCAGAGAAGAATTCAGCAGTATTGCCCAGGGGGAGAATCCTGGCATGAGAAAGTCTTTATTTGATTCCTTGGCAATTCTTATTCAAAGGGTCCAGCAGCAGGTGATGTTGAAGAAATGCTGTCTGCCTGAGACCCTACAACAGTCCTTACCCTGAGCCTTTTTTCCAGCTTTCAGACCCTGCCACAATCCCCTGATGCCCCCAGGGTGAAAATGTTTTATAAGAAGTTAATTTTTCTCCTTCCAGAGGTTTCCAGAACCAGTGAATTTGTTCTAAAATATGGCACAGGGCCCCTCCTTCTTCAACCCTGAAAGTTGAGAAGACAGGGAAAGATGTATGAAAGAAAGTCCAAAACATGTTGACAAATGTGAGATAGTACTAGATTTCTCAATCAGAACAATCAAATTATCATAGCAGAAGCTGAACAAAAGCCAGTTCCATATCCACTCACATCTAGCAGAGAAAGAAACAAGCTGAGTCTTCTTTATAAAACAAATAAAAATACCTTTACTAATACTTCTGCATAGTCAAATACAGGTGCATTTTTGTTGTTGAGAAAACCAAAAATACATATTATATGGTATCGGGGAAAGGTTTTGTTTCATCTCATGCTGGATGCTGGCATCATCAGGTGAGAGGGGGTGCAGACCACACCAGGTGACACCCCAGAGGAGATGTGACACTCAGTGGGCATCTCCTGCCACTCCAGTGGAGGGGTGAGTTCACCCTTTATGAGTTCACCCTTTATGGTTTTGTCGCTGGCCCTGCTCTCTCCCTGGAGAGGGAGCTGAGGCAGTGGCGAGGGCAGAAGAGGGGTGACCATACCCCTCATGGCTTTGTGGCCAGCCTAGTTCTCTCTCCATATAGGAAGCCAATGCAGCTACAAGGGCGGCAGAGGTGTGAACATGCCTGTCATGACTTCATTGCTGGCCCAGCTCCCTCCCTGGAGAGGGAGCCAAGGCAGTGGCGAGGGCAACAGATGAGCAATGTAGTGGGAAGGGAGGTCAGGGCAGGCTTCCACCACCAAGCATCCCATACACACACAGGGTGTCGCCAAGCCTGGTTATGCCACTACATGGAGAGACAGAGGAAAAGAGAGAGAGGAAAGGGAAATGGCTGCAGGAAGTGAAAGGATGTGGGGACAGAAAAAAATCTAACATACTGGAAATCACCAAAGATATGCTGTACCTAAACTCCTATAGAGTAACATGGAAAACAGTGATTAGTGAGTGTAGATATGCAAAGGCTGTTAACTATAATAGAATTAGTGACTTCTCGTTGTTTTTAATTCAGCCTGGCCTGATACCAAGCAGCTTCACAACTTGTTACAACTCAGCTTCTTCATTGCTTGTTAGGGTCTGTGGACTTGTATAAAGCACCTCAAAAATTCAGTCTCTTCAGGCCAGGGGTTTTACAGCAAATTTGTCTTCAGCACAAATGCCTGGCCTGATCCCTGCCACTCAAAAATAACAACAAACATGTTTAGCACAATGCATGCTTTGTTCCTTAGTTACATCCAGTATCAGTTGCAGTTTCTCTGTAGTTTTTATCTGCAGTACAGTGGAGATTCCTTGATTCAGTGATACTATTTTGGTTAAACAAAACAGCTAACTATCTGTTCTGGCTGCTCTATCAAACCTGGGCTCTTGAACATTGGATTTTTTCTTCTTTTTTTGAGGTCAACAATAACCCTTGAATGTTTTAAAAACTTTTGCAAGTGTTTCATGCTGCTATAAATTTCTCAGCTTTCCAACTGCACATTTTTTATCCCAACAGCACATTCTGTGTCTGACTGCACACTAAAATAACAAAAAACAAATCAAAACTCCTTCAGGCACAGAAAGACAATTGTGGTGTACAACAGGAGCAGAAAAGATGTTCATCAAATCCACAGATGGCACAAAACAGGAAGGGTAGCTGATACATTAGGGGGGAAAACCAAGAAGATTCAATATGACCTTGACAGAATGGAGAACTGTGCCAAAACTAACAACAGGAATTTCCAGAGAGCTAAATGTCAAGTTCTGTAGCGAGGTACATAAAATCAGATGTGCAAATACAGGCAGGGTAACACCTGGCTTGATGGTGATACTCACGATAAGAAACTAAGGTTTTCATAAGCCACAAGCTAAACTCAAATATGGAGTGTGGTATGGCAGCCAAAAAGGCTAATGCAGTTCTAGGATGCATCAAGCAAAAAAGGGATTGCCTCCAGATCACAAGTGGCTTCTATTCAGTTTTGATAGAGAGTTGTGTCCTGTTCTAGCACTACAGTTTAAGAAGACTATTGCCAGACTGGAACATATGCAGACAAGAGGATCTAGAAATAAAGAATGAAGCATCTAGGCATAGTTAGTCTGGAGAAAAGTTGGTTAAAAGGAAACATTTTAACCATTTTCACATATGAGAAAGGCTCAGTAAGGGTCAGGTGTGTGTATGTTGTTTTGTCTTGTCCTAAAACAGAGGTGGACAAACTGCAGACCATGATCTCCATGCAGCCCCTTGCAGCAGCCTCTCAAACCTCCCAAAGCCCCCAAACTATATCTTTTTAAAATCAGGTTAATTTAATCACCAACATGATTTAATACTATTAGTCTCTGCAACTGGCTTTGGAAGCTTTAGAATGGGTTTGGCTAACCCTGATACAAATGCTAACAGCCTGTCCTTCTGCCTTTTTTGTTTCTGTTCACATCACTTAAAGCTCTTCTTCTTTAGACACAGGAGAATTTGTCCCTCAAAACTGTCACATTATGGGTACAGGTATAGTTACACAGCTCTCTGATTACATACTTAATGTAGTTTTAAATCTTTATCAGTCATCATCATCAGTGAACAACTCCTCCTGGCAACATTTTATATGCATCCGTGAGAGAAAGACAGACACACATCAAGGCTCATTCAGGATTTGGGGGAAATCTTAGGTTATAATAAAACCCAAAGTGCCCCCCTTAAATAACCAGAGGTAAAAATGTGAGGAAAGTGACATCAAAGGATGTTGTTATGTTTTATCTTTCTTGACTCACATTTGACTCTATGGTCTACAACATTTCACTCTTGCAATCCTTGTATATGTCTTGGCTTGACTGTATATTTTCCATAGCTTCCTACCTTCTCGTTCCTTGCTCAATGGCTCACTCCTTGTGTCCCTTTTCCTTGTGTAACTTCATAAATATAAAATCTGTCCATTAGTGTTTCTAAAAACCTTTGCTATCTTCTTTGCTTATACCCTCTTTTATAGTGGAGAATGAACGGTTTGTGTGTGTAAAATTATATTCATCCTATTAATGTTCTTTTTTATATCACTCCTTTTGAAGAAAGTTTAAAGTAAAGTTTCAAAGTCTTTTAATTTTTATTTATACAGGGGAATTGAATTTAGGAGAGAAAGAGAGCGCACCCCTGAAGAGCCTGGAGGTTTTAGCGCTTTCAAATTTTCAACACAATCCAAAACACTTCTCTTGGAACACATCTGTCACAGAAAGCTACACAGCACCTGTATTTAAGCAGCAAAGAGTTCCCTTTTCTCCCAATAATGTCTTGCGTTAATAGTGCCTTTAATCTAGAAAAAAAATCCCAAAGCACTTTTGGTATAGATACAGTAATCTCTCCCGTTTTGCTGCTGAAATGCATCTCTCTCTGGGGTGCAACTCGGCAACGGTTAAACAGCGCAACAGATTACCAGAAGAAATTATTAAAACATTATCTAACGGAAACTGTAAGACAAGGAAATTAGGGACATTTTCACACCAGTCCATCTAGGGACTAAATATGGATAGAAGCAGCTTCTACACACGTGTCCCTTGCT
>NC_056525.1:102960136-103012838 GCF_019175285.1 Sceloporus undulatus | reverse complement strand
GAAAGAAGAATCATGCGTGCAAATGAGTACACACACACACACACACACACACACACACACCGATCCACTATCCAGAATTGCCAGTATGGATCCCCAAGGATGGAGAAGGCAAAAATCAGACTTCTCTTCTCTCCTTCCCTGCTAGAAAACTGATTGGTGGAAGCCCAGCTTCTTTCTCTGCACCTGAGCAGACATGGAATTACTTCTTGGCAGGAAATAAAATGAAAGCCACATGTAAATTGAGTGCCTAACTTGGAATAGCTAGGTATCCTCAAGTAACGTGACTGCCCTGCCGCATCTGCCATCTGAAGCGGTTGCCTCATTCCATCTAACAGGAGGACTGGACCTGCCCACATCCAAATCATGCATATTGGCATGTACTGGCTGGCCTCAGATCAGAAATCCAAGGGCTAGTATACATGTTAAGTATATTGTGCAAATTGGTATGCATTTTCAAACATTCACGTTGACAATTGTCTTCACTTTCCTGTGCAAATTCACATCTATTTGCATCTATTCACCTTCCCTCTGTCAAAATATACAGCCATCCAAATCCACGGATGGCCATATATGTGATAATGCCATTTCTATAGATTTCCATAGATGCTCAAGTAAAAACCGTGAAGCCTTTTTTGTAGAAGTTAAGGAGTTATTCAGAGGGGAGGGCACCAAAAGCCCACACCCCTACAAATTGTGTGTGGCCAGATCACATTCTCTTTGAATGAAACATGGAGTATTTTAATTGTGTCGACAAGCTCCAAGCCTCAATGCGAAAACAGAAAGCTTGATTCATGAAACTAAAGTCGTTCACAGCATGGCGATATTGCTAAAACTAAAGCAATTTCAGTTACACAGTATATTAAAAGTACAGAGCAATTCAAACCCCATTCGTTCCCACTCCAAAATATCCCCTTTCCCAAGATGGCCCTGCCATCTCCTTCCATACCAGGCACTCCCACTGAAGCAGTTTTGTACCTAATGCATATTACCTTCCCTCACATTTGTTCATTAGCCAGCTGCAGGAAGAAAAACATCCATTCCACCCAGCAATATCAAAGGTATGAAATATCCCATCATCCAGTAATACATAGCAAAGCTGGTGCCATAAATGGCTAGCCAGCATGGCAGCAATTCTGAGGGACTCAGATCCTAACACATACAGAGAGTGAAATGCCTGCATAGGAATAATTTGCAGTCTTGTCCCTTGGACCTCTGTTTCCTGTAAGTCCATTCTGTCCTATGTCCCCATTAACCAGGGAGTCAAATCTGTAGAAAATCTACATTTAAATATGTAGTTTTATGGAGCTGTATGTATTGCATCTCTGAACATATTTTATGTCTTCTTCTCTTTTTTGCCAAGAACTGAGTCAGAATATCCAGGAAACACAAAAATTGGTAGGGAACTACATTTCAGTCTGTGCTTCAATTTGGAAGGTACAGGTCAGGCCAATTCATGAGAGAATTCACAAAGAAATTGTTTATTTGTTTACTTACGTGACATATTTAGACATCACCTCTAAGGCAAAAGCACAAAATTTGGGGGGGAAATAGTAATCAAAACAGAATGAAACTGATATGTCATAACAAAATTAAAAAGAGAAGCCAGAACATTCGTCTCAATAAAACCAGAAAGCAACAGTAAAAACTATTAAAAGCTTGATGGGATATTATAGTACTGTAATCACAGCCCATATACTAAAACCTAGTAAAGATGTTGTTACGGAAAAGGCCCTGTGTCCCAGTCCATTAAGGAATCTATCAGAGGTAGCAGTTAAATAAGACACCCACCATGCCTGCAGAAATTAAGACTCCTAAGAAATCTTAACCCTATTTTTGTAGTGTTAGGGGGCTGTGACAAATCTGAACCATATCACTGTTTTTCCAATGATCTGTCCATTAGAATGGGGTTCTTTCAAATCCCTCTGCTGACAAACAAGTAAAGACAGGTTTTGGAATGTTACTTTTTAAAAGGAAAGCATTGCTTTACTAATAACTTCAAGTACTCAACAGAACATTACTTGTTACTGTTACTGCCATACAGAAAGACAACTTGCTGAGTTACTTGTTATTAATACGTTACTGTTATCATTGTGTTACTAAAAAAACCCAGGGAAAATGGTCACTGCTTCCCCCAAGTGGCCAATACAGTTATTGCATCTTGGAATTTCTGAGAAGAATATCTTACAAAGCAAACCTTTTTGTTGCATTCACCCCATGACCTTTCCTTCTCCCTTTTCCATTACTCACACAGAGGCAGCATACATGCCCAACAAGCCATTACCTTCAGCCACCATCTTGGGGAGAGGGAGGCAGGCAAGCTCCAACTGCCTGCCTGAAAGAAGAAAAAGCCCTCCTTCCGACCACCATCTTGAGGGGGAGAGAGGCCTGTTATGTTTTATTTTGACTTTGTATTGTACTTCCTGTTGTACACCGCTTTGATCTAATTTGGAAAAGCGGTATATAAATAAACATCATTATTATTATTATTATTATTATTATTATTATTATTATTATTACCTCTCCACAGAAAAGTAGTTAATAAAAGCCATTGCCATAACAAGGAAAAGGTATCACATTAATGTCAAAAACCTGAGACCTCCAACTAGTAACAAACATGGGCAACTTCTTAGTGCTGAGTAAAAACCAGATCAAGCAAGCACCCTGCCAACTGTATAGGACCAGATACTGATCAGACTCACGGCTACCATGGAAGCTATGAATAATGATCCTTAGCCTGAAGTCTGAAATCCTTCCTTGAAACAATTGATTTGTAGGGAACCCGCAACACTTCTCAGATCACCTTTACCAATTCAGACATCCAACCTGACCCTCAGACCATGCCTTCTATTATACTTGACAACCTAGTGGGCATAATCAAACTTTCTCTTTCATCTTCACCTATGTCAAGTTTCAGTCACATACTGTATGCTTGTTCTTGTGTGCCTTCAAGTGGTGTCTGGCTTAAGGTGACCCTATCACAGGGGTTTCTTTGCAAGTTTCTTCAAAGGGGTTTGCCATGGCCATCCTCTGAGGCTGAGAGAATACATGGGTTTCCATGCCAGAGCCGGGATTCAAACTCTGGTCTCCAAAGTCATAGTCCAACACTCAAACTACTGCACCACACTTGGCTCTTCAAATATGCTTAAGTCACCCTTTTAATCCAAGATCAAACCCTGAATCTGGGTCACAAAGCTCTTACTTTACAAGCCAGCTGCTGATGTGGCAGTGAACAACAGAGATTGGTACACATGCCCATTGGGCTCATGTGCTCATCTAGATGTAAGTGTCCTAAAGCAGGAAGCTATTCTAAGAGTACTTCCACACAGAAGGGTTCTCCTCCTCACTTTTCAGTTTAAACAATTTGAACTAGTATTCCTAAATCTTGCAGTCTTCTAGGAAAACTGTATTGACCCATACAAATCCAAAGAGTGCACCAGGAAGTTTGAGATTAGCAATGAGGAGCATTGTCTACGAATATGCTTCCTTGTGTGAAACCAGTTAGGATGGAAGATATTACCTGCAGAAGCCCTTATTGGTAGCAGGATTTCTTTATTCACATTTGTTGATACAGATCCAACACCACTGTCTGTTGTTGTTTTCCTAAAGCAATACAAATAATACACACACAAAAAAACAGGTCATGTTCTGATGTTCAATTTAATATCTTTAATATTCTAGGATATTGCTATGGCTTATAGCCAGCTCAATAAACTTGAACTGAACTGAACTATATTATTGTTTCTGATCTAGTAATAATCACAGCAAAACTGTTTCCCCCTGGTCTGGCTCCACATCACATCAGTGACACACACACGCACACACGCACACTGATCATTTGTGCAGCCCAAATCACACAGATGATCTGTGCAAACACAATTAACCACTTTTAGATTACAGATTCATTAATGGAGTTGTCAGATTGTGGAAAAATTGTTTTTCAGCAGCTCTTGTGTTCCGACCACAGTGTCTGAATTGGTCCACCCAATAAAACTGATTTAGGAGACACATCAGAACAAACAAATTAGGAAGTATTTCAGGAATTTATAGTGAACTTTCACTCACCTCAAGACAGTGGTGTCACTAGGGGGTGCAGTAGTGTGGCCCGCACTGGGTGACACCCCAGAAGAGGGATGACACCTGGTCAGGTGCTTTCTGCCTCACTGCCTTCGACCAATGGAAGGCTAGCATTGGTCCCCCCCCCCAACCCAAACTTGCCATTTGCTGTGCTTTCTTAGGAAACAAAATGAATTGAGACTAGAATGATTTCACTCTTAGAGAGGTACCCAAAAGAACTGGACTGGACAATGAGAAAATAACATCTTCGGTTTGAACCAGCAAGGCAGCTTACATTTTTTAGAGGAGCAAAGGCAATGAAGCAACTCTCTTAGCAGCTCTATGCAGATGCAGAGCTTTACAAACTAAAGAAGCTCATCCCTTCCATCAATATTCTCACACAGCTGAAACTAAAATCATCACAGATGTGACTGGTTCATGCATGTGTATCTCCAGCAGCACAAAACAATACCCTGATTGCATTTGTTGTTGTTGTGTGCCTTCAAATCATTTCTGGCTTATGAATAATCTAAGGCAAACCGATCATGGGCGGTTGAAGGGCACGATTTGTGCAGAGGTTGTTTGCCATTGCCATGAATGATCAAAAATCTGAACACCACAGAAGGAACTCCACCCCAGCATGACCCACAGCTCAGAACTTGGATTGATAGTTTCTGGGACTGCAGCTCTCAGAATCCTCCAGCCAACATGGCCATGCTGAATAGGGGGTCTGGAAGTGATCTTTTTAAAAAGTAACATTTCCAAGTTCTGTCTCAGACACAATGCTTTCAAACTGACCATCCACAGATTCAGTTGCAAGTTATCAAAGCTACATTCAGCTCAACAGTGACCATGGGAGAGAAGGATTGGACATGGTATTCCTGTATTAAAGATCAGAGCTTGAGGTGTGTGGGGACCGTGGACAGGATTTGGATACTACTGACTTCAGATATGTACTGGTTGCCTGAATAGGACACAGGTGAGGAGTCATGCGATACTCATGAAACACAACTTAAACAGTGAAATGTTCACCACTGTCTGAATCTACAAATAAGCTCAATATTCTACTGATACCTCAGTATACTGATGCAATACAAATAAAATAAAATAAAATAGGGAAATAACACCAAGAGAAGCAAGTTTACCAAACCTCTATGTAAGGCTGTTGTTGCAAACCTACACCGATAATAAGTAGCTAAAACGAAACTTTCAGGAGTGACAGCAAAACCCTAATATTTTTCTATTAAGGATGGGAGTAAATGAAGGTCTTATTTCTCCTGCATATTCACTCAGTAACTTTCTTGAGCATTAAGCTGACATAAAAATAATTGATAGGAAAGAAAACACATTCTACTCTTAGCTCTGCTGTTACTCTGTTATTTAAGATGAATCCGATCTGCTGCTTCCTGCTGTGGAGATTACATCTTGAATACTTAATACCAATTTGGTTACTTTTTAGGGAGAAGAAAAACAAACTCAAATACCACACACACAATTTATCTAATTGTACAGCACTAATGCAAAGCATGATTGTAAATGCAAGTGAGGAAGTGGAGGAAGAGAGAGAGAAAGAAAGGGAGAACATCCAGGAGATACTCCCAATGTCACGCCAAGCTGGTAATAATTCTCAGGACAGTGCCTTTTTAAAACAAAGTTTGATCAGCAAGGAAAAAATGATATTAAAAGTTAAACCTATCATTAAAAAATAATTACAGTAGAATTATTCACTCTGGCATTTCATTTCAAAATCTGGTCTCAATCAACATGTTTTAATGAGATAAATGTTGGCTTTTGGAGCTTGCTTCCTTCTTATGCTGAATATATTAAACTCTTCTGACTGTGTTCAGCAGTGCAGCATGGGGCAATGCAAGAAGCCTCTGCTACATCCTCACACAGGTGCCTTTTCCTTCTTTTATGACTCTACCATAATCTGGCAGCATCTTACCTGGACCTGATTAGTCTTGTGGCAAGTTCATCCATTCTTCAAGAACTGAATGGCCAGAGCTTGGAAAGGCTTTCTTTTGGGGGGTTACAGTTTTAAAAAATCAGTGTGATCAACATCATCACTGCCCATGCTGGCTGAGTGATTCTGGGAGCTGTAGTCCAAAAGGTATGTGCCAAATAGTCCTGAATGATAGCAGCATCAACCAGAGATAGAGATTAGGAGCTCCATCTTAACTGCTATGTCCCTGGCCACAGAGGGAGAAAAGAGGCAGGCACAGCTCCATCATGCCTAGACCCAGAGGGGGATAGTCCTCCCTCTATTCCAACTGCTACCATCCTGGCCTTGGAGGGAAATAAGAACCAGCAGTATCTGCTGGACTTGATCCCCTTCCCCACAGCCATTCCCTTCTCCTTTGTATCATGTCTTTTTAGATTGTAAACCTGAAGGCAAGGAACTGTCAAAATAGCAGTCTGTAAACTGCTCTGAGAGCCTTTGGTGAGATCTAAAATAAAATACTCAAAATAAAATAAAATAAGATTGAAAACTCAGGAATTTATCATACCAGCTTTTTTTCTCACAAGTATTGTGTTAGTGAAGCAAATGGGAACATACCGGTTTGAAAATGATCGGCATCACACTTCTCTGCAATTGTGTGAGTGTGCTGCTTTGGCAATGCAAGGTCCTTTCCACACTGGCTCCGTAACCCACCTTCCATGCCTTTCAGTGCACGAGTTCCTTTGCCGAGGTTGTTTTCACTTCGTTCCTTTTGGGTTTTTTGTTTTGTTTTGTTTTGTTTTGTTTTGTTTTGCTGTGTTCAATCACAGCAAAAATAAATTTTAAAAAAACCCTGAAAGTCACTGAGTAAAAATCATTTCAGCCTGCTTGAGAATAGTGAGGGGAAAAGAAGAGAATCATGCCCCCTCATGACTGCCATCAGTTGTTACTGATGCAGAAGGAACCTATTGTACCAGGAGGACTCATGGAATAGGAGTGTTATTAGGAGGCTATGGATTGGTTTTCTCGATCAGTGAAAAGGTGTGTTACAGAAACAAATGAAATACAAAGCAGCAACTGAACAAACATGACATCATGTGATAAGTACTGCCAAATATCTTGCTTTAATTCCAATTTACTGCCTTATGTGATAAAATTCTAAGAATGAGGTGAGATACCAGGGGATTTTGAACTCTTCTCTGAATGTGTCCCAACCATGATGAAACTCCATGATGAAATAGGTAGTCTTTCTTTTAAAAAATAAACACAAATGTATACTGCTAAGATTCTGAAGACTACTGAAATATTTCCATATGGAAATGAAGATCGGGATGGCGAAGAGCCTGGAAACCAAGTCTTATGATGAACTGCTGAAAGAACTGGATAGGCTGAGCCTGGAGCAGAGAAGAGTAAGGACATGCATGAAAGCTGTCTTCAAATATCTGAAGAGCTGTGACACAGAAAATGAGGCAGGCTTACCCTCTGTTGCAGCAGAGCAAGGATAGGCAAACTCACACTTTAAAATTGTTTTAGGCTTCTTGTTGTTGTGTGCCTTCAAGTCATTTCTGACTTATGACAACCCTAACGTGAACCTATCATAGGGATTTCTGGGGCTATGTGACTTGCTCAAGGTTGCCAGTGGGTTTCCTTGAGCAGAGATTGGGCACTAGATTCGTAGTCATGCTCAAACCACTAGGCCACACTGGTTAGTACTCCATAAGCAACGCTGGCTGGTGCTGTTGAGAGTTATTTTCATAAACTTCTAGAGCCAGTCAGTTGCCCACAGAGCAGAACTAGAAGCCAAGGTATAGATATTAGAGGGAAGCATACTTCAGTTATGAGAAACTTTCTAGCAGTAAGAGCCATTTGCAAGTGACCATCTTAGGGAGGGGTGACTGCCCTTTTGTTGAAGGTATTTAAGTAGTACCCCAACTGCTTTCTGCCAGAAATGTCTGCTTTGGTCAGGACTTTCGGACACATTATTTTAAAGGTCTCTCCCAACTCTCAGTCTATGGTGATGTCTACTGTTCTGAGTTTCCAGTTTCTGGGAACACAAATGCCAGTGCCTTAATAATACAATTTCATTTCTGTATGGCTTTCATGTGTGTCTGAAATATTTCAAAATGCAGCAGAAAACATATCAGAAGAAATGACTATAAAAAGAAACGCCACCTATTATTAAACAATAAGGTATTAATCTGGCAAAACTCTCACTTTTCTGATAAAATGAAGAGGTGTCTGTAGATAGGCATTGAGAAGGCCAGGCTTACGGGAGATTAGAAATGTTCAGTTATCTGAGAATGAAAGTCATGTGTCGCCTTAATTTAAGGGCAGAGCATTAAACATGGCTGCCCATCAGCCGCCCAGGAACAGAACATTTTACAACTTGGCAGCTGGCTGGAAAGATAATCATGTGGATAGGAGTATGGACCTCCCTGCTTAGAAGAGATAACAGAAGTAAAAAAAGGAAGAAGTCAAGAAGGTATTTGAGTTTTGTTCCCCCTTAGGTCACTGTGGTCTTTGCAGTTTATTATCATGCTAAAACTGAACTTCAGCAGGGATGTGGAGTTTTTAAAAATAATATCGATAATATCAGCACACAGATGTCTCTAGCTTCCACTTGCCTTGTCTCCTTATGGCGCAATAGTACCAAAGCGACTAAGTTCCTGATACATGATGTATCTGACACCATGACCTTCGGGTTGTTGCTGTATCAAGCTATTGCAATAGAAAAAATAACGGACAGAAGAGGCATTACAGATTGGCAACAGCTTTATACCTTTAAAGAGCAAATTAAAAGAAGTCTGAATAGGATTCACTTCTCATGGTGTATGCCTACCTTTCATGTAGCCTCTGGTTAAGCAGGCTGAAGAGGTTTTGGAAATGGCCTAAAATCCTGCAAAATCTGATTGCTAGAGAGAAATATAAGGAGTGTGCACACCACGATGAGCAGCAATCCCCTTTTCAGATTTGCTTCAGTACTTACGCTATTTCCAACTACAGAGAGTGGTAAAGAGTGAGAGAAGCTAAGAACCAAATTTCTGATAAATCAATGCTCCTTTTGCCAATATGGCCTTATTTTTCATCTCTCCGCCTCTGTCTTTGACGATTGTACAAAAGGGGGGGAAGGGTGCGAGGGGGGATGAAACTAGCAGCATCTTTGACTGTAACTATTGTGAGTAGTTAGACTATTTTGGTCATTCATCAGTATCATCTTTGTAGTATCTTGAAGAGTTCTTTCCACTGCTGAAGAGTGAGCAGCTACCTCATTAAAAGGCCTCAACTATCCTCGAGCAATCTCTTAAGACTTTCACCCCATTATACAGTAGTCCTCCTTTTCTTTGCAGAGGTCAATCAATGGGCAGCATCCACCTCATCATCCTTATAAATGCATCATTTGAAGCATTTCAATTAAAGTTTCAGATCAGACCAGTGTACTGAGACCGCTTTAACGAGGGAAAGTAATGACCTTGCATTGCAGGTTGTTTCTGGCACGCCATCAGTTTTAATTCTTCTTGATCTTAACTGTAACCCTTTGATACCTTTGGATCAAGAGTTGTCTCAAAATGCTTCAAGCAGATTGTTGGGCTTCCCAGGACTGTGGTGGGATGGTTTCATCCCTGCTTGTCTCAGCAAAACCAGCCTGTCACCTATGAATACTCCATGTACATTCAAATTTCCAAAGATTAAAAGGCTGACAGAGATATATATGTTTTTAAAAAAGTATAGAACAGTAGATACCTGGCTTATGTCCCTGCAGCAAATAAACCTAAGGAAAACTCCACAGTAAGGTTAAGATAACTGCTTTGATGTTTGATATCCAGCTGGAATGATATTATGATTAAAAGTGGCAAGCAAAAAAAGACCATAGGAGAAACATATTATCTAATATGACACTTGGAAAAGGAAAATCTGAACTTCACAACCAGTCCAAATACTACCTTCAACCAAACTGAAGCCTGTGATCTGTGAATGCAGGAGCACTACTTTGGGACCTTGGCTCTGCTCTGCAGCTCAGAATAAGCACAAGCCATGAATCACAATCAGGGTCACACTCAGTCCTTCTTAACTTGGGAGCCATATTCTAAGGTATTCAGTGTGACTGAGAGAGGGTCCAGAGATTACAGACCAACTCACAAACAGGTTTTTGCAGACAAATGTTGTGTACATTTACTTTGGGAGGGGGGGAGAGTCCTAAACACACAACCCTCTATGATGCCAAAAAAGTGTTGCATTCTCCTTTTAAGAACACAGTTCCCTTGTTACAACAGTTCCACTGGCTGCTTCATTTCTTCACAAAACTCAGCGTGCTGGCTATGACCTCTAAATCCCTATATGGTTAAGGTCCAGGTTATTTGAAGAACTGTATTCTCCCTTACTAACCTGCTTTGAGATAATGTCGGTGGACATTCTCTCTGTCCCACCACCCTCAAATGTATATCTGGTGAGAACACGGCAGAGGGCTTTCTCAATGGCTCCTCCCCCCCACCGACTCTGGAAAGGTATGGAGTGCCTTCCCAGAGAAGTTAGACTGGCACCCTGCCTACTCTTTTTTGCAGACAAGTGAGGACCATTCTGTTTCAATAGGCCTTTGAGTATTGAGTGTACCAGGCCCACCCCACCTTAACTATTTGCTGACTTATCTGTTACTTTTGTTGTGGTGTTGCTATTTTTAAGATTTATATTTTCAACTGGTTTTAAATGTTTTGATAGTTTAATCACTTTTTGTATTTTATGAATTTTTAACTATGTGATTCTTAACTGTTGTAGAATTTTTGTATTGTAATAAAGAAACATGATCTTGAACTCTTATCTGTTGTAAATCACAGTTCCAAATTGGGGCAAAGGCGAGAAATTGATGATGATGATGATGATGATGATGATGATGGAAGCCACACATCTAGTTTTAATTTTATTTTTAATTTATATTGTTTACAAAAGGTACAACACAATTACATCACCATTCTACTTTAAAAACACAAGCTAAAATACAGGTCTCATTCAAACTGAGGTCTCATTAAAAAAATCCAAACCAAAATCTCCTATGGTGCTGTTGTGGAACATGAGCATGAGAATTGGAGTTAATATATTCTATAAGAGGTAACCACTTTTCCTTGAACTGGTTGCAGTTCCTTGCCTCAGAGGTTCTCCTGGCATCGTCTGCAAGCTTCTCCATTAACCATCCTTCCCAGAACTTCGTCCACCATTGATCCATACACAGATGACATGTTTTCCAGTTTCTGGCAGCGATTAATCTAGCTATAGCAACTGAAAAAGATATAATTTCTTTATGATGGAGAAATTTATTATCAAATTGAAATATTGACAAAAGAAGCAATTCCCCGGGGTGGGTTGTACCTTTTGCTTAGTGATGTCTGACATCAATTGAACAATGTGTGTCCAGAATTGTTGGACAATTGGGCACTCCAACCACATGTGTAGGTATGTACCTCTTGTCCCACAACCCCTCCAGCACAAAGAAGATGTCTTTCTTGTCATTCATGCTAGCTAGACAGGGGTCAGATACCATCTATATACCACTCTCAATGTGTTTTCTCGTAGGGCAGATGACTTATAAGGAGGACGTGACCATATATGATGCCATTCTGCATCTGAAATAACTGACTGTATATCCAACTCCCACCCTGTTTTATAGAAAGTACCCCTCCCATAGGAGTTTTCAGCCATCCGGTTATACAGTACCATCTAGTTTTAAAGCCTGTTTCCAAATGCACTACTGATTTTGGAATCAAAATACATATTCCCTGAACACTTTGATTTGAAGGGGAAATTGACATTATATTGCTGCCTCTGTGCTACCTAACTTCAGTGGCTGTGCTAGCTGGGAGAGTCTGGGAGTTCCAGTACAAAAAGTGACTTTTTCAAGCTGTACTCTTCCTATGCAATATTATGACTGCACCAAATCACAACATTTTGCCACCAGAGATAACACTTTGTCACCAAAGATAATAATGGAAGGAACCCTTAGACATAAGAACCATGCCTTTAAGCAAGATCCAAGCGCCAAAAAGTATTTGTACTCTCTCCAACTCTTTTTCAGTGTCAGTTGAGCAGACACTTTTCTCTTTCATATTGATGGCAACTGTTGTTGTTCAGAATCTGAAAAACTATTTTTGGACTGCAGCTCCCAGAATCATCCTGACAGTTTGCTGCAGAGTTCTGGGAGTTGAATTTCAAACAGGTAACCTTACCAAGTTCTGGGTGTAAGGGATTCTGGACCTCCAACACAGATTCAGAAGCATCTAAATCTGTGTTGGAGGATCAGAATCACTCAGTAACAATGCACCACCAGGGGATCTCTCCCAAGCTGCTATCCAAAGTGTAAATCTCTTCTTGAAACATGTGCGGCCAAGGCATTTAGAAACAATAATTTCTGGTATCATTTATTCTGCAAACTCCTCTTTGCAATACAAGAAGGTTTATCTGGAAGGGTATCTGAAGACAGCACTGGCAGAGAATTGAAAAAGCTGCTGCAGTTGCTATCAGTCATTTGACATATGCAGGCTGCAGTGATATGACTGCAGTCACATTCTGAAATGGTTCGTCTTTCATTCCACCCTTTACAGGAGAGCATTATAGCACACTCTACTCATAACAGGCATCATTGTTTGTTTACTTTTATGGACCATTGATTATGGAGGACAAAAAAGCCCATCCAATTTCCCCAATGAAATATAGTTCAGCACAATCCACAAAATGTGCTACTGGTTGACAACGAGGATTGGTTATTATTGACATTTTTGTAATGCTCTTAGGTGGTAAGTGTAGCAATGAGAAATGGCAGGAATTCTTCAAATGAACATTAAAGGGTCTACTATGTTAAGCAAAACTTGTATAAAATTCCCCAAGTAAATTTCAAGGCTTAGCCACAGAACTTCATTAGCACACAAATGAAGAATGCAAGGAGAATTTCCTGACAAAAGAGGGCCCAGGACACAGGACATCTCCCCTACATCGTAATTCTATGTCTAGACTGTTGCACATATTCACATTCTCACATTACATTCATACATCACCTGACCAGGTTGGTGACTTGAGGAGTGAATTCACATGTGGTCACAATATGTTCTTACATGTCCTGCATGAAGACACTTGGTGCTTCAGCAAACCTCAGTGCAGCCAGGCCCATAAAGAAGAAAGACAAATGGGATGATTGTAGTGGTTAAGATTGTCACATCTGCACTGAGACACTTGTTGTGGGAGTACAAAACAGAAAAAGGAAAGAGGCATTCCTTCCAATTCTTGAGGATAAGTGGCAGGTCTGCATGAGGACACACCCATGGACTGGAGTTTATGGGTAGAGGCTATCATCATCTTGCTTATGGCTTATGACTTCACATTTAGCCACACTTTTGAAACCGGGCCTGTAAGCATCTAACATGTTATGGTCCAGTCACCAATATTATCATAATCAGTAAACAATGCAGTGCAGTACTATTTGCCACCTCAAGATTATTTTAAACTGAAGATGTGAAATCAAGATACTATGGACAAGCAATGAGAAGCCTATTCACCAGCTGGGTGGTGTAAAATTATGCAAGTTATGCCACAGTACTAGATTGCAACTAAAGGTATGACCATGCACCCTCTCATTGTGTTACAGTCACTCCAACTTTCCACTCACAGTTAAGGACTGCACTCATTGAGCCTCCTAGGCAATGTTCCCAGGTCTTTGTAGTGCTTTAGTTGTCACACAGAGCTTGTGAAACCTTCAAGAGGACCTTCACAGAACCTCCACAAAAGTCCAATAATTTTCTAATGGCATTTATACCAGTTCAAAGCCACAACAGTCAGAATATGATGCTACTCTTTAATATGGAGCAGAAGTCATGGCCAGCTATTTCCATGACATATGTGAGGGCCTAACATATGCCCCTATGCACTGCTTTATAGGTCACAAAATGGCCCACAAGTCAGGCTATCAGTAATAGTAAGGATATAACAAAGAAAGGGAACCTTGGAAATGTTTGTACAATAGATGTGTGGCAAGTTTTCTGCTGCTCGCTAAAATCCTCCATTTCATTTGCCATTTTCCATCAGAGTTATAGGACTATATACTTCATTTTTGTAGCTGGTTCTTGAAAGACATAATTCAACAATTTTCTCCATAAATACAGAGAAGTGAATCAAGAATGAAGTTTAACTGTGGTCCGTCTTCCAATATCATTTCAAGTGCTCTTCAAAGATAAGGAAAGGAAGATGGAAGGGAGAAGTTACAATAGAGTGAAAATGTGAACATATCAGTGTTGCATGTAAAAGCGAGGAAGGATTTGTAGCCTTTCTGACTAACAAGTTGAACAAGGCATTCAGTAAGAAAGGAATAGAGGTAGATCAAGAAACATTTTCTTTCTTCAGCTTTTGACCCTCAAATCTAACAGCAAAATCCATTTTGGATAAACTTCACGTTCATCTTAGTAATATTTGTTCTTTCCCCCCTCTCTAGCAAGTGCCATTGTGTAAATGGATCACATACACATTCCATGTGCAGGGAATGGTTTGGGGAATTGGTGCTTCTAATTCTAACTGGCGTTTCTAGATGAGAGATTTACGATGAATCTTTCTCTGTGCCTGAAACCTTAATGAAATCTCAACTCTGTTAGCACCCAATAGAGGCTATTCCAACTGACAGTACAATTCTATTCATGCCTTCTCAGAAGAAAGTCTCACTTTCAGTAGGACTTAAAGGTGAAGATGTGTAAAGTTAAGCACTATGTGGCTTCAAGTCACCTGTTGACTTATGGTGACCCCATGACTTTCACAGGGGTTCCTTAGACAAGATTTGCTATTGTCTGTCAGGGATGATGGGAGTTGTGGCTCTTCACCTGGCCTGGAACTCACCACCTGGTTGTGCACCACGCTGACCAGTTTTGGCCAGTTGTTGTATCTTTGCAAGAGTTGCAGAGAACAGGCTGAAGACCCCGACAAACTCTCCAAGCCTTATCACTCTTGCTTCCACAGAAGTCTTCACCCTTCTTCACCAGGGTCCTGCTGGTTCTTGTAGCTTCACCCAAGACACCAGACAACTCAGTAGTCTTATATAAAAGATCTACTTTATTCTACTATATACACAGCTCCAAACAATACTCAACTCCTCACTCTCCAATCCAACTACTCACAACTACAACCCACAAAATACACTGGGATGTATAGTCATTATTATAGCCGTATCATGGTACCACCTACTGTTGTCTGTTTCCACCCAGTAGGCGTGTACATCATTCCCATTGGTTCTCCTTGTTCATCCCACAATTAATGATTTCATCATCTCAGCCTTGACCACTTAACAATTGTCAGGTGTGTTCAATTATCCACTTTGCAATTCTTGTCCTTGGCACTCTGGACCTGTTAATTGTATTACCATTCACACCTGTGTGGTTCTCAATTGGCTTCTGCTGAGTCACTCTGACTCTCACATACATCTTTTATTTCTCTTACTGTATAACCCATGTGGCTTTTTCCTTAACATTGTCTTCCTCTGAATATAGCCTGGTAGTGTTCCCTGGCACTCTCCTTTCTAATCAGGCCTGATCCTGCTTATCTTCCAAGATTAGACGGAATCTCAGATGTTCAGGGTATTTAGGCAAATGTCAATGGGTAACTCCCAGATAAGTGGCTAGAAGAGTGCCACTTAACAGGGCAATCCTATACATTTTTACTCAAAAGTAAGTTCCACTATGCTCATTGGGACTTACTCAGAAATGTTATCTAATATAGGTTGGGTATGATTTCCCATGGACGTTACCTTACATTATATCCTAATGCTTAATTAGAATGAGTTGTTGGTAAAGTAACATATTGCTCATGTTCTCAGCTTAGAGAACATTGGTCTAGCCCTGAAGGCACCCAATGAAACCAAGAGAGAGAGAGAAAATGAAGCATTTAAATGTCTGTTATGTTTTGTGCCTATGTAGATCTTGAGCTCAAAAAGAGAAACTTCCCAATGCACTTAATGTCTTCCCTTCCAATTGGCCTATTTATCCCCTCCATTAAGCCATCTTTAAGCCAGTGTAATGCCATTGATTTAGAACCTCGTTACAGGCTGGATAATGAGCCCCAGCCCTGAATCATTGTGCTTTTCTGTTTCCATCCATTTAGCAAGGTCCCTCCCTAAAATTAGATTCGTTCTAAAAATCAATCAGCACCATAAACTGCAGTCTCCAAAAGAAAGTCTTTGGAACGCCTTTCTTGTGTGTAAAGGCGTATGTATGGTTTGACCCTCAAACACAGAATATCTTTAATGAATAGTGAACTTTTATGTTTCCTTTTTCCTTCCTCTAATGAAGCAAAGTATGAATGTAAAAGGATTACTATTCTCACACTGTCCAATTCAGATGCACAAAGTGTAATTCATGGAATCTGGTTTTAATGGGGTTTGTGTGTGTGTAAGCATAAATAATTAATGCTGCATTTAAAAACATGTAAAAATGTTTTATTTCTCCATCAGCTAATTTGACAGTTGAAACAAAGATGCCTTTCTTTCTTCTTTCCATGTGCCTTGACTTAAGTTACTGTAGTAAATGCTCGCCATGCAGTTTTGGCCTTCATTCATGTATTCACTACTGCCAATTAGTTTCCAAAGTCACTAGTTTACAAAATCTGCTCTTCTCTCCCTCCCTTCCACCCACCTTTCCTGCTCATCCTTGTTCTCTTTCTTGGTACACATACATGCCCACACAGTCACACCCCTGGAAAAGAAAATGTAATTGGATGTCTGAACATCAGAGAGCTAGGATTCAGACATGGGTTGTTAAGACTTCCTTCTGCTTTGGAAAGAACTCAGGCTTGGAAACATGAGATGTGGCTGTCTCCGCTGCAGCGTTTTCTCCACATCCTGTTGAGTATTAAGTAGTTATTTAAAAACAGAGCTGCTATACTCAGTGACTTAAAAGTGCTCGATATAGTTTACAAGACGATTAATTAAATGAGAGCACTGCATGGGATGCACATGTATTTCCATAATCATTCACGTTGGCCTATAGTTGCCCTTTAATTTTCATACTAATTAAAGTAACACACATTGAGTGGCAAATTGTTGATGGCTGCATTTCTCAGTAGATGTTAACACTGATGGAAGCTGAATAGTGATTTTTAAAAAGAATAATTAAGCACAGTTGAATTCCTTCTTTATTTCTTTTTTCTTTTTCTTTTGTCCAAACTGTAATCTGAACAATTCTGCTGTAGCAGGCCTATGAATGTGTCTGTGGAAATGCATCATGCAAAATCTAGCACACCGGCATCCATATATTGTGGCCTGCAAGGCACTCAGGCATTCCTTCACATGTTGTGGTAGGCCAGAAAAACAGCAGGTTATTATTAGGCTAGGCAGCTCTTCTAGGGAGTCATGCCCTTCGCTTTCGTACTGTGGAGAATGTCACAGCTAGAAACCAGCCAGCAAACAGCAGCCACCAGGCCCAATACTCCAGCAGTCGGAGCAGCATCAACTATGTATCTTCCATCACAGGCAATCTTCCTGACCCTCATACCCACCATGTTGCAAATTGAAGACGGATCCCTCAGGGTGAACCATTGGCACAGAAAGGTGGTAGCAATGGGATTTCTTTTTTTTCCCCTTTTATTTTAGGCATGAACATTTCTCACTCTAAACCTGATGGGAAGGGAATCAGACATCACAAATTATACCTCTCTATTCTACATGTAATCCATTGCTCTTGCTTCTGTGATTGAGTCTGGATGGAAATTATATAACCATAACCTTGGGTAAGATGAACATGTGCATCAAGTTTTAAGTGGTAACCATAATTTGGTTCTATTTTCAGTGGCTTCATTAGGGTTGGTTTCACCCAGTGTGGTAACTCATGGTGTCACCCCCATTGACCTCCTCCCATACCGCACCATACAGAATCCTTAGTAACATTTTTTTGTTCTAATGTTACTTATAAATTGTAATTCCCATGTGTCACTGAATATAATGGCAATACTGGTGACATAAACAACTAGCAAAATTAAAATTATATCTTTAAATTACAATATGATACATACAACCTAAATATATTTACATGGGCATAGTTTTCATGGGCTTAAAGTGAAAATTTGGTAAGACATAATTTTTGAAGAAAATTTTAAAACAAACATTTTAAAGATTTATTTTAAAAATTATTTTTAATTAATTAAAAAAAAACTGTGGGCCCTCTTTTCTCCTCCCACTAAGCCTCATCCCATTCATGCCATCTCTTCAGTATTTTAAAGGGAGGCAGGTGAATGCCACAGCCTGTTTATACCAAATGGCAGATGCTTGGGGACCAGTGGTGTCACTCTCCCTTAGAATGGCACTTGGTGTGGTCCGCACCTCCTGCACTATCCTAATGACTCCCCTGCCTATTTTAACATAATGGAGAAGTTGAACATCAATGTTTTATAAATATCAGTGGGAATCCAATTTGCAATTCTAGTTAGGGCAGGATCTAAAATGTACCCCAATATCATACACTAACCACTCCTCTCCTTCTTGCTAGTTCAAGTTCTAAGACTGCAATCCTGGATCCACTTACTTGCAAGTAAGCCTGTTTGACCTCAATAGGACTTAAGAGATGGTACTGTACTGACAACTGTGGAATCTACAGTGTCAGTTCAAGCATGGCATTTTCAGCCCATGTTATACTCTGGAGCACTTTTAGTAAGCCTTGGGAAAAAGAATAACAAGATACGGACAATTATCCCTCAGCTCCTCCTGCTGCTATTGGCATCTGCTCTTGGCAGAGCTCATGACAGGAACCACTCCATCTCCTTCAAATGGTCTAGGAATGTAATGAGAACATGGGGCTGGCTACTCAGTGCGACATATAACCTTGAACATGAGAGTGAGAAAGGTTCTCAGAGAAGGAAAACTGTCAACAACAAAAACATCAAGAATTAAAATGTTCTACCTACAAAGCTGAGTTTTGGGATTTTGCCTGAAAGTAACGTCTCTAAAAGGCCTTTACAAAAATTGTCAAACTTTTCTTCACTCCAAGGTGACTGGCCAAAAAATATTATGCTTTTGCAAAGCATCAGGTCTCCATGATACCAGACCAACTTAGTTTTCATAGGTGACAGAGCAGCTGTAAATTGTGAAATACCCACATTCATCATGGCAGTCCCTATAGCCAATGAGAGTCAAAAAAAAAAAAAATCACTGTGCGGATCCATATCAGCAGACCAGTTCTCCCAGTATTAATTTCCATCAAGAAGACAAGGTTTTTTAAAAAGTCAATGGGCTCATTACTGACTAGACCACCCCATAATATACTGCATTAGAAGAGGAGCTGCATCTACACCGCAGAATTAATGCAGTTTGACACCACTTGAACTGTCATGAAGTTCTGGGATTTGTAGCTTTGTGAAATATTTAGCCTTCTCTACTAGAATGGTATAGTGCCACAACATTAAAAAGGATGTTGAAAACTGGAGCATGTTCCAAAGGAGGGCGACTAAAATGGTGAAAGGGTTTTTTTTAGCTCTGATCCAACGTGACTGCAGGTCCAACGATGCGAATTCACACAATAACATGATGTATTATCACACATGATTGCTTTCTATGGGGGGTTGTTCCGTGGCGCTTCCTCAGTGAATCCAAAGTGACTCCTCATTTTGGTGAATTCAGTAACAAGCGAATTCACAGAAGTTGCTTCCAAGCTCACTTCAATTTCACTCCGAATTGGTCTGGTGTGGAATGCAACTTTGCTTCCGTCTCGGTACACACACCAACCCCCCAAAACCTCCAAGGTCCCACATTTCCCATGATGCAATTTTGCCCTATTTGCTTCCGGTGCTCGGAAGAGTACATTTAGGTGTAGATGACAGGGATGGAGGGAATGAAACAGGAGGCTGGAGGTAGAGATGGGAGCAAAGGAGGGGGCCACTGGAGGCTGGGACAGAGGCTCCAACTCCCAGAATTCCATAGCCTCGAGCCAAAGACCCCACAACAAACTCCAGCTCCCAGAATTCCATAGCCTCAAGCCAAGGACCCCACAACAAACTGCAACTCCCCTAATACTACTACTACTAATAATAATTTATTTTTATAATAATAATTTATTATTTTAAAATAATAATAATGATACTAATAAAAATTAACTTTAATAATAATAATAAGTTATTATTTTGCTGTGGCACCAGACCTCTCTGGTAGAGAAGGCTCAATGTCTCACAATGGCCATCTGTCAGGGATGCTTTGATTTAGATTTCCTGCATGGCAGGGGGTTGGGCTGGTCTCTTCCAACTCTATGATTCTATATTCTATGATTCTATGAACAAACTACAAATCCCAGGATTCCACAGGATGGAGCCATGGCAGTTAAAGTAGTGTCAAATTGAATTAATTCTACAGTGTGACTACAGCCAGAGATAGCTCTCAACAATCAATTACAGATGGGGAAAATCCATTTTCCCTCCAGCTACTGTGAGGGCTACAGCAAATCTCAAAGGCAACAGGAAAGGCTAAGCGGGGTGGAAGATGATGTCAGCATCCCAGTGAATCCAACTGTCCTGGCCCTTTGACACTGTGAATTCTGGCTCGGGTACAATACAGATGATACAACCCTAAATATCAGTTGAATGTACAGATAAGTCAACCTCCATTTCCTTTTTCTAAACAAAACAGTAGCATAAAATGAGATAATATGTATACCTTTCCAACAAATGGAGGAAAAGAAGCTGGGATGTGAATGAGTGCATGACTGTATGGGCTGAAGAGATAAATGTGCCTTTTATAAGAAAACCAGCTACAGACTTAACTATGGAAGAACTGCTCCTGCTGAGCCTCTCATCCATAATAGATTAATTAACATAATGGTCCTAAATGAGATTTTCTCCAGAATTTAATTAATTAGAATTGCAATACCTCTAAAGGTTACACAATATATTTGTCAGCAGTTAACTGATGAACGAAAGATCTAATAAAAATGTTATATATACAGACACACCCCTGTTTCGCTCAGGAAGAACCAATATTTCTGTGTGTGACTAAGTGCAAACATGAAAGTCTGCACACACAGCACAAAAATAAAAGAAGCCTAGGGAGAGTTGGTGTGAGGTATTTGCTTCAGGCTGGCAACTGAATAGCTTAGTTGTGGGTTTACTCTCAGTATTAGTCTAATTAATCGTGAACGGCTTTATTAAAAACCAGTTATAAAGAAAACATTCCTGGACTAAGAGGCCCTCTGGGGTTTCAAACTCCTTGTACGACAGATGAACCTGATGCTTCAGAAAGTCCAGTCCCTTTCAAGTTTAGACATGAACCTTTCCATTCTGCCTCTCACTGTTTACACACACCCTGTTTTCCCATTCATTGACCTGCTAATCCAGAGCACTGATAACATATATTCTCTGGACAGTTGACATGAATAAAATTAAATATTAAAATGCAAAAACAAAAGGAAACAAATAGCAGCATAGAACAGGAGGAGACGTTGCTTGCACAAGTTACGTATGAGACCCGTATCAACCAAAAAAGGTCTTCACCTGTTGCCGAGACTATAAGAAGGTGAAAAGTGTACATGTCTGAGAAAGCTAGTCCATAGCCATAGCGCCATGGCCAATGAAGCCATCATTACTTTTGGTGGAAGGAGAATTCAGATTAGACCTGAAAAGGGTCTTCAAGTTCAGGGTGATCTATGCAGGAGAAGGTGGCTTTTCAGGTAACCTAATCCCACGCTGTTTAGGTTTTCACAATTTCAGACCAATAGATTGGATTTGTTTTGCTAACTGTGATTTTGAATCATCCTTAGAAGTTCAGTTCAAAACTGATCCAAAAAAATACAGTACTGAATCTCAAGAAATAACAAACAGAATACTCAGAATGCCTCAGATCTCTCCCTCTGTTCAAGCATCAAGGGCACCATTCAATGTGCTAGATTTCCTCATGAAGAATGAATGGCAAGCTATTTGCATGTACTTTTTATTCTATATATAGATGTCACACAGGAGCCTGACAATCCTTGATAATGCAAAAATGGGTAAGAAGGGGGAATTTAATGCTTTTGGTTCATCCCAAATCTGAATCTGCTATTTGCACTTTAAGGGAAGCCATCACTGGTGCAAGTGGTAGCCAATTGCAAGTCCTAAGAACAGTTTGAAAAAGGCAATAAATGTTGAGTCTTTGACAGGGACAGTGTGTTAAAATGCCTTTCCCTACCTTCACTTGCAACTGCTATTTACTTTTCTTTTCTAATGCATGCATTTAACACCAAGTTTCATTCCACCCAAAGGGAAGGGGTGAAAACAATCAGATAGAGAAGAGAGGAAAATCAGCTCCTGGCCCATCATTATTTGCATAGTAACTCACATGGAGCCTTTTGTGATCCCATTTCTATTCACAACTCCCTAAAAATCATTTATCAGTGCATAGCTTGCTAGTGGTATTCTAAAGGACTCCTCATAAGATTTCTCTAGATGGCACGGCTCTCCTGTAGCAACCATGTTGAACTAAACATTAAGTGCTGGTATAATTTCAACGGCTTAACACTGTAAGAATACTGGTGTGTATGTGTAGTTATCATCATCATCATCATCATCGTCATCATCATCAATTTATGCTGGCTTAATATTTTGTTAAGTACAATAGAGTACAACATGGAAACATTCTTTTTGGGAGTGATAAATCCTCAGGCTGGCTGCGCTGGCTGGTCAACTCTGAAAGCCCAAAAAGGTAAGTTTTCTGAACTCTGCGATACAGAGTTCTTCAAAGATAGAACTTGGAGATATAAGGTAACTCCTATCTGTAGGCTCACAATCAAATAGGCATGACACAAAAGGAAAAAGGAATGGAAAGGGAAGAGGAAAAGAGTAGCGGGACAGAAGCTCTGGTTGAGAAGTAGCTCCTTCTCCCCACATGCCCAGATATTATACCTGGGAGCCAGGGAGTTAAGCACAGGTTGTCATGATGGATATAGGGCAGAGCTCCTGCATCTTTGATAGGCAGGAGATACTGGAAGCAGGAAGATGCACTGTTAAGTTCTGCCATCCAGGACTATTCGACATCTCCTCCCTCCTTCCCAATCCAATTTTTACTTTCCATCACCTCCACCCCATGGCCATTTACATGAGAAGCTATGTCCCTGCGACTGGATGTACAACATGAAGGATGTAACAGAGGAGACATTGCATAGTTCCACCTGGCAGAATTAGGTGCTATATCTTCCTGATCCAGGATCCATTAACAATTAAACATACAGGAGCCCTGACTCAGTGTGGTGTAGTGATTTAAGCCTTGGACCATGACTCTGGACACCAGGGTTCAAATCCTGTGGTGTAATAGTTTGAGCCTTGGACCATGACTCTGGAGTCCAGGGTTCAAATCTTTGCTCAGGCATGTAAACCCACTGGGTGGCCTTTCACATGTTATACTCTCTCAGCCTTAAGAGGATGGGAATGGCAAACCCCAACTGAAGAAACTTGCCAAAAAAACCCCATTATACAGTGCTCTAAAATGTGACAACATCTAAGTGATGTTACCAAGGGCATTGCTGTACAGGGTGCTTATGATGGGGAACATTAGCTCATTACAGGCAATGCAACGCTCATCTCTTCCCAATTGAGTAAGAGAACACTGGCATTGGCACAAAGATACATCACATTGATACATCAAGATACATTGGTTACATCAGCACTATCATTCATTGATTTTGCTCAACATCAAGAGCCCCAAGGCTTAAACTTAAGTGCAGAACTCTGTGTACCTGTGCCACCACAGGAAGCAACTTGAAAGCCAAGCATGATTCACCTTCATTATTAAAATACATTGCACTGCTTTATGTGAAAGATAGGCTGCATGATTCATCCTGGACTGCAGCACCCATGCCAAGTTAATATGAAGAAGAGGAGGAAGTGGAGAACCATCCCTAGAGAGGCTACATCTCAATGATCAAGAGTTTCAAAGCTGAAGCACTTAAAAACAACATACCATCAGGAAAAGGACATGGCAGGAAGGTGTGGCACAGAGGGTTCTTCCTGCAGTAAACAATGCTCAAGGTCTCATGGATAAAATTCTTTGTGATACATCAGTACATGGCCAGTCTACGTGGCCCAGAATGGCTATGTAGTGCCTTGTGGTTTCTGGTGATCAGAAACTTTGTTTCCCCTCACTAGTTTTAACTTCAATCACAAACATTGTGAAATTACCCAACATTCAAACATTTATGATAAATTTACATTTGACTGGATCATCCAAGAAATTACATCTAAAAAGTTATAGATATTGCTTGATATTTTAAACCAGCAACTTGAAAATTTTGGTCAGTTCTCTTTACCTTTGTTCTATACTGCAGCAATCAATGACTAACGAGGGAGTACTATTTCTCTTCCCTAAAGAGTTACAGAAGGATTACATTCAGATTGGGTTTCTGACAACATTGTGCCTCCCACCCAGGCAAAAACCCAGAATTAACTTCATCGAGATCCTAAATTATTTTATGCATTTTTTCTGCTGGGATCTTACAGTTTAAAGTATTGTCAAGTTGCTTTTTAATGATCTTCTAGATTATTTTTTTTCATTTTGGGATTATCGTTATGTGTGATAGTTAATCATTCCAAGGTTCTGGGTGAGATACCTTTTCCTAAATTGCACATACTCCATGAGAAACCCAAAGAGAGATATCTTACAGTGCATTTAAATAAATTAAAAATTAAAAATTCTCAAATCACTTATCATTTTCAAAATTCTTTTCTTTGGTAGCAGCCTTATCTGAACACTATATTCTTCACAAGGGTTTCCTTATTTTGAAGTGCAAGGCTTCTTCAGTTCCCAATATTATTGGTTAAAATGCAGGAGGAATTTGGGGTGCTTGTGAAAATGAAAAGATTGTTGCATTAGAAATTCACATAATTGCTTATTACTCCAGATGTGTACAATGCAGCTGTCAAAGCTCTAGCATGCCATACTAGCACTGTTCTGAAGCTGAGCATTCAAAGACAATATATTGTATTTGTTTCTAATATAATCCACCTCTTTGGCCCATTTGGGGTGCAATCCTGGCCCCTTAAGCAGTTCCTAAATGAAGACTGTCAACAGGACTCAATCAGTACCAGATAATCAGTGCATGTTTAAGGCTTGTCAGATGCTCTTCCGCTTGGAATTGGGGAAAGAATAATAGCCATTTTCCCCTTAGACTCTCCAAAATGGACTCCAGCTATTTCTCTAGAGGTCAAAGGGGGCTACTGCTGAGGCTGAGTTAGCCAGCCCCACCAATAACACGCTGCATTAAGACCAGTACGTAGAGCTGTTCAGCTAACAGGTGTTACGTTGTAAAGCAATCGCTCGGTGCTTGTTACTATTCACGTTAACAATTTTACAAACAAGAGAGTTTCTTATGCAGTCTTTATCACCTCCAGGCATTCCCAATTCTTTTTTAAGTGCAGAAACATTAATTAGATTTTGACCACAGACCCCAGATTTGACTTACTCTGACAGGGTTTCCATTAGCGTAATCTGTAGGGGAATTCACCGGTTCAACATCTGTGTGCCTGAGGCCTCTTTCACATTTACGGCTGCCGCTTAAAAAGCATCCCTTGTATGGCTGTATGTTTCTTCTTGATCCCAATTTCACAGAAGTCATTTCAGCACCAAACGATAATTAGCAAAGAGATGGGCCTTGGCTGACATGAATGCAATTTATTGTTTTCCGAAAGGCCCTGAATCAGGCAAACAAAGAAGGCAGTCTTGCTGCTTGGCATTATTATTATTATTATTATTATTATTATTATTATTATTATTATTCCTCAGTGAAGGGAAATCTTCAGGCAAATCCAGTCACTAATATGTGGGCACACACAAGCTTTTGAAGAATATTAATTTTCATTTCAATTAAGCACATTTTGTGGGCCCTCGGCCTCTAAGATCAGGTTGGCCCTTTCCTAATTATCTTTGGTATTAACTTTATCATCACCAGGCTTCCGCATAAAACACAACACAATCTTTAAAATGCCCAACACTTTCTCTCTTTTTGGCAGCCATACAGCATTACTAATTATTTGCTCATTATGTGTGGTTAACTGATGAATCATTAATAAATGAATAGATGGATAATATATTTTTATGGTAATTGGAGATATAACTGATTGCAGATTTTCAGAGCTTTTTCCAAGCCATGCTGAAGGAGCGCTAGCTGCCTAATTGTTTACAGATGAGATGTGGGCCTCTGACAAGATTTTTTTCTCACAGTTGTGGTTTTTCACTAGGGAAGGAATTATCCTATCAAGATGTCTTCTGCTCCAATAAAGCTCTAATGGCAAAATGCAGTTGGCATATGAATGACAAACCTTATTTTGCTACACATTTATTTCCAAGAGTTGTACCGCGTAGCACAAAGCCATGCTGCCTTTTAGATTATTATCTCTGCCCGTGCGGTACTTTCAACATGCATGACAACTTACAGCAGGCCCGCCAGATTGTGGGACTACAACTCCCATCATCCCAGCCAGCAAGTTTATAAATTGCATTGGTTGGAGGAAAGGGAATTGTAGTCCAACATAGCTGGAGGTCACTGGATTAGGGAAAGCTGCTTTAGAGCAGGAGCAACAAAAAAGACAAGGCTGTTATTACAAGTGCACATCTACTAGTGCTCTTTTGTACATGTAGAATTCTGCCACTGCCTTTATAATTAAACCTGAAAAATGCTAACATTTTTAAATATGGAGAGAGAAGTTCCTTTCAGTTATCCATTTGCACTCCACCTTTCCTCCCAGGAAAGGTTCAAGGGGGCATACATGGATCTCCCTGGCCCTCATTTTATGCTAATAACTGCACTGAGAGTTAGATAAATAAAACTTAGTGACTGGCTCAAAGTTATTCAGTGAACTTCTTAGCTCAGATTTAAATTCAGTTTTGGTCTCCCTTCATTCCTAGCCCAACACTCTAACCAATTATTTATTTTATACCTTGCTTTTCTACTACAAAACAGGGTTTGAGGCAGCAAAAATGAAAATACACATCACCACACCAACCACCACTCATGCTACGCTTTAACTGCCATGGCTCCATCCTGTTGAATCCTGGAGTTTGACGTTTTCTCAGAGGCAATAGGATCCTCTGACTGAGAATTTGTTGTTGTATGCCTACAAGTCATTTCCAACTCATGGTGACCCTAAGGCGAACCTATCATTGGTTTTTCTTGGCAAGATTTATTCATAGGAAGTTTGCCATTGCTTTCCCCTGAGGCTGAGAGCATGTGACTTGTCTAAGGTCAACAAGTAGATTTCACGGCCAAGCTGGGAATTGAACCCAGGTTTCCAGAGTCGTAGTCCAACAATGCTCCTCCCTTAACTACCAGTGCTAGAATTCCACAGGGTGAAACCATGACAATTAAAGTGAAACAATAGCGCTATAATTGTGTAGTGTGAATGGCCTGCAAGAGACAGAATCACACAAAAAGGCTGCTCTGTGCAACATGGTGATTACACAAAAGGAGTCTATGACTCTTTACAGTATGTTTTTTTATCACTCTAGGCTAAATCCCATGTTAGTCCAAGCTCGAACAGGGCCACTGATATGGACAGTCACCACTTACACAGTTCCCGTTGATTTCAAAGGGTCTCTTCTAACTGGAACTAACATGGCATTAAACCATGTAATTCAGTTATAGCATACCACTGTCTATTCCATAATATCTGAAAGGATCTTTATTAACAGAGACTCTATCTGCATAGACCAAATACAATGGCCTCCCCTTGTTCCCACTGCAGGAATACTGGACAACGCACAGCAAAAGCTTGGTTCCAGTGCGAGTAACCCAGATATCTGGCCCGCTTAGTATCCAAACTGGGGTTTAACCCTCTTGTTATTTGTTGTTCTGTGCCTTCAAGTTCTTTCCAAATTATGACAATCTAAGGTGAACCTATCATGAGGTTTTCTTGGCAAGATTTCTTCAGAGGGGGTTTGCTATTGCTATCCTTTGAGATTGAGAATATGGCGGGTTACAGACCGCCATTAAAGTATGGAGTCAGTCCGTACAAAATGGCAGCTCCCCTTCCACATGGGTGCCGCCATGACGACATCACGACCACGCCGCCTCTATACGGGGCAGCGCGGACGTGAAGTCGTCGGTCCGCGCCAGGGCACTTAGTGCACCCTTTGCACGGACCAGGAAGGAGCTCCGTTTCGGAGCTCCTTCCTGGTTTGCGGCGCCGCTTTGCGTCGCTGGGCGTAGCATTCAGACGGCTGCACCCAGCGAAGCAAGGGAGAAAGGGGCCAAGCGGCCCCTTTCTCCTCCTCCCCGCCGCCGTGGGGTGTCTTTGGGGCTTGAAGCCCCAAGGACACCCCTTTCCAGGCTGCGGGGAAGGGGCCTTTTGCCGCTTCCCCGCAGCCTGAAAAGCAGTGGATCGGGGCCTCAGCGGCTGCCGTTCTGACAGCTGAGGCGGGAAAGGGGCGGGTACAGCCCGCCCCAAATGGGCGGTCTGTAACCTGCCCAAGTAACTTGCCCAAGGTTAGCCAATGGGTTTCAATAGCAAAGTGGGGATTTGAAGCCTGGTCTACAGAGTCATAGTCCAGTGCTCAAACTACTATATCACACAGGCTCTTAATATAAGTTACACATTATAATGTAATTACGACTTTATGACATAAAGCAATACATAACACAAGCGTTTGTTGATAAATCAATGCTCTTTCTTCAAGCCTGACCTCACTTCAAAGTGTTAAAAAATAAAACCTACTGCAGCTGATGTTTAAACACTGACAATAAAATAGTTTGCCTTTGCCTTCCCCTGAGGCTGAGAGCATGTGTCTTGGCCACGGTCAACCAATGGGTTTCATGGCTGAGCTGGGAATCAAACTCTGGTCTCTAGACTTGTAGTCTAATCCAGATTTTAATAAATCACCAGTTATTCCAGATCTTTGGGAAGATGTGATCTCTCCGATCTGAAGCTAGGTGGCTCTTTGAAACACTCTAAAGTCAGAACAAGGCACCCAGCCATGTGAGTTGCACTGGGCACCGTGTTCTGATCTCAAAGCGAAGTGACCCGTAGCAGCAGTAACAGATATGCTGGGCAGCTCAGCGGCACATGACTGTGGTCCGACACCTGGCTTCAGAACAGAGGGTTTTGATGTAGGTCATGCAGTGGCATCACTAGGGGATGTGAGGGGTGTGGAACACAGCGGGTAACACCCCTGCACCTCCTTACTGCAGCCCTGATCTCCTCATGAGGAGGTTGGGGCTGTGGCAATGAGGAAGGATGAGCACACCCCCTGAACCTCCTTGCCATGGCCCCATTTTCCATTTCTGGAAGCCCCGCCTCTGTTCTGGAAGCCCCTCCCCAGCCCTGCACCGGTTGACACCAGGGATGGGATGCCTCTAGGCTTGGGGCAGCTCCAAAGGCAGAATATTGCAGGCTGCCCTGCTCCAGTGAAGATAAGGCCTGAAGAAAATTGCAGAACTGAAACCTGAGTTTAAATAATAATAATAATAATAATGATAATAATAATGTCGACAACAACAACAATTTCACTTTCACATTCTGCACACCAATAACTGATATAAAATATTTTGTGCATTTTCATGAATAATTCATAACTGATAAGTATTGCAGGATATTTTTTGCGTGGGGAACAAAATTATAGATCCATAAATCACAAGATATTTGCCTAACAGTTAGATCCAAAACATTAAAAAGGGGGAGGAAGAGGAGAGAACCCACAGCTAGGAACATGGCCTTCCCTAGTTTGATGCTCAGGAAACTCAATGCTGAAAAAGTTGGTTTTTAAAAAATGCAAGAAAGGTTTCCAAATTTGAACTGTAATTATTTAACCAGGTGGGCCGTCTGTTTCCTAATGATCATTTCCATGAAAGCCAAATAACTAATGAGGGTCCTAAAGAAAACCTTTGTCTTTCTGTGTACTAATGATCACATTTATAAATATGCAGATGGGCCCCCCATGCATGTTGCTAATGATAAGTAATTAAGCACCAGGCATGGAAAGCTACAGCAAAGGGTCATGTTAATGCAGAGGGAAATTAAGAATCCAATAAAATAAGTTGTCTACTAAAGATTAAACTTTTGGCCTCTGTTCTTTTTGGTATGAAAAAAACATCTTTCTTCACAATATATGTGTGTGTGTGTGTGTGTGTGTGTGTGTTTAAAAGCCACATAGATCTATGTCTGGTGTTCTGGTAAACAAGGTGCCCATTTTCTTCTCACTTAATTTGCTGTGCTACTTCTATGCTGTGCTTGGATTAAAAATACAAGTAATATACTATGCACGAAAACCAACTTCAGGCCAAATTGCTGTGTCTTTAGAAAACAGAAAGAAGGAAAAAAAAGAGAGCAAGAGGGAGCCAAGTTTGCCATTAGTAATAATCTTTTTTCCAGAAGTAATCTCTAAAATTGTTGGCAGCAGAAAACAGGGACATATTCAGATTAAAAGCTTAAATGTTATTCCTAATAATGACTACATACACTGGAGTCCTCCCCAACAAAGTGTCTCAGTGTGAGAAACCATCCAGAGATTAAAATACTGTATATAGAAGTACTGTAGAAGGAAAGGTATGAGAGAGAAAACATTTAGCTTGATTGGACATATTTGTGACAATAGATAGCACCATCTGTTACATATCCTGTCTATTCAGAAGTAAGAGCCATTGATTTTAAAGTGGATTAGTCACTGTTGTTGTTGTGTGCCTTTAAGTCATTTCCGATTTATGGTGACCCTAAGGTGAATCTATCATGGGGTTTTCTTGGCAAGATTTGTTCAGAGGAGGTTTGCCATTACCTCCCCCTGAGGCTGAGAGGGTGTGATTTACCCAAGGTTACCCAGCATGTTTCATAGCCAAGCTGGGAATTGAGCCCTGGCCTCCAGAGTCATAATCGAACAATCAAACCATTATCCCATGCTAGCTCTCCGATTAGCCATTAGCTGGGAGTAAATCTCACTGTACTGTGTAAGGCTCACTACCTTGTTGACATGAGGCAATGGTAGTATACAGGATTGCAATTCAGCCTGCAATCCTGTATACTACATGTAAGGAACATTTGTTGTTGGTGGTGTGTGCCTTCAAGTTGTTTTTGACTTGTAGTGACCCTAAGGCAACCCTATCATTTGCCATTGCCTTCCCCTGAGGCTGAGAGCAAGTGGCCTCCCCAAGGGACCTTTAGTCTTCCACATGTTTTGGCCAAAAGCTCACTGCCTTTTCATTGGTGGTGATGGGTAAAACTGATGGGAGTTGTAGCCGAAATATCTGACGAACCAAAGGCTCCTCACACACTCAGTGGCAGCCAATCCAGTTGAAGGTCCCAGATTAGAAGAAGACCCCAACACTCTGCTCACAACACTCAACTCAAAGATTACTTTCATGTACATGAGGGAAGCACAAAATCAAAGGAATCTATTTTGCTGAGAGCAAGTGGCAGGGGGTTGGACTTGACAGGGGGTTGGACTGGATGGCCCTTGTGGTCCCCCAACTCTACAATTCTATTATTCTTTGTGTACCTCAACAATGGAACACTTAAAAAAATCTATATACCCTTAATGGAAATTCTCTTTTCTGCTCTCTTGGATCTAAGAGTCTTCTACTTTGCCTATGGTAAAGAACTCACACCACTTTGCTATAGCACACAGACTCAGGAAGCATAAGCATACACGGAAACTCTCTCACAAATACACATGGCTTACTGTCTGAAACTGAGCAACTAGACAGACCAGAACAGTACCCGCAGATAAAAACAGGGCTGGGCTGTTTCACACTGAATGGCACTAGGCCAGTCACTACCTCCCAGCATTTTTGTGAAGATAAAAGTGAGGAGACTTTAACTCTTGGGGGAAAGGTGAAATATAAGTGCAGTAAAATTAAGAAGGGATCTAGAATAGATCAAGTTTGGATTCTTCCTGGAAGCCAGGATGATGAAACTGATGCTGTTTTATTTTGGTTACATCATAAGAAAACATGAATCACTGGAAAAGAAGATAATGCTAAGAAAGGCTGAGGGCAGTACAAAGAGAGGAGGACACATGCCAGATGGTTGGACTCAGCAGTTATTTAGACAGTGAAAATAATCCTGGTAAAATCTGGGTTGAATCTTTGTTGTTCACATGCATTTCAGATTAAGTTTGGGGGGGGGGGCTGCCCAAAAAACACCACTTAACCCGGGATAATCGATCTCAGTTTTTTTTTCAAGTTTTTCTAAAAGATTTGCATTGTTGGCTGTATGTATAACTAATGTGGATAGACCCAGGATAAACCGGGACAAAGTTCTGCATGCCTTGAAAATGTTTCAAATAAATCTGCACTGTTGAATCCATCTTTCATCACAGTGTTGACGTATGCAAACAACAGAACTTGCAGAGTTGTGCATCGATGCAATTCCAATTTTTTAAAAATAGTATCAACAACTAAACCAGAATGTGTAAGATTATTTGCATAGTTGCACTAAAAAAACAACAACATGTGAATGACTCCTCAATCAGAAGCCACAGGCCTGAATCTGCAGGACCTGAGCAGAGCAGTGGAGGACAGCGGATGTTGGAGAAGACTCATCCGTGGCAACACCATGAGCAGAGGTTGACAAAAAGACTGTTAACAACAGCAAAAGTAAGTGAAAACAGATACTCTTATAACCTCCAACTGTCCCAATTTGGCAGGGTCATCCCCTTTTTCTGCTGTTTTTAAAATGTCCCAGTTTCTATGATTCTGTGGAGATTTACACAATGGAGCTTTGATGTAAAATGTTGTAATAGATCCAATACAAAGATCATAACAGATCATAAAGTCCCACCTGTATAGTTATGTGGGGTTCCAGGTGCTGGAGAGGGAAGACAGAGGGAACCAATCCAGTGGCAACAGAAAGCTTTTTCCAGTACATTCCAGAGCCAATCAGTGGCTGTTTGGGTCACAGGGCTGAGCTGTACCCAGCACTGTCTAGCAGCTGTTGCTGATCAAACATCTTGTATAAGAAGTTAATGTATATGTCCTTATCTGTTGCTGTGTGCCTTCAAGTCATTTTATGATGGCCCTAAGGCAAACCTATCATAGGGTTTTCTTGGCAAGTTTCTTCAGAGGGGGTTGCCACTGACATCCTCTGAGGCTGAGTGAATATGACTTGGGTTTTTCTGCTCCAGCAGGCAATCGAACCCTGATCTCCATGGTTCCATGCTGAAACCACCATCCCATTCTGGCTGTCTAATGGAACCTTCATTTATACTACAATAAAGGCCTCATTCATACTGGTGGAATTGCTCTGAAACGAACTGGTCAAATTCGGGGGGGGGCTCCCTCCCAAATCTCTCTGGAAGCAAGTGCTGACTACCAATCAGGGGCATTTCAACACGAATGCCCTCTTGGAGAATTCGGGTTTAAGGTGAAGGTGCCTGGCTGTCAATCAAAGTTAGTTCCGCGATGGTCATAGGTGACGTTTCCAGCACTAATAGGGGCATCAGAAGTGTGCTTTCCATCCCTCCCTTTTTTTTAAAGGACCAGGCACCACTTGTCAAATTTAAAAACCTCTGGGGTGCGTGTGTGTTGTGGGCATTTGGGTCAGTGTTGTAGATTATGATCTGCCCTTGGCCCCATTTTCAACCCCAAAATGAAAGCTAGTGCCATCTCTGTAGCCTGTATCCTACTCCCTTGGCACCCCAGAATGCCTCATACACAGGTAATAATAATAACAACAACAACAACAACAACAATAAAATTAATTCCTCACCTCGAAATGCCAGAAAAGGATGCTTTTTTTTTTTTTTTGGCTTTCCCTAGGCTACCCCTGAATTCCTTAGAGACAATAGCAAAAGCTGTATCAATTTGCCAATTTGCCTAATTGGAAAGAGAAGCATTACATTCGATTTCTAACATTCATTCGCTTTGCAGCAGTCATTCCAAAGGAAAAAATAGGCTACCCCTGAAGACAGTAGCAACAACTGTATCAATTTGCCAAGCTGCAACATTACATTCGAATTCTAATGGGCCATTCATTCCCATTGCCATTCATTCTCATTGCAGCAGTCATTCCAAATTTGCGCATTTTTCGCCAAAAATAATTTAAAAAAAATAAAATCCAAAGGAAAAAGGTCTCTGCTGGATAGCAGAGGCTTCCCTTGCTGTAGTGTTCTGACTTGCCCTGAATTGACCCTTGCTCCTGCTCACGATCTATCTATATATCTATATATATATCTATATATCTTTACCTACAAACATGCACATTTTTCGCCAAAAATAATTAAAAAAAATAAAAATCAAAGGGAAATGGTCCCTGATGGATAGCAGAAGCTTGGCTTCTTCTGTCCCCCCCCCCCCCGACCTGCCCTGAATTGACCCCATCAGTCACCCCCTTTTTGCCTCCTGTCACCCTTTGCATCCAGCGATTCCTCTTTTTTCTTCAGCTCTTTCCTCCTCCTCCTCCTCCCCCTCCCTTCTGATGAGGGGAGAGAATGCTCTGACCTCTGCCCGCCCCCTGACCCTAATCCCTCCCTAATTTGCCCCGAACATGATCGAGGGCAAGTTCATATTTCGCTGAACCCGGGTCTTTTGAGAAAAGACGGATTTTAGCCCGATTCTGGATACCCCGGGGTAAGGGGCATTTCCTTGTGCAAGCCTCGACATGGATTGTGACAGAATCGGGCCCAATATGAACTTCATGTGCAAGAATCGATTTCAAAACCGATGTAAAAGGTAATGTGAATGGCCCCAAAGTTTCAAGAGGATTCCAAACAACAACAAGGCATCCTCACATAACCTCTAACATTTCATAGATGAACACAGGGAAGCATGTGGCCAAACAAGAGCAGAATGTAATGAAGATCGCAATAATAATAATAATAATAATAATAATAATAATAATAATAATACTTTTATTTATATCCTGCCTCTCTGTCAATGACAATCGACAATGACAAAATTACAAATGAAGACCAGACAAGCTAGGAGAGGCTGCAGCAGTTTGTTTATGTCTGACCCTGCTGTAAAGGTTGTATTCTGCTCCCTCCATTCCTATCCCTCTCTGCTGAAGCAACTGTTTGCAGGTTCTAGCAGGGGAATCCAGCTATCATATATCCTTGACCGAAGAATGATACACTCCTTTTATTTGGGATGGTCATCCTCTTTCTTTGAGTGCATAGTTTCGGGAGAAACGCACATGGTAATCAGTGATGTGACAGATGTAGCCAGATCACTCATACTTTTGCACTTTGAATTCAATTTCCAGCATCTGAAATGAGCTGAGGATGAAAGAGGAAAGCAGGAGAGTGAAAGCAGGACATTTTAAAACCAGCTGAAAAACTGTGATTAAGAGGATTAACTGATACTGTCCCTGGCAAATTGTCACTGTTGGAGGGTATGTCATTACCATTATCATACAATGGATCAACTAAGATTTCTTTAATTTGTGGACAATAATCCTAGTAGAATGAGATAAACTTAACAGCACTGAATTCACAGTGTATATCCAGAGTGGGAGAATGCAACTTAACATAATATTCTACCACGACTTGCATTACCTGATGAACTGAACCATGTGTGTAAAATCGCCTCAGATGGGAGTCATGGATATTCCTGTCCAGAAGTTACTTCTGCCTCTGTAGGAATTATGTTACATATCAAGTGATTCTTGAAATTCAGGAACGCTTGTAGAGCGAGCCTGAAGGAACATTAAGAGAGGGCTTTGTAGGTGTTTTGCCTACACATTTTGGCATCTTTCCTATTGTTTGTAATTCTGAACAAAGTCTACTCAAAGCTATTAAGTCAGTTCCAAACTACATTTTTTGGAGTTCCAAGACAGGAATATATATTAAGAGCCAGAACAAACATTTCTAACTTTTTAAATAATAATAATAATAATAAATAAAACCAATAACTTGAAAAAATGAAGGTGAAACTAATAAACTCGAGTCTTTGAAGATTTTTCTTAACACATTCCTATTAAATTTCCAAACTACCCTTTAATTACTTTATGGACTGTTTCTAACACTCCCCTCCAGATTGGTTGCCTGACTCCAAAATGAAGTCTCATAAATAGAACTCAGTGTGTGCCACAACAGACCAAGGCAGCCTGCACTCCAACCAGCCAAGTTGGTTTCAGTTTTTATGGGCTACACTGCTCAGCCTCCTTGCTAAAGCTGTTTCATTTTGTCTGCAGAAAAGAAATCAAACCACCTGAAAGAAACCTCTGCCAAAGAAGCTAGATCCACAGTAAAAGTCAAGATATTTGAGCTGGGAAAATGTCATTGTGGCCATTGTGTCTAATACCACACAACACTGTTTTAGCACTGTTATTACATTTTACTGCTATGGCTGCCTACAGTGGAAACCTGCAATTTGCAGTTTAGGGAAGGACAGTTAGAATTTTTAGCCAGAGAACTCTGAGGCCTCCTAAAACTACAAACCCTAGAATGCCACAGGAAGCAGCCATATAGAATAATAGTGCTATAACAGTGTAGTGTGACATCATAATTTTGCCACCTTAAGATAGTTCAAATACATTCTTGCTTTGGACGTGGTATTCTAGTTGTATGTCACTAAACTATGGCATGTCCTGCTGCCCCACTAAGAATTGCAGAACTTCCCTTCCTCAGATAACTGAAACTGGAAATTAAATATTAGATTGGTAGGAAAGGATTTATGCAAGAGAACGACAAACATAATCTTTGAAAGGTCCTCATGGTCCATGCATTCTTAGGATAAAATTTGACATGGGATATGTCTACACTGTAGAAATAATACATGTTAGAACCACTTTAAGTGTTGTAGCTCCAGCCTATGGAATCCTGGAATTTGTAGTTTTACAAGGTTTTTAGACATCTCTGCCAAAGAGTTCTGGTGCCTCACAAAGCTACAAATGCCAGAATCCCATAGTACTGAGCCATAGCAGTTAAAGTGGTGTCAAGCTGCATTATTTATACAGTGTAGATGCACCTGTGGTGAAGAGAAAACTGTACTTTCCAACACAGATTGTAACCAAACAAGCAGAAGGCAAGGACTAAGGATGGCCAGATGACTAAGGATGGAAAGAGATATGCAAGAAGGTAGTGCCAAATTCCCATCCACCCTCTATCTTGTATAATGTGCTGGCCTTTTGTTACGGTGGTTGTTGTTCAATGATTTATGTTTATAACTGGTTTAATTTTATTATGGCTTAATTGCTTTTTACATTTTGTATGCTGTGAATTTTTTACTATATATGGTTTAAGTTTTGCAAGCAACCCAGTTTGCATCCCAAACTGGGGAAAAGACAGGATATTGACAACAACAACAACAACAATGGTGACTTTTCCCTGTACATTCCACCCCCACATCCCATCCCCAACTGTTTTTCTCCTGTCTGGTTTTGGAAATATGGCCACACTCAGAGAAAACAGGTTGCAGGGTACTCACAGTGCCAGACAATAAAAATAAATCTGTGATTACAACAAAATCAAAACAAGTTACAAGAAAAAAAAAATGCTAGGTGCAAAGAATAACATATAGCTTTAGGCCAGCCTTCACCCACTAGGTGCCATCTAGATCTTTTGGCCTGCAATTGTCATAAATCCAAGAGAACATGGCCAAAAGTTACATGGCCCATAGTGATTGAAATCCAAAAATATCTGAAAGAAATCAGATTGGGGGAAGCAACCTGTAGGCAAAGCATGTTCCTACTGCATGGGAAAAATAATGTCATACCATTGCAAAACAGTGGTGAATTGCAAGAGACACTGCCTATTGTACTAACACAAAGCACTGGGATACAAGGAGACAAATCTGCAAATGGAAATCTATAGAATACACATCCTGCTACAGTAATCAATGCTATATAATGAAACAGAGGTTGGAGAGCCCCTTCTGGTAGTTGGTTCACTGCCACTCTAATTTAATAAATAATTGCTGGAATTTAGGAAAGAAAATTATTTCCTTGTCCAATTGACATTTTACAGAAGTTTTACAGGCTTTTTTTCTCTTTATAGCAACTTGTTGGATACTTAAGATGCAATCCAGTTCATACTTCCTCAGGAGTAAGTCCCACTGAACTCAGTGGGATTTACTTCTGAGTATAATATGCCTCCAAATTGCACTGTTAGGATAACAATCATACTAATCTTTGAAAAATTGCAAAGGCTGAACAGCTCTTAAAAGGGCACAGAAGATATTATAAGGCTGCCTGCAGGCAGCATTATAAAGCACACAGAGACCAGCCTGCCTGCCTCCACACTTCCCATCATAATTTTGCAATTGCTGTTTCAGTTCTTGTCACATACATTCCACATAAACTCAGACTAGGATAACCATCTTTAGTGTTCCTCTCCCCATGGCTGTGATTCAAAGCATATTCCCTAGACCATACCCTCCACATCCACCCAAGAAAAGTTAAATTGGCCATCTTCAATGCTCATCTGCAGTTCACATATTGATCTTGTCTAATTCTGGGAGGTATGGTCAGGACTGGTTAGCATTTGATGGGAGACCACCAATATATATGTTTAATGAATTGGGCTACAGACCACAAAAGCTGATGCCACATAACCTTTGTTAGTCTTTCAGGTGCCACAAAAACATCCCCGCAACATACACACACAATTGGAAAAGTAAGCAACCAGCTCCTATCATTTTTTTCAGTGCACTCACTTCAAGAATGTACACCTTCACAAGTGGCTTGTTACTACAGCCATATTCTACACAAAAGCCACCTAGCACATTCAAAGATCTGTTGGTCCCCAGATGGAAGAAGATGTACGCAAGAAAGCTAAATGTAATATGATGTAGAAACTGATCTGCTACAGAGTGTTTTAGCGCTGTGACAGAGATATCTCTGGCTCCAGTCTCGGGCCATCAAATTCACATCCTTCCATTTCTGGAACTGATGAAAGAGCCTGCAACATATTCAAGAGGAAGAGTTACTAAGTGGAACTTGGCATACAAAGCACACCATTTGCAGAGGGATCTGAACAGTTGAAAATGAGACCTCTCTGCTGAAGTTTTTCCATCACTTTAGAGTTCCTTGAAGAGCTGTTATTACTGCTGTGTTTGATGGTTACAACTTGCATGGGCACAAACGATGAGGAACACTTGTGACTAGCAAGAAGTTTCATCAATAGAGGTCACAGAGTTGACAACTTGGCCCCATTAGTAATCGCAAAACAGCAATCCTTGGCAAACTTAAATAACATAACTAGGCTTATCACCAACTCGGCAGTTTTCCCGTGAACTCCTTTGGGGAGGGGATTTCAATATGTTTATTAGTGCTATCAGATGAACATACCCTGTAATTTTCAGCAATTTATTCTAAATACCCAGTCAAGCAACAATTTCATTCCATGGTGTACTTTTTTAAAACTGGATACGTTTCAGTAAATGTGAAGCATCTCTCATGGCCATGACCCTGTTTCTGTTCCAATCAATGTGCCCTTAAAAATATTGCTATTTGGAACCAGAATGGGATTGTATGAAAGAATTTTGAATCAATATTATTTCTGCCAATATAAGGACTGCATTTCTGTTTGCCAGAGCTTGAACTAACTCCCAGAAACCCCACCCCCAATATGACCATTGGGAGAATTTGGGGCATTGTAGTTTCCAGAAGAAACTTTCCTCAACTGCCTATTGAGGCCATAAACACAACTCTCTGCAGAACAGACTGATACTAACAGTAAGGTAGGGATTACTACACAACATGCGCAGACTGGATGTTCAGCAAAATACACATAAAGGAAGCGTAGGTGGAAGGTAGATCAAGAGCTATTGATGTTAAAAAGAGCAGAAGGATTTTAGAAAATTTCCAATGTTTTAACCATTGTTACATTTAAAGAGCCTAGACATACTACTAAATGATAGAACAGAATGGCATTCTGAAGCCCATAACTGAGCATCCATGGATTGTTCAAAACTGATGTTCAAAATTGACTTGAAGGCACACAACAACAACAACAACAACAACAACAACAACAACAACAACACGAATGGGGAAGAACACACAGGATAGGAGATTGTTCAGCAGTTTGCTTTTGCCTGAGTTTACTGGAAAGTGCATGATTCCCACCCCTCCTGCTTTTCTCCTCTCCCTCCTGTTGAGTTAATGGAATACAAACTACTTTTTCACTTTGGACTCAGTTTGCAGTGAAGGGCAAGGGCGAAGTGGCATGAGTAGATTTGTGAATGAAAGGATTTGGGTGTAAGCTCCAGTGCTAGTACTGCTAACAAGCTTCTGGGCCCAGTGTCTATTTGGAGGCTCAATGTTCCTTGGTTCTCTCTCCACCTCCCAGGGCTACTGTTTCATGACTGCACACTGCTAGGTTCAGGGTAATGCCAATATCAGGGCATTTTCACATGTATCAGCTTGACATCCTTGCATTAGCATAAGCACATTTCATGAAGATCAGTGTGCTATGGGACTGCGACCCACATTTTTAAGTGCCTAGCAACTTGGAAAAGAGAAAAGTAAAGTTGATCCCACCAACTTAAACCCCGCCCAACTTTGACTCCTAAACTACAGTTGGCCCTCCATTTTCGCAGGGGATCCATTCTGGATCCCCTGCGTAAACAGAGGCTCACACTTATTCAAGCACCATAGGCTTGAATTGAGTGTGCCCCTGTGCGTGCAACAAGTGTGTGCTCACTGGGCACTCACGCCATTGCAAATAGTGGAGGTTGCCCCTCTGTGTATATTCAAGGACGCAGATCTCAGATCCACACATTAGGAGGGACGACTGTATATCCAACATGCATTCAGCCCATTGAGCCACATGGGTAAACATGCTCTTACTAGGAATACTTTAACAGAAACACCTTGCGTAAAATGCACATATTAAGATCTTGGGGACTGTTAAATAACGCCTTGATCATTACCTGCATTCCCAAAACTATATAAACATTTCTGAGCTGTATGGAACACTTCATCATGCTGCATATGCAGGCCAAGGGGTGTAGCTGGATGAAGCCCCTTTTTTTACCATTTCAGTTTAAAGACACAAACACAACAAATGAAACCTGAATGAGCATACCAGCCAGCAGTAGTGCTTGGACTAGGACTCTGGCAGTTGCAATCCAGAAAAGTAGTAGCTTTCTAAGGGGGACATTTGACAAGATTGGCTTTACACCTACTAAGGGGCTGTGCAGACTGCCCCTAAGAGGTGGCCTACAGCTGCCTTCAGCTGCACCGGATCAGAGCTGTGGCAACCGCACACTGAGGCCCCAATCCAGCCTTTTCAGAGAGCAAAAAGGAGCTGCAAAAAGGAGCTGCAAAAGGTGCAATAGTCATTGCAAAGCAGTCTTTTGGTGCTGTGTCATGTGGACTCAGTGCCACAGGAGTGCCGTGACACCATGCAATGTCCCGCCACCCTGGGGGTAGAGTCAGGGAATGCGTCATGTGGACGCCATGCCCCAACTTTGCCCCAGGCCAACCTTAATGGCTGGTGTGTACAGCTCCAACGAGATTCTTCTGAAATTGGCTATTGCCTGTTTACAGACACCTAGCTGTGTAAACTCTGAGGTGCTAGTATCTCTCTCAATATGCCTTGATGCACTGTGAAATGAGAAAATACCATTTAAATATAAAACAATGGATGCCTTCTATTTTACAAACCATATCTTTCAAGTGTAAACATGGAGGATGCTATTGGATCCTGAATATTTCCCCAGGGAATCAGCCCTGCCTGTGGCTGCCTGAATGCAACAAATATAATTTGGGTCAAACCCTCCAACCTCAGGAAAGCCTAATGCAATTGGGTTTTATGGAGTGGCCCCACTGAGCCCTGTGCAAAGACAGCACCACTTTGACCGTGTTTTTTTTAAATATATAAATGGGCTCGAGAGTCTGTGTTTGCTCTAAGCAGATGGCGGAAAGAAAAGAAAAAAAGAGAAAAAAGGAGGGTTATTATTTGGAGAGAAACAATGTATTCCATTGCAACTGGTATTTAAAAAGACAGAAGTCTAATTTCATTGCACTGCTGTTTGTGTTGCAGTGTCTAAAATAAGTGTGGGAGGGAGGTCAGGAGAACGCTAAAGTTTTGGATTACAGTTAGCTCCAATTAAGAAATGTTTTTGTCCTTGCGAAGGCATATCCGTTACAGACAGGCTCCCAAAAAGCTGCCATTCCAGCCTTGTCAGGCTTTTTTTTATTTATTCAAAAAAAAAACCCCTAATGTTAAGTGGAAAATATTTGCCAGGATTTAAAATTAGACCCACACATTACTTGCAGATGTTTTCGACGAGGGAAAGATGAAGAAACTTTGCAATCCAACCACACTAAGTAATAAAGCCAACAATGGTGTGCGCTTGCTTGCTTTTTCTTTTCTTTTTTAAATACTCCAAATTAATTTTTATTATACAAGTAGCCATATGAAGAAGCTGTTGCATACTGCTTAAATTAAATGCGGAGGAATGAAATCAGCAGTATCCTTTTACAGCATATGGTCCAGCAAATCAAATTACAAAGCTTTCCACATCTCATTAACTGCAATGAGTACAGTGAGTTTTATAATAAGTCACTTCCCTCCACCCCTCCTCCCACATGAGGGGTGAACACTGACTTGTCACAGAAGTATTCTTACAGGATGACCCTTGTGCTAGGATTAAGAACTAATCTAAAAAGGGAACGGGTCATTTGGTCAAACTGGAGCATAACATTTCCGCGTTATTGTTTTCCTTGGCATGGTAACATATGTTTTCCTGCAGCCTAGGATGGAGGAGGAAAAAAATGCCTGTGATAAATTTCTCCAGGAGTAAGTAACCGGCACATTGCCATTTAATGAGCTTGGACAGGTTTAGTTCACAATCAGGAATAAAACTGAAATGTTTTTGGAGGAAGGAGAGCAGAGACAATTCCTGTCAGCAGCAAAAAAAAAAAAAAAAATTTGCAGAATTCTACCGCTAATTTATTATTTCTGTTGATAAATGGGATGCTGCCACAAATACTTCTCAAGACAAAACATTCGCAAAGACATATATCTCAAGAGTTTTGAACTTAGTGTTTCCCAACTATGTGTGTTAACTACCCTTGAGTCAACCCCAACACACGGCAATCCTGTGAATGAGACATTGCCAAGACCTCCTATCCTCCACTGCTCTACTTAAAGTCTTGCAGATTCATTCCTGTGGCCTCTCTAATTGAGTCTATCCATCTGGTGTGCGGTTTTCCTCTTTTTCTACTATCCTCTACCTTTCTCAGCATTATTGTCTTTTCTAGTGAGACATGCTTTCTCATGATGTGCCCAAAGTATGACAGCCTCACTTTCATCATCTTGATTCCAGGGGGAGTTCTGGTTTGATCTGATAAAGGACCCATTTGTTTTTCTTTTTGGCCATCCACAGTATCCTCACCACTCTTCTTCAGTACATCTCAAATGAGTTAATTTTCTTTTTATCTTCTTTCTTCACTGCCCAGCTTACACATCCCTGCATAGTGATTGGGAATACTATGGCTTGGACTATCCTAACTTTTTGTTCATTGTCATATCTTTGCACTTTAGGATCCTATCTAGTTCTTTCATGGCTACCCTTCCTATGTCTAGTCTTGAATGCAGTCAATGTTTGATCAGTGTTTGATCAAAGGTATGGAAACTCTCTGTTTTGATTTCCTCATTATCTAGGTTGAATTTATGTGCGCACACACACACACATATCCCTACACACCTATAAGCACTAAAAATATAAATGATGGTTTGAGCATTGGATTATAACTCTGAAAATCAGTGTTCGGGTCCCTGCTCAGCCATAGAAACCCACTGGTGACACTGTGCGAGGCACACACTCTCAGCCCCAGAAAACGCTATGATAGGGTTGCTTTACAGTCACCATAAGTCAGAAACAACCTGAAAGCATGCAACAACCATAACACATTTTACAAAAGTTTTACAAAATTGGTACAAAGGTTTCCTCAGAAATTTCTTCCAGAGGTTCCCACTCCATCTTACCACAGGCCAAATGATGTCCTAGGTAAAGAGTGTCTTCAGCACCTGTCCCCCCCAAAAAAAATACGATCAATGTTTTTACCCTATATTTATTTTATAATCCATTTTATTACATCTATACATAATATGTCCCAGCAGATGCTAGATTTTCATGTGTGTTTCTGGCTCACAGGTAGACACTACTTGTTGAATGGCAGTGATCATGTACATTTTCTTGTAAATGAAAAATAAATTGATGGTGGTGGGGTTAACATCTTACTGGCTATGCAGAACAAAGTTGACAACTATATTGATGAAGGTGAGCCACAGCTTAGTGGCAGAGATCATGGTTTGCATCCCAAAGGTCACAGGTTCAGTCCCAACCACTATCAGGGTTGTAATAGATCCTGGAGAGGCCATGGAGTCTGGGGATCAGTATGGGGAAAGCTGGTGTTGATAAAACAGATGTATGGACTAATATCCTGGTCAGGTTAAGGGAGCTTCTTTTCTTTTTTTTTTTAATTTTATTGAAATACAAACCATAGACAAACATAATTTAAATCATACACATAACAAAAACTAAATCAAATTAAACATATAAAGTCCTTACCTTCTAAATATTAAAATCTATTCTCTTTATCAACAAACTTCTCTTCTATCCATTCTTTCTTCTCTCTTACCCTTTTTCTCTCCAATCCTTTCTTTCATTCATATCTCCTCTTCACTTCACTAATCTGGATGTTAGATTTGAGCTGGGATAAACAAAGCCAGGAATTCACAAAATATGTATCTTCCTTTTTTTTACCCTCTGCAGACTGGGGTTGAAGGAGGGAAGGAAGGAAGGAAGGAAGGAAGGAAGGAAGGAAGGAAGGAAGGAAAAAGATGAAATGCTCTGCTGTTGGGAACCATGTGGCCTTCCTTTTAAGTGGATTCCTAATTTTACATCAGGATTACTGGCTTTCTGCTCCTGTTTTCAAATCATTAAAAGGAATACAATCTGTCTCTTCCCACAGACTTAAAACTGTCTCTTTTAGGGCATGTTGATCATAAATAACAAACCATAATGCACCCTGAGAAAACATAAAGATCCCAAGATGCTGATTTTTTTTTTTTTTCATTTAAGGGAAGGGGAAAAAAACAGCAACTCAGCCAGGCCAACTTTAAAAACATGGGAGGAAAGAAAAGTCAACCAACTGTTTTGAGACAATTACGAAGTTGTTGGCCGATCTGATGTAGCCAGGCAGGAAATTCCGCAGCTTTTGGAAACCATTTTAAAAAAAAATTGATCTGGCACTTGCTGTCCTCCAGTTTATACTTCAAGAAGAGTTAATGTGCTGTAGCAGAGTTGGGAAAGCCAAGAAGAACAGAGAGGGAGAGAAAAGCTGGCCTGAAAAGAGACTTGTGGAAAGACTTGTGATAAAGAAAATGCACTGTAGCAAAGACCCTTTGCTTCCCTTTCCTGCAAGATTACAGCGGATGAGCAATAGTAGATCCTTTATGAGTTCTAAGTCAATTGTAGCTGGACTGCTAAAGCTAAGTTTTGTTGTTTTTGTGTGCCTTCAAGTAATTTCTGACTTAAGACAACCCTAAGGTGAACCTACCATGGGGTTTTCTGGAGCTGGGAATGTGTAATTCATGCAAGGTGGGCTTCCATGGCCAGAAGGGAAATTAAACCTTGATCTCCAGAGTTGTGGGAGATTATCAAACGAGGAAAGGGGGGAGCCAGGAGTAAAAGGCATGGAAAAGTTGTGCGAGTGCACTGAAGATTTTCTGTCACGTCGTGCTTATCCAGGACTTAGCCCATGAAGACACATTCATGGGGAAGTCCTGGAAATGATTTGTTGCTGGAGCATTCCTGAATCTTCATGGGTTAAGTCCTGGTTAAAATCTTCAGTGCAACTGCACAACTTTGCCAGGAGTATGCATTTTTCTTCCCCAGTTTTCCCCTATCTGATAATCTCAGTAGTCCAATGTTCACACCACTACACCACACTTATATCAGTATAAGGAAAGCTACTACATTCTCTCATCACAGCCTATAATCTGGTTACTGTCCTCAACTGCCAGTCATTTACAACACAACCTATGCCAGCCATAGAAGATTGGATCCCTCTGTAACTATACACCTGGTTAGCATCAGAAGCCCAAAGAGATAGTGATTGGTGAGCTAAGGTCCACTCTCCAAGCGGCCCACCAACATAATATGGTGGCAAAGTAACCTCTTTCCAACACATACCCTCTTTCACCTCTTGATATGCAGCTTTGGGGTCTAGATGGGCTACTCACCCAATTTTTAAAATCATATTTATTGGTTAGGAGAACTGGAGTGGATGACTATGGCACTCATGATGCTTACAGTGGCATTCTCCAGATGCATGTAGTGGCAGGTTTTACCCACTGATGTACATGTGTGGTGACAAAACAACACAGAAGAGGCAACTAAATATTCTCTGTATTTGTCATGTGTCCTTTTACAGTAGAGTAAGAAGTGATAGTGATGGTTCCAGGATTTGGGGGGCTGTGAAGCATGGCATCCTACAGGAGGCTTCATCTCCTGCTTTCCAGAAAGAAACTCACAACAAGGGGAAGTCTAACTTAAACCTGTTTTCAGCCAGAAAAGGAGCAGCTACTCTAAGGCTTGCTTTCCTTTCCCCTTCCCAAATTCTCCCCCCCCCCTTTTTTTTTCATGGTGAAATCTTATCTTATAATATCCACAGACCATTAAAATTAGGTGCATTACAGTTGTAATGATAACAATACAGATAATATGCAGTGGGCCCTTGATATCCGCTAGGGTTTGGTTTGAAGATCCCCCATTGATACCAAAATCTGTGGATGCTCAAGTCCCATGTTATGCAATGGCATAGTAAAATGGTGTCCCATATATAAAATGGCAAAATCAATTGCTTTGTTAGAATTTATATATATTTTTGGAATATTTTCAAGCTGTAGACGGTTGAATCCATGGATAAAGAATCTGTAGATATGGAGGGCCAACTGTACACAAGCAACTTGCTCTGAATGTGTAAGAAGCTGAAGCTGAATCCAGATAAGATGGAGGTACTCACTGTTGGGACCCCTAATCCAGGTATAAGGATATGTCAGCTGGTCCTGGATGGAGTCACACTCCCCTTAAAGGACTGTATCTGCAGCTTGGGAGTGCTCACAGACTCGTCGCTTCAGATGTCAACGGGCAGGAGTGCTTGTGATCAGCTTCGGCTGATATGCCAGCTGTGTCCTTTCCTGGAACTGAGGGACCTGGAAACTGTGGTACATGTGCTGGTAACCTCACGACTTGACTTCTGCAATGCGCTCTACATGGGGCTACCCTTGTACCTAATCTGGAAACTTCAATTAGTTCAAAAGATAGCAGCCAGATTAGTCACTGGAACAGCTAGAGGTGACCATATAACACCTATTCTAAAATATCTTCAATGGCTGCCTATTAGTTTTTGGGCGCAGTACAAGGTGTTAGTGATGACCTTTAAAGCTCTTCATGGCCTGGGTCCAACTTATTTATGGGATCGCCTCCTTCCATATAATCCACACCACACACTTAGGTCCTCTGGGAAAAACCTACTGCAGCCAAAGAAGACCAGGTTGGATGCAGCTACTCAGAGGGCCTTTATATCTGCCGCTCCCAAATTATGGAATGGCCTGTTGGAAGAGATCCGAAACATTACCAGGCTGTCAAGACAGATCTCTTCCAATAGGCTTTCCCAGAGTAACCCACTTGGTCACCCATTGATATGTACCACCATAAGGAATACCCACTATCGTTGACTGACTGTTTTAATAATTTTGTTGATGTTTTAATGTTATTATGGAAGAATTATAATGTTGTTGTTTGGAGTGAGGGATAATTGGTTTTACTTTGTATTTGTTGTATTTTATTGATGTTGTAAGCCACCTCGATCTGATGGGAGAGGCTGGATAAAAATAAATTATTATTATTATTATTATTAGAAGGAGGAGGAGAAGGAGAAGTTGTTTTCAACTTGCTATGCTGGAGGCATGGGTCTGGGAGTTTAGTCCAAAAAGGTGACATTTCACAGTTGTTCTTTAGCATGTGTTCCTTACCCAAGTCAGGTATGAGAGCTTAACGGGTTGAGAATCTTTGCAAAATAGGTATGGTAGCAAGGTTAAATTGGTGAGTCTTCTGTTCGTCTTGGGATCTATAAATATCTGATCATGCCATGCTCTGCAGCCTCCCTTGAAGAAGGGTAAGAATGACACCAATCAAAGAAGAATATTTCCTTAAGTAAATAACTGGTCTTATAATTAGATAGACCAAAATTTAGGGCTTCATGGACCAATCGAAGGACCACCTTTTTGAATAACCCTGAACTAGAGCTTTCTGGAAGAGATGAGATGAAATGAACAGAGGAGTCTCAATTTGCTCCTTTGCTTCAGGCCTTAGTCCAGTCCTAAGAGAAAAAGAGAATCACATAACTTTTAAAAGAAAGTATTTTGCCTCATGTGAAATTGCTGACAATGTGGGTTCGAATGTATTTCACAAACAAAAGGTTATGTGCAACTCACCCTGTCCTCAATCCTTGGTTTATCTCTCAAAAGCAACAGCAGCAGCTGAACAACCTCCACATGGAAGAACACATGGGAGAACACACGTTCTCCCTCCTTGGAAGTCTTTAAACAGCGGCTGGATGGCCATCTGTCAGATATGCTTTGATTGAGAGTTCCTGCATGGCAGGGGGTTGGATTGGATGGCCCTTGTAATCTCTTCCAATTCTATGATTGTATGATTCTATGTCTTAGGTACAATAAGGAGAGCCTGGCAAAGTTACTTTTTGCACTATGCTGGAAGGTGGATTCTGGGATTTGTAGTAAAAAAGAACAACTTCTGAGCTTTCACAATAACCCCACATGAGCGCACTATTTCCTTGGAAGGCCACTGATGAAAAATAGTATTTGTTCCTCTCCAGCTGAGTATCGCTGATCGACTTGATTAAGGGAAATTGTAGGCCATCCGCCTTAATAGCCTACAGCTGAAGTGTCATGATTTTTAGGCTCATCAACCATATTAATTAAACTAAAAAAAAAAAACCTCCCTTCTTTCAAACACTCTCCTAGTCATTTATAAGGTCTCATTGCAACGGTTTCTTTCAGGGAATTCTACCTCTCACTGCTTTCCAAAGAAGGGAAACACTATCCATGTAAAATAAGCATGTGTTTTGAAAAGTGCTTGTCTGTATTATAGTTCTGAATGAGAACATGAAATCCGGGCATAAACCACAAATGATCCTTGCCATGTTATTTCTCAAGGAAAAATTGTGCTCAAGAAGGCATGGTGACTCAATAATGCACCACTAACCACATGTATCTATTCAGCAGTCTGAATAGTACACAGACCATTAGTTGCTGTTGAGTCACCTTTTGACTTCATTCCTGGTTGGCTCATGATCTTTCTCCAGATGAACATTAGTCAGTTGATTCCTGTTATCCCTGAAGCCATACAAGGCGGGCTCAGTTTCTCACTCCTCAGAAAATATGGAGCAAAAGAAAAAGAAAGACTTCAACCTCAGTCCAAAGCTAGTTTTGTTAAATCTTAGGCTTCATCTACACTGCAGAATTAATGCAGTTTGACACTGGTTTTACTGCCATGGCTCAATGCTGTGGAACTCTGGGATTTGTAGTTTTGTGAGATACTTAGCCTTTTTGGTCAAAGCGCTCTGTTGCCACACCTAACTACAAATCCCGGGATCCCACAGCATTCAGCAGGAGCAATTAAAGCAGTGCCAAACTGCATTAATTCTGCAGTGTGGCAGCAGCCTTAGTTATTATTTAGGCCCTTCAACACTACACACTAAAGATTTCTTGGATTTGTAGTTTAATCAGCCACTAGAGCTGTCTGATGAGAATTTGAAGCACCTCCAATTGTAAATCCTAGGATGCCATATGATGTAACAAAGGTAACATCACAGTTACATTTGAAGCATAATGTTATAATTGTATATCGTGAAAAGGCCTAAGGGTGTACGTTACAACAGTTTAACACCATGTTATCTATCAGGGCTCCATCACAAAAAAAATCCTGGGATCTGCAGTATGAAAAGGGGTTTGAATTCTCTGCTAGAGATCTCTAATAGATTCCCCTGAGCTGCGGCACTAGAGCTTTCACCAGAACAGAGAATTCTATGTACATCACCAAACTACAAATCCCTGCATTCCATAAGCTGGAACCATAACAGTTAAAGATATCAAACCGCTCAAATAGTATAGTGCAGATACACTATTTGAATAGTTTAAGAACTACAGTATGTTAGGACTGATCGATGATCAGCTCTAATATTAGCCAGAATGAGGCAACTGCCCCAAGAAGAAAGTGTTCGGAAATTGCAAGAGGTTCAAGAAGCTGCAGTCACAAAGGAGTGATTGCTTCTTTGTACTTTCATTCTTCTTTAATGTTATAATTGATTGCTTTTTAGCTGTATTGTTTTTATTCATGTTGTCAGCCATCCTGCACTGTGGGAAAGGCAGGATACAAAGTAAGTAGACTATGAAGTTTATCACACATCTTTTTTTCCTCGTTATGGGAACTGGAAGGGGACACTCAGGGCCACTTGCTACCTGGAAAAAACAGATTTTATCACACAGCAAATCATCCTCAAAAGGGCCCCGTTCCATCCCCAGGTGCCAAGCTGTCCCCCATTCATTGCTGAGGGGTGCCATTTTCCTCGGTCGGAAGACTTCCGACCAGAATATTTAACGCTCATCAGCACTGAATACAGATGGCTTGGCACCAAGGGATGGAATGGGGCCCTTTTGAGGATGATTTGCTGTGCGATAAAATCTGTTGTTTTCCAGGTTGCGCGTGGCCCCGAGCATCCCCTTCCAGTTCCCATAACAGGGGGGAAAGGTGTGCGATAAGCTTCTAAATCTCTTTCCCTGCCCCAGCAACTCAGGAGCAAAACAAAAGAAACAACAACAAAAAAACCCCACATTAACAGCTAAACCAGTGATTCCCAAAGTGGGTGGTACTCCCCCTGTGGGGGCTATGGAAAGATCCAGGGGGCAGTGAAGGAAAGGAGGCAGCAGGGGACAGGGGCTTCTGTCAAAGTATCTGTGTACAAGAAAGTCAAGGCGAACCAGCAGCCTTTGGGTTGATGGTGAGGAGTTAGAGCACATGGTGACAGGGAAGAAGTGGCAGGAAAAAGGAGTTTTCACATTTGGGACCATGCTTAAGCTTTCTGAGTTTTGCTGGGACTTTGTAGGTTGGAGCTATACTGCAGGACCCACTTTCTTTCATCACACAAGCTGAGAGAAGAGGTAGCAGAATAAGCAAAGTTTGTGGAGAGGGGGACAACTTGAAGCCATGTGGAGAAAGCACCTCTCTGGGGAAGGAGAGGGAGGAGTATCTGGGATTAGTTATTTGAAAGAGTCCTTTGCCTTTCTTCCCTCTCCCAGATTGAAAGTACTTCCTCACCAGAGAGAAGCTTCTCCCTTTACACCCAGTCACTTTGGGAGCAGCAACTGAGCAGCTGGTTGAGCAGCGACCAAGAAGTTCTTCACACATGCCAGCCTTTGCCAAAGGGCTGGCACAGACAAGAGGCTTCTCAGTTGCTGCTCAACAGACTGCTCGGTTGTTGCTCCCAAGGAGACTAGATGCAAAGGGACTGAAAAGCCTCTTTCCTGCAGTGACATTAAGCTCAGCCTGCTGCTTGACGGGTGCTCTCAAGAGGAACAGATGCGAAGGGAGCAGCAACCGAGTTGCCAGTTGAGCAGTGACTGGGTGTTATCAGTATGCTGATGACACCCAAATCTATTTCTCCGTATCTCGTTCGTCGGCCTCGAATTCCGATGGCATCTCTTCTCTCAATTAATGTCTTCAGGCGGTAATGGGCTGGATGAGGAAAAACAGATTGAAACTGAATCCAGACAAGATGGAGGTGCTCATGGTAGTGGCCCCGAAACCAAGAATTGGGTTGCAACCTCCAGTCCTGGATGAGGTCACACTCTCCTCCAGCGACTGTGTTCGCAGTCTGGGGGTGCTCCTTGACTCGTCGCTCCTGATGACAAATCAGGTAAATGCGACGGTCAGGAGTGCCTGTTATCAGCTTCGGCTGATACGCCAGCTGCGCCCTTTTCTGGAAGTAAGGGATCTCGAGACGGTTGTGCACGCGCTGGTAACCTCACGCCTTGACTTCTGTAATGCACTCTACATGGGGCTACCCCTGTGCTTGACTCGGAAATTACAGCTGGTTCAAAACATGGCAGCCAGGCTTGTGTCAGATACATCTAGGAGGGACCACATTACTCCGGTTTTGAGGTCCCTCCACTGGCTGCCTGTCAGCTTCCAGGCCCAGTACAAGGTGTTGGTTATCACCTTTAAAACCCTAAATGGCTTGGGTCCAAGCTATCTTAGGGACCGCCTCCTCCCGTACAATCCTCCCCGCGCTCTCTGGTCCTCTGGGAGGAACTTGCTGCAGCCTCTAAAATCTAGGCTTGCGGCAACCTCCCAGAGGGCATTCTCTGCTGTCGCCCCCAAACTCTGGAACGACCTGCCGGATGAGATCCGTCAGATAACATCATTAGACAGCTTTAAAAAAGCAGTCAAGACGGATCTCTTCCGGCAGGCCTTTCCAGATTAACCATCCCGGCCCAGGTTCCCAGGTTCCCTGATTCCCTCATTCCTCCCGTGGCCCCATCTTAGTGATGGTTGAGGATCAACAGAGGGATATCAGGGTTTTTAGTTTTAATCGCTGTTTTTATCCTTGATATTGTATTTTTAATATGTTATACTGTTTAATACTGTCTTAAGGGGGGGAGGGATAAAGTGTTTTTAATTGTCATATTTTATATTTTACTGTTGTTAACCACCCGGATTGGTTTGCCAGAGGGCGGTATACAAATAAATATTATTATTATTATTATTATTATTATTATTATTATTATTATTATTA
>NC_056525.1:102816665-102955136 GCF_019175285.1 Sceloporus undulatus | reverse complement strand
AGTTTAATGGGGCCTAGGCGCTTTAAATGTGCACATACGCTTTCTGCCACCGGTGCTGACCGGCGCAGCTGCGCAGCTGTGCATCTGCCAGCCAACAAAAGAAAAAAAAAGCTGCGTTGGCAGCCGCCCGTGCGGAAGTTGCCTCTCTCTTTGCAGTGTCCTGCGAGGCGGTGGTATGGAAGCTGTGGGTAAGAAACGGCCCCAAGTGAGGTGTCTTCACTGCCCCCGGTGTGGAAGCCCCATACACCTGAGCCACGCCCCCGGGGCGGGTGGTCTGGAGGCTCCGTATTCAGGGGAAGACACCTTCAAGACGTCTTCCCCTGCCCATCTGTAACCCGCCCTAGTCCAACACTCAAACCACTACACCATGCTGGCACATACTAATACCAGGGACGTAGCTAGGATTTTAGGAAGGGGGGGTCCAGACTAAGTGCCACCATTATAATGGGGCTTGAGTGCGGCAGTGCAGCAGCACACACCATTCATTTTTCTAATGGAAGGGGGGGGAGTCCGGACCCCAAGAACCCCCCCCCCTTGGCTACATCCCTGCTAATACGATGATGATTGGTAATGACAATACTAATATCAGTGGTGCCCTTGAAAATACACATAGTAGCAATGTTATTTATATAGCACCAAACAATACTGTACCCACTGCAATTATTGAAAGCCCACACACATATGCACATGCAATCTTATGAAGAAATAAGAGGGGACACAAAAGTGTACATTTGATTATAGACTTCCTAGTCACCCTATCATCAACAGCCCTGCTGAGGTCCTGCAGACTCAGGGCAGTGCTATCCATCTGGAATGCGGGTTTCCTCTTTTCCTACTGTCTTCTATCTTGCCAAGCATTACTGTCTTTCCTAAATGAGCTTCATTTTCTCATGATACAGCCAAAGTATGATGGTCTCAGTTTAGCCGTCTTGGCTTCTAGAGAGAGTCCAGCCTTGATTTGTTCTAATACTCCTTCATTCTCTGGTTCATTCATTTATAGCAGTCCACAGTACCCACAAAATTCTTCTCCAGACAATATTTCAAATGAGTTAATTTTCGTCCTTGCTTTATTGTTAAATTTTCATAACCTTACACAGAAACTGGAAACACAAAGGCATGGACAATGCTAACTTTAATAGTCAAAATATATATCTTGATACTTCAGAATGCTGGCTAGTTCCTTCATAACTGCCCTTCCAAGTCCTATTTTTCTTTGGATTTCCTGACTGCAGTTTCCCTTCTCATTACTGACTCAGCCAAAGTATGGAAAATCTTGAACTATTTCAATGTCTTAATTGTCTACTTTAAAGTTATATAAATCAACTATGGTCATTAATTTTTTTTTTTAATGTTCAACTGTAGACTTGCATTTGCACTTTCTTCCTTGACTTTCTTCATAATCGTTCCAAGACCTTGTTATTTTCTACAAGTAGTATGGTGTCATCTGCATTTCCTAAATTGTTGATGTTTCTTCCCCCAATTCGCATGCCTCCTTCATCAGAGTCTAATCCTGCTTTTCAGATGACAGGTTCAGCCTACATGTTAAATGCAGCCCTGCCTGACCCTCTTGCTATTCCTCCATATTCTGTCTTAACAGTAAATTCATGTCCTGAGTACAAGTTACACATCAGGGCATTCAAATGTGCCACACTTTGGTTTTTTATTCTCTTCTGTGCTTAACTACTTCAGGAGTTTTATCTATCATCCACTTAAGCGTCTTCTGTTTTGGCTGCAGATAGCATATTTTTGTATTCCTCCCTGACAATGCCCCTGGCTTCAGTCTGTGTCAATTACTGCAGACTTAATAGTGCAAATCTATTTTTTTACATTATCTTTAAATTCTCCTGAGGTGTTCTTCAGGTTATATTTTGGCATGACAGTTGGATTAGTGTTCTTCTTTAGCTTTACTCTAATTTTTCATATTAGTAGCTCATGGTCTGTGCCACAACCTGCTCCTGGTCTTGTTTTTGCAGATAGAATGGAGCTTTTCCATCATCTGCTTCTAATGATGTAGTTATTTGATTTCTGTATTGGCCATCAGATTATGTTCATGTATAAAGTCACCTCTCTGATTGCTTGACGAATGCATGTGAGATGAACAATCTGTTGGTTTTGCAATATTCAATCAGTCACTCTCCTGCTTCACTTCTTGAACCTAGGCTAAATTTTCCTACAATCTTTGATTCTGTTCTGTTTCCTACTTTTGCATTTCAATCACCTCTGATTACCAACTTCCTCCAGGACTCCACCACAGAATCTTTCTATTTCTTCTTCTGTCTCTGTAGTTTGGGCATAAACTTGGATTATGGTTATACTGATGGATTTTCCCTGAAGTCTTATAGATACTCAGTCAAAGTCTATTCAATCAGATTTTGCATTATATCCTTTGACTGCTTTTACTACATCTCTCCTCACTATTAATGTCACCCTATTTCTTCTTGGGGTTTGCACTTCTTGAGCAAAACAGTGTAATTATCTGACTGAAAGTGTCCTATTTTTGTCCCCTTTAGCTCAGTCACTTCAAGTATTACAATGTTTATATGTTCAATTTCTTCCCGATTCATGCGTCTCACATGCCATGTCTCTATGATGTGTGTTCTGCAGCTTTTCTTTCACCTCTGAGCATATCAACAGATGAACATCCTTTAGGTTTCAGCCCAGTTGCATCATTAGCCACAGCAGTAATCATAGTTCTCTGCTGAACCCCAGTAGCTTGTTGAGTGCCATCTGACCTGGAAGCTTCCTCTTCTGCAATTATTTTTTGTTTTATTTTGAATTGACTCATCATGAGGTTTTCATGGTAAAAGACATTTAAAGGGGGTTTACTGTACCTCCTTCTGCATTGTACTAACAACCGTTAGTTATGGTCCCACTGCCGTTATCTCTGAGTGATCCTCTGCCAGTGTTACCCACCCTACACACACACTATTGCTGCTGCCCATTATGTTTGGCACATATAGTCTAGCTCCTTAGCAAAAGTCTGTCTGACATGAAAGAGCCTGCTGTTGTCAGTACAGCCTCTTAATTCACAAGAGCATGTATTCCTACCACCCTGGAAAAGTAGTGCAATTGTTGGGACATTTTATGTTAAGACATACTATTTGTTGTTGCTACTTGCCTTCGAGTCAATCTCAAATCATGGCAACCCTCTGTCCTCCACTGCTCTGCTTAATTCCTGCAACCCCATACCTGTGACCTCCTTAGAGTCCATCCATCTGGCATGTGGCCTTCCTCTCCACCTTTACCAGCATTACTGTCTTTTCCAATGATTCCTTCCTTCTCATGATGTGTCTGAAATACGACAGCCTCACTTTGGTCATCCTGGCTTCCAGGGAGGTTTCCAGCTTGATCTGCTCTAGGACCCATTTGTTTGTCCTTTTGGCTGTGCATGGGATCCTCAAACATACTATACTAAATTTAATATAAATTTTAGGTTAAGACATATTAAATCGTTAAAAACATTTTAAAGGGCTCATCCCAAACAAAAGGCCATGGGTTGCATTTAAGTCTTATTAAAATGAGAGGGGATTGAAATATTCACTACCAACTTTCCCCGCCGGTTTTAATGGGCTGCACAGCTGATCAAATGTTTAATCAGAAGTAATCTACAATGAAGTAGTAAGGCTTATATCCAATTAAGCACACACAGGAATACTACCTTAAGCAGCAGTTATTTTCCTCGGATGGGGACCAAAATATAGAATATAAATTAGAATGAACTCCCTTCTTACAGAATTGAAGCCATTCTTTGTGCAGACAATAATTATACAGATTAGATCTGTGAAAGCCAGGGAAAAGCTATACCATGATCTTTCACCACACATAACAGAACAATGGGAAAATTAATAACTAAATCTATTACTGATTGGAGACTGCACAATAAATCAGATGCCATTATAATGCTACATAGGTGCTCAGATTAAATTACATCCAGGCCTAAATCTGTTGTGAATCCCCAGCTAAAGAAGACACATTGAATCAATGGAAACTTTGGAAATCAACAGAGATATAAATTCCATTGATGCTACTGGGAATAACAATTGGATGGGAATAATAGTTGGATTTGGGATGCAGAGGCAACTGCAATTCTTCTTTAGGGGAGAACTTCACACGAGAAAGGAATGCAGAAACTCCATGTAAGGGTGAGATGCAGTCACACCAGAGAATTTGTCAACAAAAAAGAGCTATTAAAAACTGTTGTCAGGAAAGCAGGCTCAATGGCTTCTTCCTGTATCTTCCTCTCCTCTGGGTGCATCTACACTGTAGAAATAAAGCAGTTTGACACCATTTTAACTGCCCTGGCTCCATCCTACAGAATTTGGGGAGTTGTCATTTTGGGAGGCACCAGCACTCACTGGCAGAGAAGGCAAAAGACCTTGTAAAACTACATATCCCAGGATTCCATATGATGGAGCTACAGCACTTAAAGTGGTGTCAAAGTGCATTATTTCTACAGTGTAGATGCATCCTGTGTAAGGGATGAGGGACAACATACCCAGAAGGGATGATTCCAAGTTTCTGAACCCTTCAACCACCAGAACCGAAGAGGAAAGCACATGCATCCTTTCATATGTTTGTCATGCCTTTCCCTGTCAAAGATGGCCTATTGCTAAGACCACTAAAAGTTGCTACAGGAGGTTGTTTACGTTTGTATTTGTTTTATGTTTTCATTGTATTTGGTTTATGGATTTTATTGTAAACTACCTTGACTCCCATTCTGGGTAGAAATGAGGGATGTAGATTTAATAAATGAATAAAATAAACTGTGCATGCTAGACCCCATCTAGCCTTTCTTATTGTTCCCTACAGGAAGATATTGTGTGTCTGTATCAATGAGGGCAGAACCAAGTAAGAAAGATAAAATGCAGACAGGAAGAATAAGTTGGGGGCACAGCAAAAAGACACAGATAGAAGGAAAAACTGTCAAGAAGGGACAATGAGAGTCAAAGGAACACAGAGCAAAGATGGATAAGTTGGCGTGGTTGACTTTGCACAACCAAGTTGCATGAATACCCTACAATATAATACTTCCTTCTTTTTTGTTCCCTCTCAAAATCTTTTTTGCAAGATGCAAATCAGCAATACAGAGAAACATCATGCCCATTTAAGCAGCAGTGGGATATTCCAAGACTTCTTGAATCAGATTCAACTTTACTCCATCAGCCACAAAGTGTGTTACATTTGGCACCAGGGCATTCCTTTCACTGGCGCCGCCACTGAATAGAGATGTTATTCCGTCACGCTTATTTAAGCAGAAAGGGCATTATCATTCCTTCATACTGTAACAGCAGCTTGCCTAAGGTATAATAAGGTTCCAAGCGATATGCCAGAAAGCTTTGGGAAAATAAGTAATGAGTGGTTGCCCTGCTAAATACCACCATGACAAATTTGCTAAGTGTTCAGTGAGATAAAACACAGCACTTTAAATGCCCAACAAATCAATACAAAGCACCTAGTGGGTTATTTATTTTATAAGGAAGGGCAACCTTTTAAGGGTTATCCTTCTGACAATGAGACTTTTAGAATCTAAGCAATCCTTTTAATACACAAGGTTCATTTGACTATTTATGCAGTTCCTCTGAAATTATTGAAATCTCTACCGTGTGGCAACTGAGTCATCTGGACAAGTCATAGAAAACTTACTCAGGTACAAAGCATAGGATATTCAATAGTTGTATGACACTAGGAAGGAGCATTGTTGTTGTGTGCCTTCAAGTCGTTTCCGACTTACAGCGACCCTAAGGCAACCCTATCATGAGGTTTTCTTGGCAAGTTTTTTTCAGAGGAGATTTGCCATTGCCATCCTCTGAGGCTGAGAAAGTGTGACTTGCACAAGGTCACCCAGTGGGCTCCCATAGCTGAGCAGGGATTCGAACTCTTGTCTCCAGAGTCGTAGCCCAATGTTCAAACCTCTAGACCATGCTGACTCTCACAGCATTATTACATTCAATATGTGCAAGGTGACCAGATGCATAACTGCAAAAGAGGAAAAGGCACCACAAAATGTAGGACAGTCAAGAAAAAGTGTAGGACATTACCAAATAAAAGCTAAAAATACTCATATAAATGTAAATTTGTGCTTCTTAGTGATGCTCAAAATGGAGGACATTTTGGAATTCCTTCTGGACTGAAGGTTGAACTGTAGGATATGTCAAGGAAAATGAGGACATCTGGTCACCTTGAATATGTGAGAATTGCTGATGAATGTGAAACAGAAAGGATTATAGGATACATTGTGATAGCAGTTATCTGGTGAATATCCTGTTAAATATTACAGAAGCTTTTTCATACAGTTTCAGATGTGCTGTTATACACATGTGTGAATTCACACATGGGCCTGAAGTCTGTTTGGTAGTCTGAACTAGAGTAGATTCATTGAATCAATGGGACCGACATAGACTCACTTTTTTACAACTAATTCAGTGACTATGATCAGGTTAGGGCTAATCAGTCAGATTCAGGCAATGATCTGAGACTGGTCCATTGTAAGAGATCTTTGAACTTTGGCAGTAAGCGAGTCCTGACAGATTGGTCCCAGTGACTCACACTCAGGGTATGTGTGGGGGAGTATTGACCATATGGGAACTGAAATATACACAGTAATTGCATTGTGAGCAAGAAAATATTACTGTGGAAAATCTTAACTGCGAATCAATTAGCTTATAAGGAACAAGCTTACTGAGCAAAGAAAATAATTAGATGAACAAAATATAGTTGCACGGACAAGGCTTTATGAAAAGTGAGGAAAATGAACTCATAAAACCCATTGCAAGAGCAAGGGGGTTGTGAGGCTTTGAAAACAAGGCTGGGATTGCAAGGCCTAGCAAGGCTAGATTTCAGTTCTGGAAATTGCAGGACTCAGGGGTATGAAAATGTGGACTTCTGGGGTCTTCTGACAGGAACCTATTGAGATTACAATTATTCTTCAATGACAGAACTTTTACAAAAATGCAGGTAGATGTAGAGGGGGACTGGATTTCACCACGATTGTACCATGAATATTTCTCTGATGAAGTAATCTGATGCAGCAAATTTCAATCTTTCAACACCTTATCATAAAACGTCTCGCACTCCATGACACTAGATATATATTTGACAACCACAATTTCGAACAGGGATTTTCCAACCATTTTTGCAACATATCAAGACATATTTCTTGGAAACAAGACAAAAGTGACATTTAGATTAAAATGACAGGATGGTCTGAAATATGAAAAGAAAAAGAAATGGTAGTGTCCCATTTAAAATGGTATGCGTGGTCTGCCTGGATTTTAGGCCACAGGAGGAGGCAGGAGAAGGATTAAATGAAATCAACACACTCATCTTGCTTGCTTGCTACTTCCTACTCTGATTTGTGATCATTTACATCTTATCAATATTGGCTAGATTTGGAGAAACAGAAAGGGCTCAAAGCTTGAAGAGGGAAAGAAAAGAGAATCTGATTTTATTCACTGGAAAAGCAACAGAAGGAAAGGCTACTCCATCTGGTTTGGCTCCTGACTGCAAACTGATTTAAGGAGGGAATAAGGGTGCATCTACATGGCAGGATTAATGCAGTTTGACACTGCTTTAACTGCAATGGTTCAATGTCATGGAATCCTGGGATGTGTAGTTTTGTCAGTATTTAACCTTCTCTGTCATAGAGTTCTGGTACCACAATAAACTAAAAATCCCAGGATTCCATAGGATGGAGGCGTGGCAATTAAAGCGTCGTCAAACTGCATTAATTCTGCAGTGTGGCAACAGCCTTAGTCTTTTCCAGCATATATGAAAGAAAGGGGACTCTATGAGAAGTTGTTCTAATATGAAGGGAAAGGTTTTCCAAAAGACAGATTAAAGACACTTTTCCTTGGATTTCAACAGATCATTCCTGAAGAGATGGTGAGTTTAGAAACTTCACTAATTCTGCAAGAAGGGGCAGACTTTGCAAGGTTTTTTTCTTCCTGGTTTTCACTAAATGCTTTTGGGAAAAGCGGCAGGAGTGGCAAAAGAACAGGAATTCAAGCTGAGAAACAAGACAAATGCCAAAACAAGTATGGCTGGAATCTGGAGATTTTAGCAGCGTTTTCCAAAGGAGAGAATGCAAATCAAAAAGCAGGAGGAAAAAGAAAGTGAGGAAGGAAGCAATAGAAGTTGGAAAATCAACTCAGCACAAGGGCATCTTTGGAGCAGAGGTACTATTTGCCAGGTGTAGGAAAGGACATGGAAGTTTATCACATGGAGGTGGACAACTGCTAGTGGTTAGAGTGGTTACACCATCTCCTTCAAGACTTTGGTCCCAAAATGTGTCTCTAAATTTTGGACATTTGGGAGCTCAAAAAATCTTCAGAAACCAAATGCTGGGAGACCAAATAAACAAACAAAAAAGTTATCTCTCTCTCTTTTAAAAAAAAATCCAAATGTCCCAGGTTTGAGGGAATTTTGGGGTACCAGGGCTCTGGGGAAGGGGCATTTGTAGCATGTACAATATGACTATGGAGTTTATCACAAGGAGGGCAAATTGGTAAAATCCCATGCAGAAATGGGATTTTAAAATCTGGGTGTTGTTTGTTAGATGCGTTGGTGTGAAAGAGAAATAACGTAAAGATAATTCGAGCGGAAAGCTCCTTTGTACGCTCAGAATTTAGCAAAAGTAAAAAGGAGCTGGTTTTGAAAATTTTGCGTTCGGGTTATTTTCAGGTTATTTCTCTTTCATGCCCATGTCTTCTGAAAAACATCCCAGAAATAGAGTTTTTTTCATGGACTTAATCCATACCGATTTCAACTAGGCCAAACCACAGCCAGAAAGCTAGTGGGGTTGTGTAGTGGTTTGAGTGTTGAGCTAGGACTCTGGGAGACCAGGGTTCAAATTCCCACTCCACTCGGCCATGGAAACCCACTGTGTCACCTTGGGCAGGTCATACTTTCTCAGCCTCAGAGGATGGCAAACACCTTCTAAATAAATTGCACCATGAAAACCCCATGATAGGTTCACCTTAGGTCCTCCATAGGTCAGAAATGACTTGAAGGTACACAACAACAACAATAACCAGCCAACTCAGTAATAGTAATATAGGCAAGTCTCCCACAGCAAAGTGTGGTTGTTCAATACAACGGAATATCTCCCAACCACCTTTTTCCAGTTGGACTGTGAAACCAAGTGAGCCTAAACGTCATTTCACATTACACAGTTATAGCACTATGATACCACTTTAACTACCGTGGCTGTATCCCATGGAATGCTGGGATTTTTTTTTTACATCATATGGTGTCAGCAAATTCTTGTTTTTATTTGCACTTGGATATCCATTATGCACAGTGCTATATAAATAAATATAATAATAATAATAATAATAATAATTATTATTATTATTATTATTATTATTATTATTATTATTATTATTATTATTATTATTATTATTTGCAGTTTAAGGCATGGTGTTTAGAACTCTCAGCCAGAGAGCTCTTATTTAATGTATTTATGTATGGTATTTATACCTCGCTCTTCAGCCCTAAAGGCTATCAGAGCGGCTTACAATTAGGCCTCGCCAAACTACAAATCCCAGGATTTTATGGGATGCAACCAGGGCTGTTAAAGTGGAATCATTGTGTTGTAACTGTGCAATGTGAAAGGGCCCTATAGAATGTGGGGACCGCCAAACATTTGAAGTAGGAACTGTAAGGCCTGGAAAAAGTTACTTTTCTGGTTGATAGCTCCCATTGCTGTTGTTTTTTATTGTTGTGTCTCTTCGAGGTGTTTCTAATTCATGGAGACCCTAAGGCAAACGAAACTGGCTGGCTGTGTGTTGTATGCCTTCAAGTTGTTTCCAACTTACGGCGACCCTAAGACAAATCTATCCGGGGGGTTTTCCTGGCAAGATTTGTTCAGAGCTGGGCTTTCCCTGAGGCTGAGAGAGTGTGCCCTGCTCAAGGTCAGCAAGTGGGTTTCATGACCAAGCAGACCCTCTAGTGAATTCTGAAATTTGTAATCCAGAAAAGTAGTTTTCTAAGAAGGATGTTTAATGAGTTTTAGGGACTCTATAAGTTGTAAAGCATACAGAAGCAAGACACTGCAACCAGCTCCTCTGGTGCCACAACACATCCCAGAATTCCATAACATTGAGCCATGGCCTTGAAAGTGGCATCAAACCAGATTAGTTTCTGCAGTGCAGATGCAGCCACAGCATAGCCAAACATTTATATAAGAAATAAAACTTTTATTTATATCCCACTTTTTGTGAAAAACAAAGCTGCGTAGAGCATATTAAAAACATACAGCAATATATACGTAATTTAAATAAAGGCAGAGAGAGGAGGGAGCAAGAGACCCTCCACTCAGCTTGTAGGTTTGCAGTGAAATTGACTGGGAAGAGCCAGGCTTTGGGAGTCAAGGAGGCCTCTTTCTGGAAACTCTGGCCTGGCGTCGCCTTAGAGGCCACTTGAAGGGAGTTTAGTACAGGGCCAGCTGGGAATTCCTCTCGCGCCACCTTCCGGCCAAAACCCGGCACTGCGCCCTGGGTCTTCTGCTCTCAAATTCAAGCTCCAGAGAAGTCCACGGCAAGAGAGCCTTGCTCTTGGAGGGTCAGGTCTTCTCCTCTCCCTTCCAGAAAGGTCCAGGAAGGCACTCTCTTCTTTCTTGCCAGTTCCATAAAGCTTTTTCAAAAGCACCTTTTGGAAAAGAAAAGGAGGGTGCCGATACACACACACACACACACACATACAGATACACACACATGTGTGTGTGAATGTGTATGTGTGTATGTATATATGTGTGTGTGCATGTGTGTGTATATGTGTAGGCGTGTGTCTATGTGTGTGTGTGTGTGTGTGTGGATCTGTGTATATTTGTGAGTGCATATAAGTGTGTAATGTGTGTGTGTATATATATATGTATGTGTGTGTGATATGTGTGTGTGTGAATGTGTGTATATATATATGTGTGTGTGTGTGTGTCTGCATGTGTATGTGTATATTTGTGTGTGCATGTGTGTGAATGTGTGTGTATATATATGTGTGTATCTGTGTTTGTGTGTGTATATATGTGTGCATGGATGTATGTGTGTGTGTGTATGTGTGTATGTGTCTGTGTTTCTGTGTATGTATGTGTGTATATATATTTGTGTGTGTATATGTCTGTTGGTGTATATATATGTATGTGTGCATGTGTATATGTGCATGTTTCTCTGTGTGTAAATGTGTATGTGTGAGTGTGTGTCTGTATATATATACACACACACACACACACACACACACACATTTGGCAATGGTTTGATTTTTAAAATTAATGCAATGATTTTAAAAATGAAACCACTGCAATATGTGTGTATGTGTATAGCAGTGGTTCAATTTTAAAATCAAGGCTGATTGAGTTTAAAAATCAAAGCACAGCAAAATGTGTGCCATATATATATAAAACCAGCCTTGATTTTAAAATCAGACCACTGAATAAATCTATCTGTCTGTCTGTCTGTCTCTCCCTCAATGGTTCAGTTTTAAAATCAATCAGCCTTGATTTTAAAATCAAAGCACTGCAGAATGTGTGATATATATATATATATATATATATATATATATATATCCTTGATTTAAAATCAAACCACTGCAATCTATCTGTATGTCTGTCTGTCTGTCCATCCATCCATCCATCTTAAAATCAATCAGCCTTGGTGTGTGTGTGTATTTCTGTGGTTTGCCTTCAAGTCATTTCTGACTTATGGCGAACCTAAGGTGAACTTGTCATGGGGTTTTATTGGCAAGATTTGTTCAGAGGTTTGCCATTGCTGTCCTCTGAGGCTGAGAGTGTGTGACTTGCCCAAGATCACTCAGTGGGTTTCCAGGGCTGAGCTAGGATTTGAACTCTGGTTTCTAGAGACCTGGTCCAACACTCAAACCACTACACCATGCTGGCTTCCTAGTGGTTTGATATGTGTGTGCATGTGTGTATCTGTGTGTGTGTGTGTGTGTGTTTATGTGAATATGTATTTATATATGTGTGTGTGTATTTATTTAGACATATACATGTATAAATAAATATACAAACACATAAACAGAGAGAGAGTGTGTGTGTTGTAGTGATTTAGGCATTGGACAATGTCTGTGGAGAACAGAGTCCGAATCCCTGCTTGTCTATGAAAACCCACTGGGTGACCTTGGGCTAGTCACACTCTCTCAGCCTCAGAGGATGGCCATGGCAACCCCCCTCTGAAGAAACTTGCCAAGAAAACTCTATGGTAGAGTTGCCATACTTTGGAAACAACTTGAAGCCACACAACACACACACACACATATATATATGTTGCAGTGGTTTGATTTCAAAAGCGCTTTGTTTAAAAAAAAGAAAGAAACCTGACAAGAAGGTGAGGCTGTGAAGAAATAGCGTCAGCGCTGTGTGTTTGTCACTGCTTATCTTTCATGGTCACTGGGCTTGCAGTTAGATAATTGCCTCTTGATAATTGCTCAACGCTAGATAAGAGCTGAAGTAAGGCAGTTGGTTTTATCGGCCTTAACATAAGATCCGTCAAGCAGAAGATTAAAGGGGAGGCCCACTGGCAAGAGAACCAGTGGCAAAAACACACAAATTTGCTCATTAGTCCCCAGTTTTTGCACCAGATCTACATTCCCCCCCTCCCAAAATGGGAGGAAAAAGAGGGAGGGCAGAAAAAACTCCAAGAGCTGCAGATCAGGTTTCCCCAGATCAGCAGAACCAAGTAGCAAAAATAAAACTTTTCCTAGACTGTACTGTTCCAAGCAGTGCGTCTGAGCATTTCCTCGTTTCTGAGGAAATAAAAGCTTCCCTGCAGCATGTCAGGAAAAAACTAGGCTGGACTAGCTCGAAAAGGGTACAGAAGCAATCAAATCAAACGATTCCACAGAGGGAGGCCCCAGAAAAATTCATTCCTGTTAATCCCATGATCGCACCACATCCCCATACCCTCCCAACTATCCCGATGAATCCTCTGTCATTCCAGTTTCTCGGCTGCTTTTGAAATGTCAGAGTTTCTTTATCCTTTTCCCCTTTGTCCTCAGCTTCTTTCAATGGCTTTAGAATGAGTTTAAAGTGGAAAAAAGGACTTTGCAGCCAAGACCAAGCCTAGAAATCCAGGAGTAGGAATCCTGCAGCCTTCCCTATTCTGCTGCACTGAATCTCCCAGCATTCTTCACTATTTGGGCTACATTGGTTAGAACAACTGGGAGCTTTGGTCAAGCAACATCTGGAGGGCTTCCACCTCTCCTGCAGTTTCCTTCCATTTCCAGCTTTGCTTTTGTGTATTCTAGTCAAAATAGTGAAATCAAGAAAGCTGCCTCATAGGAAGGGAGAGGCCTTTTAGCACACCATTGCCTTCCCACATTCACTGATGGGAGCTTCATGCAATGTCCTGTGCTCATGTTTGTAGCTCAGCCTTGTTTTTGTCATTACTTACTGAAGATGGAACAAAGACAGAATGGCCAAATGGCCATCCAGTTGCTAGTGTGAGGAGTCCTTCTTTCTGGAAAGGCTCAGACCTACACAGAACGAGGAATGTGTTTTGCACCAGATGTTTGGACTGCAGTTCAACACCATAGCAAATGGTGAAGAATAGGGTTACCAGGCTGAAAACCAGATAAGGCCCCTGTACCTTTAATGGTTGTGTAGCTCTTATCTAGCTACACTGCAGAATTAATGCAATTTGACACCGTTTTAACTGCCATGACTCAATTTGTAGTTTTGTGAGCTATTTAGCCTTCTCTGTCAGAGAGTTCTGGTGCCACAGCAAACTACAAATCCCAGGAGTCCATCCGATGGAGCTATGACAGTTAAAGTGTTGTTAAACTGCATTAATTCTGCAGTGTGGCAGCAGCCGAAAAGAGAATTTTAGCAATGTTAGGTAACCATCAACCCATGTTGAAATTCCTTCTTCTACGCAAGCATGAAAGGTACAAGAGCCCTCTGGCAAACTTCAATGATGAGAGCCATCCAACGCCTGGAGGGTGATATCTGGGTAGTTGCTAGGAGCCATCCAACATTTGGGATCAGTGTGGTCTCTGTTGTCTGGCAACTGCTCTGGAAAATTAGGGAGGACCCTTTTCATCTTAACCTTCTTCACTGATCTGCCTGGCCCTGGAAATTTCCTGTGTGGTGGATTCAAAGACCTACGAATCACCTTGATATACAGTAGAATTGCTCGGGAGTATGAGGAAACCTCCAGCTGGATCCCTTGGCCTTCAACAGCTGGGTGAAAAAGGAGAAATTAAACATGTGAAAAACTTTACATCAGCATGTCAGAAAAGGTTTCAACTACTAAACATTTGGCAGCTGCTAGAGGCATAGCAGAAACCATGAGGTGGTCACTGATCACAAGGCAAGTGTAACCTGTGATCTACCCAACTGAACATAACTGACCAGCCAAGTTTTGCAGCCTATTGACAGCTTGAAAACTTTTACAGTTTTTGGCAGTTCCAGATTGAGAACAAGGATAGCTTTACTAAATCCTTGCTATATCTTCAGTGTGGCATAGTGGTTTGAGTGTTGCCAGGATTTGATTCTCTGCTCAAAACCAGGATTTGATTCTCTGTTCAGCCATGAAACCCACTGGGAGACCTTAAGGAAGACATGTGCTCTCAGCCTCAGGAGAAGGCAATGACAAACCTCCTCTGAACAATTATGCTATGAAAAACTCAGTGATAGAGTTGCCTTAGGATCAACATAAGTCAGTAACAACTTGAAGCCACACAACAGCGACAATATGTACAAGGGACCTACAGCTGGCTACATAGTCACTCAGTAGTCACAGAAGTAGCCAGTAGTGGTTATAACTTGCAATCCACCATGTGAAACACAGTCCTGCAACTATATATGAACTTATATATATTTCCATGTGGTGGATTGCAAGTTATAACCACTACTACATAGATTCTGTTCCCTAGTTAGTTCATAAGTAGCTGTGCTCAAAAGACATAGGAGAGCCAAAGCCTTCTTGGCAGAAAGATGGGAAATAGGAGAACATCAAGGGAGAATTGTTACTATTACTCTCACTCACTTTCAGCAAAGCACTATTGTTACCATTTCAGTACACATCAGGCCTTTTTTCAAAGCAGCACTCCAACTTTAGTTCACATCTGGAAGCTGGAACACACATAACGTTTTAGGGAATATGTCCCTGTTTTTCATTTGCTTCCCCGCCCTCCGTCCCTTTTCTTATTTTCCTTTGCCTTTCCTTTTCATTATTGTGGTGGCAATGCTTCTGTAATCTACCTGAGATCATGGTACTACAGTCTCACCAGCCTCTATGAGACTTGCTTCTGAGAAAATATGCTGAGAAACATAGTGTATTTTCAGTCCTCTATTTCAGAACAAGGAGCTAGCAAACAATCTCCGGGTATTCCTTGCCTAAGAAAACTCAATGAAATTCATGAGGTTGACATAAGTGAACAGGCAACTTGAAAACACATACACACACATAGCAAGAACTTGAAATTTGAAATCAGATTTGTCCTGGATATTCTGCTAACTCGCCTAGGATACAGCTGCGTATTTTGTATACACATGCACACATAGTTAAACCTTGGTCATGCTGGTTGGAGATCCTTGGACCTGCAATCCAAAACAATGTTTCCAAGCTCTGTATATAATATGGTGTGATTTATTTTATCAGCAGAGTTATACTGCTGTTGCGATGCATGCTTGTATATGACCTCAAGTTGCCTGTTGACTTGTGGTGACCCATGAATTTCAAAGGTTTTCTTAGGCAAGGCGCAAGAGGCAGGTTGCCATTGCCGTCTTCTGAGTATAGCCTACATGACTTGGTATTCCTTGCCAGCAACTAAGTGGTAATCAAATAAATATATTTTATGTTCTATCAATCTAAGTGGTGATTCATGTGGTGGTGATGAAATCCCTTGTGCTACCATTTTACTACTGTAAATTTGCTTTTACTAATTAATATATATTTGCCATTTGTGAAGAAATAGGAGTTGGACAGTAGAAAAGCAGAGGAGCAAGAGTTGAAGGTTTCTCATACTGATTCCACAGCCGTGCTTGGAGTTCTCCATCCATGCACAAACCAGGCTTTATCCTCCTTAGCTTCCAAGATCAGATTGGATTTGTTGCCTTCAGGATAGACCCACTGAACTGACTGGGACTAATTTGGTCATAAAGCATACCTAGGATTGAAGATTTATCTTTTAAGGTTTGTGCCCCAGTCTTGATCATGTCTAAACTGTAAGCTTACTTGTACTTCCTAGCAATCACCATTGCATTAAAACATTTGAGTAACTTTATGTTGTTCAAAAGCAAGCATTTTGAGCCTACCTATGTGTGTTCCTCAAGTCTAGCATTAAAAAAAAATCTGAGCTTGCATAGTGGGTGATAAAAGTTCTGTTTACCTATTGTCTAAAAGGTATCTTAAAAGGAAAATAAAGACTCTTAAAAGGAAAAGTTTGGTTTATTCCATTACACTTGAGTAGTTTATGATATCTAGCCAAGAAGACTCTGTTTATTGACTTAGTTCATTAAGTACTCAGACAGAAATAATAATAAACTGAAACTCCAGCAGGGAACTAGACAAGGCACGTTTGGTGCATGTTTCACATAAGATCAGGAGAACAATAGTCATAAGCCAAAATTATTTACCACTTCTCTAAAAAATACCACTTCACTATGTTAACACAGATCTTTCGAGATTTAACAGTTAGATTACTATAATAAGAAAGATGGTTTCTGTGAAGCTGAAGACGCAAAACCCACAGACTGTCGCTCTCCATGCAAGTGGAGAAACACTTGTGTGACAGTTTTTCATTGCTCCCGAGTGCCTCAGATGGAATACTCTATGCACAGGAAGGTCACGCTACTCCGTACATAAAACGGGAGAAGGGGGGCTTAAAAAGAAGCAGAAAAAGAAGGGAGACACCGAGACACTAGAGTTCAAACAAAGTTTTATGAGGATAGTTAAAGTGCACACAGCTTGTAAAAAACCTAAAAATGACAACAAGCTGTAGCTTGATACAGAGTCATCTCCTGAAAGTATACTATAAGGATATACTGTAGATTTTATGAGATGGTTAACATTGCCAACAGGTGATTGAATAGCTTTTCATGGGACCATCAGAGGGGAATCCTTGCTCTACAAAACCGTATGGAGAAAAGTACGGAGCAGCCGCCGTGTCATTGGGCCTTCCAACAAAAGCCAGCCCTATGGAGCATAGCAAGAGTAAGGCACCCCATTTCAAATGATAACAGGGTTGGGTTGGGAGATATTAAGAAGGTCTTTTGGAGTTTTCCATTAAACAGGACATCATCAAAACCTGCCTTTCTGAAAGACTGAATCTTTACATTCACTAATTATCAGAGTATTTCTTGTAAGAATCAAGTGAGATAGTGTTGTCATCTCTGTGTTATAGGCACCAGTAGATCAATGCGTGTGGTAGCATTTTGCCTAATGCCATGGAAGAATTCATGGTTAAAATGAAATTAAAATAGGGTTTGTCAGATTGCTCCTTTAATTACCAGATTATAATGCTCTTATGAAGTTATGCCTACAGCATGAAGGGCATCGTTTTGAAGGAATGCCGTATACCACAAGATAATCAGACTTTTACTAAGCAGCACCGATGAGGAACAACTAATTTGATCCCTCTGTTGAAATAAGTGCATTGGCTACAGGTCCATTTGCTGGTATTGACCTTTAAAGCCCTACAAAGCTTAACTCAAGACTATTGGAAAGACCATATAACCTCCACACCTCACAGGCATGGTTGGTGAAGGCTCATGAGTGTGCCTCCTCCATGGCTGCTCCCAGAATGTGGAAGTCCCTTCTATGCAAGGTCCGGTTGGCTCTGTCCTGCTTTTCTTTTGAATTGTAATTATGGAGTTGTAGTGGGTATGCAAAGTGCTATGCTATATTTTTAATAGTTAATTGAAATTATATTGTAAGCATGTTATAAGTGTTTTTAACCATGCTTGTAAAAATATTGTTATTTAATTCTCTGTTAGCTAGTGTAACCAGTGTTTTAGCTGTCATTGTTTTATAAACTATTGGAAGTCATCTTGGATTCCATTTTGGGAGATAGGCAGGGATATATGTGCAATCAATCTATCTATCTATCATCTATCTATCTATCTATCTATCTATCTATCTATCTATCTATCTTTTCCAGTCTTCAGGGCCAAAAGGAAGAATCTCACAGGGAGAGTGCTGTCTTGAAATAATCTTTATTTTTCTCATTTCGTTTTAGTATTTTTATTTTGAATGGCACATTCTGTGCATCTGTGATTGTATCATGCTGTATAACACCACCAGAGGCTGCCTGTTGTAATATCACCAGGGCTCATCATTACATTTCAGGTGGTTTGTGACTCTGGAGACCAGGGCTCGATTCCCCCTTAGGTCATGAAACTCCCTGGGTGATCTTGTGCAAGTCACATGTTCTCAGCCTAGGGGAAAGCAATGGCAAACATCCTCTGAACATATTTTGTCAAGAAAAACCCATGATAGGGTTGCCTTAGGGTCAGCATTAATCACAAATGACTTGAAGGCACACAACAATTTGGAGCTGAAATCTCAGGCCTGGAATAGGCCTGACTTGTTAGCTTTTCTCTTCCCTCAATAGTTCTTGAAATGTTGGATTGGGGGCTCTGCAACTTTGGAAACATATTTTGGGAGGGCTGGGCAGCCCACTGAATTCTAGCCACCAATTTAATTCCTATGAATTTCACCTGCTCCTCACAACCCTATTGTTGTGTGCCTTCAAGTAGTTTCTGACTTATGAGGACCTTAAAGTAAACCCCCGTATCATGGTGTTTTCTTGGCAAGATTTGTTCACAGGGGATTTGCCTTTACCTTCCTCTGAAATCACCCAGTAGGTATCCACTGATGAGTGAGAATTCAAAGCCTGGTGGTCCAGAGTCATAGCCTTAACAAACCACTACAACATGCTGGCTGGCTGTCACAATCTTACTAGAAAATATATTCATTTCTCTCTGTAAGGCAAAATATCCATTAACTTTTTATGCAAAAATGAATAATCATAAAACTGTTTTTTCAGTAAGCTGGGCACTGTGAAAAGGAAGTTAAAATGTTGGTACTACCATCACAGCAATATTGCCTTAAGGAGCTCTGAGTCTTTGCTTAACCTCAGCGCCACTAATTCATTGGAAATGATAGTGTGGGGTAGGGGTTAATGTGAATCAAACTTTTAATCAATGCATCTGTCGATTAAGCCAATTAAAGCTTGCAAATCTAAGGTGTATGGAGCATTTGGGTTGCAACAACTTTGATAGGTGTTCTTTTCACAAAATCCAGGAACCAGCCATACTCCCATTCCCAAATGTTCCATTTTTGGTAAGTTTTCAACATACTTTTCATTTACCATTTTAAAGCCCCATTTCCCAGTTTTGTGATCACCTTTTGGACCTCTTTACAATCTCATTCTCATCTTCTCACATGTCTCATTCTCATCTTTTGCTTTTAAAATAATGTCGTGAAGGGACAGATGTTTACACCGTTTTGTAAAAACATACCTGCAAATAGGTAAAATAAATAATTATCTTCCTGCCAATCTTTGAGTCTTTTGCAACAGGCAGTGGTCAGAGTATTGGGTTTCAAGTGTGGAAAACCTCTTGGTTCAAATGCTTTGCTAGCCTTGAGACTCACCAAGTGGCCTGGAATGAGCCAGGCACTACCTCCCTGTTTTATCTATTCCATAGGGTTATCCATATTCCATAGGACAAGAAAACATCACTTTTCTTTCAACGAGGGCAGAATACAAAATTGGGGGGGGGGGGGGGGGGGGGGGGAAGTTGAGCTGAGAATAATGGAATATAAGTTAGTTATGAGTAGCTTGGCCCCCATTTTGATAAATATACTGCAAACATGTAGAAGGCTAGCATGGTGTGGTGGTTTGAATGTTAGACTAGGACTCTGGGAGGACAGAGTTTGAATCCCTCCTGTGCCAGATTCCCACTTGGTGATCTTGGGCAAATCACACTCTCTCAGACCAAAAAGGTAGTGGCAAACCTCCTCTGAAAAACTCTTTCCAAAAAAAACCCTGTGGTAGGGTTGCCATCAATTGGAGTTGACTTGATGACACATCATAACTCTAAGTATAACTAACTCATGCTTCAGGGAATTCTAGAAGCTAGTGTCCAAAAAAGAAACTTTGCTCTGATCAGGCATGGTCAACCTGCAACTATTGACCCAATTTCAAAAATTCTCAGCAAATAGTTAATCTGTGGAGAGAGGAGTCTATCTCGCCTCTTACCATCCACTGGATGGGGAGGGGTGGAAAGATAAAGGTAATAGCAAATAGGAGTGGAGAGTTGGGGTAGATCCATTCATTTTGGCATTATATTCTCTCAGCACTGACAGCAGCTGCCAACAGATGATCACTGAGTAACTCTGGCTCTCAGCAGAAAATCACTTCACAAATCTGCTTTAAAAATTTAAGTGTGGTTAAATATGCACTGTGTATGACCAAAAATATTAACTATAATGAGAATTTTGTAATGCAAATCACTTCCATTCAAAACATGACTAAGAGTAATTAGTAAATTCAAATTACTCATCACCCACAAACATGCAAATCATCTCCACTTTCAAACAGTATTACAAAAGGCTCCACCTTAACTGTTACCACCCTGGCCTTGGAGGGAGAGAAGAGGCAGGCACAGCTCCACCATGCCTAGCCCCAAAGAAGAGTAAAGGCCCTCCCTCCATCTCAACTTAATGGAAAGGAGAACTGGCCATATCTAGTGGACTTGATGCCCTTCCCCTTCGCCATTCCCTTCTCCTTTTGTGTCATGACTTTTTAGATTGTAAACCTGAGGGTAGGGAACTGTCTAATTAATAACCTGTAAACTGCTCTGAGAGCCTTTGTGGCAGAGGAGAAGGTATAAAGACTCTAAATAAATAAATGGCATCCATCAGACTGGTAGTAGTAGATGCATTATTCACTCCTGACTGTGCTGGCTAAAGCTGATAGGAGTTGTAGCCCAACACCATCTGGAGGATCACAGATTCCCCAGCCCATTCTACACAAAGATCATTCTTAGAGTACTGAGATTGTATGGTCCATACACACTTGAAGTAGCACGTCTATTATGTGGCATCTCTGCTCTAAGTAGAAAATCCCAATTTCACTTTCACTGAGACACCATTTAAAAGCACTAGAATTATCCTGCAATCAGGTTCATTTAAATAGCTTTAATGCTCAAATGTGAGGACAACTTGAAAGGGCATGGTCTAAAACAACTTGTGTTTATAGAAATTGGCAGAAATTCTTGCCGGGCCCCTTTCATTTTGATGGGGTTGCAGTGGGTTATTATCAGAAGTTGAAAGGTCCTGAAGCTTTCGTTTTGAACCCACAGGTGTTCTTTGTAGGTTCTATTTTTTAATAAAGTGTATTATTTGTTTTTTTTAAATTAGCTCATATTGTGAGTTACCACATCTGTGCTATGTGGTAATGAAACCCAGTGGGAGGTCACAGCGAGAAGGGGGGAATTCAGCATGAAGAAAACATCTGGATATTGCTTTGAGATTCACTTGCAGCTTCTTATATTTTATTAAGAGGCACAGAATCTTATATTATGATCAGTCAAAGCAGCCTCCCCCCCTTCAAAGCACACAAGCAGGACAGAAAAGATTCCCCCATCAACAAATTCAGGAATTTTTAAAGGTCTTCACAACAGCGTCTGTTTTCAAAGATTTCTTTGGTAACTAATTTGACAACCTAGTAATATTTGCATGTTTTCTTTTACTGGATGTTAATATACTTCATACTGTGAGACTGTCATGTTTCTTGGCTATCTTGACTGGAGAGGCTACATTTTTCAACTTTAAGAGAAAGGTACCCCTGGCAGGAGCACTTGTACCCATTTCACAGACTGTGTGCAATTACCCAAACCTACAGCATGGAAGATACATGTCTCTGAATGAAAGGACTGCACCTGTGAGTGAAGCACAAAGCAGTGTAGAGGGTGGACTCTACAGTGAGTTTAGAAATATGACTAATCTCTTTTAATCTCCCCTCCCCTCCCCTGCCATTAGTAGATTTAACCTTCAGGAGTCTCTTGCAAGATATACAGCTCATCCTAAAAAGAAGTGAAACTCCATATGACAGTTGCCTCAGCAAGGAATGCTGATGACTAAATATTTAGGAACTATCCCATTAAGAGATCAAAGCAAGCACTTAAAGTGGAGTCATCTGACTGTCCCACAGCTCAAAGACAGCTGCAGCTGAGAACGTTTAGATCTCCAATGGTTTATAAAAAGGTTTTGTTTTTGCACTGCAGCCTCTGAGTAACAAATGGGTATGATGCATTAGCTCAGCAATATATTACTTTTTTTCTTTTTTAAAAAAAAGTCCTCTACACTTTACACTATGCAAACACTATATATATATATATATATATATATATATATATATATATATATATATATATGGATGGCAGTAACACAAAAAGGTGTGGACCCTGAACAGGACTATCGGCATTCTTCAAAATAGGAAACTACTCTACACAGCTTATCAAGACCTGGCATTGCCATTACAGTGCTCCCTCGGGTTACGAAATTAATTCATTCCGCGGCCGCTTTCGTAACCCGAAAAGCCTTCGCAAGCCGAAAACCCATAGGCGCTAATGGGGAAAAGCCGCGTTTCGTGCGAAAAAGCGCCGAAAAGCACCAAAAAAATTTTTCGTAACCCGAAAAAACATTCGTAACCCGGAACAATTATTTCCTATGGGATTTTTTCGTATCCCGGAAATTTCGTAACCTGGGTATTTCGTATCCCGGGGTACCACTGTACTCCCATGCCCTGAAAGCCCTCTTCAAGCTTATGGTCGTCATTGGTCAGAGCTACATTGTCCATTTCACAGGCCAAAGTGAAGAAGACCAAGATTAATCAGAGCAAGCACACTGTTGACCAGGATGATGGCTGTCGCTCTAGCTTCCAAAGTGCTTGTTTTCCTGAATCTTTGCCCAACTAGTGTTCCTAAACCCTGGCTTCTGCTCTGCCTCTGGAATGATACACTGTTTTTGTATTCAGGTCATTTCTGACTTATGACTAAGGTGAACCTATCACTGGTTTTTCTTGGCAGAATTTGCTGAGATGGTTTGCCCTTGTCTTTCACTGAGGCTGAGAGATTATGACTTGGCCAAAGTCACTCAGTGGGTTCTGTGGCCAAGAAGAGATTGTAAGCCTGAGCTCCCAAGTGCCCTAGTTCAACATTTAAATCACTACAATAGGCTAGCTCTCTTAGCAAGAAATATGATGACTAAATATTTAGGAACTATCCCATTAAGAGATCAAAGCAAATACTTTAGAGGAGTCATCTGGAACAATTCTTATGCAATTATACTTAATGTCTTGATTTCTGCCAAACCACTTTGATTTGATTCCCTCACCTGCTTACTTTAAACTGGTTCCCATTTCAGGAGTCTGTATCTCTATTATCAACCATAACTATATCTCCACATTCATCCACCTACCTTCACAATTAATACAGCTTTCCTACTCTAAGAGATTCTTCTATCTCCTTCTACATTTCTTGTCAAAGTTATCCTTGCAAAGAATGGGAAGTCATATCCTAATTCTACGCACATCAACACAAATGATGTTTATGAAAGTATGGCACAATAAGTTTCTGCAATATTTCTATTTTTTATCTCTACTGTCTGCATTTTCATAACAAGTACTGAAAACCTGAAAAGCCATTTTGCTATTTACCAGATAGATTTTTATTTTTATATATATATATGTTTTAAAAAAAAAAGACATCAGACCATTCTCCCCTATTCCCGTTGGGTATTTTATTTTATGTATCATTTGCATCAGGTAATCAACTGAAACACTTCAACAACAGAAAGCTCTCAGCAAAGTAAGGGAGGGGGGAAATGAAGCAATTATCACAGACAGATGTGACAAAAATGGTTTTAAATTTGGGAGAGTATTGCACAACTGAATCTGTATGTGAAGAGAAAGGAAAACAGAGAGGAGTGAGCATCTTCTCTAACATGGATTGTGAGGGAGAAAGGCACTATTTAGCTGTGTGTATTTAAAAAATAATGAGGCACAATCCATGTTCTCAAAATTACATTCGATGCTGCTTCTGTAACGCTCTATTAGAGAAGCTGCAGCTTTGTTTTCCAGAATTTAAGCACGAGAGAAATACAAGCATCTAAACAGATTTCTTAAAAGCAAACCTGCTATAAAAATCTTCACAACAAGGGCTTCAACTTATAAATAGGTGCCACAGAAGGTCACATAGCTACATGGGCTTAAAATAGGAGATATCCTGGCAACTGATCATCGATTACTCTCTCTTCTAGTCTGATCTCTAGTAGTCACAAAACACTCCACTTTTAAGAGCTAAATTGGCAGTGCACATGATAGAACCTTTTTAGAATGCTCTCTCGGTAGTACAGTTTAGGCATCGTATATGTATCTTTGTATAGAACAGATACAGTATCTTGCAATGAGCTTTTGTTTTTTAAAGGAAGGTGCACCTTGACTTTCACTCCAGTTCTATCCCCATGCAGTATTACTTGGAAGCAAAACACAATGAAATTAGTGGGGATTTACTCCCAAGTGCATGGAGCTAGGATTTTATACAGAGACAAATGTTTACAGTGGGAAGGAAGAGGCAGTTGCTCATACTAAGATATGCAAAATGTCTCAAGGGACAACTTTCCCTATTACATCAGAAGTGATCATACTTTTTAGCTCCCATTTCAAATAATTTAAGAACTCAAGGCTGAATGAATATACATTTGAACAACTCCATGTATAATGAACACAATGTACAGGAATATGTTGTAAAAATGCTGACATTTTCTGTATCAATCCTAGTTTAGATCAGAAACCAACCATTATCTGGACAAAGTTCTACACGTTTAGTGTTTCCAAAAAGATAACAGTAATCAGAATATGCAACAAATATTGTCTAGTTTTCAAAAATACTTTTTTTATAACTGCAGAATATGATTTCTGGAACAAAAGATCTAAAGTCAGTGAAATTTAACCATTTTTAAATGATCTCAAGACTGAACTATGATCACATTTGGGATATGTACACACAACAGAATGCTGGAACCACTTAACAGTTTAACTTTTGGACTTGGGTGTGTGCGCGCGCACATGTGCATGCCTTCAAATCACCTGTTGATTTATGGCAACCCCATAAATTTCATAGAGGTTTTTAGACAAGGAATACTCAGAGGTGGTTTTGCCAGTTCCTTCCTCTGAAATATAGACTAATACACATATAGAGCAGTTCAGCAACATACAGTTTCCATACGTATATCCCAATTTCACAACCACACTGAGTGCACTTGCAAACATAAGCTTCTCATTATTTCAATGAAGCCATGTGCCCAATGGTGTGTCCGCTTTCTTATGAATAGTGCTGCCATCACAGACAGGGAGAGGGACATTTATATCAGTAATAATACTTATTATATGAAGAATACTGTATTAAGAAATATTGACAGGTAGATAAACTATCTGTATTCTTGGATTTGCAGGACAAATACAAATATTAGAGAAGATACAGTACCATATCCTTGCCTCAGCAAACCTAAGAATTTCGTTAATCCCCAAAATTGGTGAACCTCTTTTCTGTCAAAGGCTGAACTCACTTGAGTTTGGGCCATGTGGGTCAGGCCCCACATGCCAGGAGTGGTGGGACTGAAGCTGGCAGTTGATGGGGCCAGAGCCAAACTATTATCAGTCACATTCTTCTCCATTTTCTCTTGGACTCTTTCCTTTCTCATATCTTCCTCCCTCATCTTCTCAATGCAACACATGTTAGGCAGATTGCTCCTGCCAGAGGTCCAACCAGATCATTTTCAGAAGGCTTTTGAATTTAGGCTGTGGGTAGCGCTTGCCCACCCTTGCTTAAGCCTTATCAAATGTTCTTATTAACTGCACTTTTCAATGTAAGCATTAAAAAAATTCAGTAAGATTAATCATACAAACTAATTATCAACAGACTGGGCACTTCATTTTTCAGGAATACCTGTTATTCAATGCAAATTTAATACAGGTTTACAGCTGGTAAAACAGTGCCCCCTGTTGCCAAGACCTAAAGGGACAATTTTTTCATGACAGCCCAGTATACACTATTGGACCTGTACGAAAAGTAGAGATTACTACTTAGGAACCTATTTAGCAGATTTTGCACATTAATTTTCTCAACATTGGATCTCCTTGTCCACCCATTCCTAAATAGGTATATTTAGAAGTATATATTCATGGTTTTGAATCAGTGGACAAGATCTACCCCACTTCTACAGCCCTTCATCTGTACAGTGGTACCCCGGGTTACGAAATTAATTCGTTCCGCGGTTAATTTCGTAACCCGAAATACCTTCGTAAGCCGAATTCCCATAGGCGCTAATGGAAAAATAGCTCTCTGCTGCCCTCCGGTGGCGGAAAATAGCGCCGCGGTTTTTTCGTAACCCGAAGAAACCTTCGTAAGCCGAAGCAATAAATCCCTATGGGATTTTTTCGTATCCCGAAAAATTCGTAACCCGGCGCATTCGTATCCCGGGGTACCACTGTACAGAGAGTATTTCTTTTTCTGCACAGGAGAAGGGAGGTTTATTTTATAGCAGTCAATTGTGTTTTACAGGATGCACTTTGGAGGACTCCTGAAATTACAAGCAGTCCTCTGAGCAGACTTGCATTCTGAAATTATGTGAATGCAAACAACTGTCTGAAAAAGTTAGGATATATCACCAAATGATGTCTTGTCATGATATCTGATCCAGCACTAAACACACATTATTTTCAAGTGACCACCAATCTAGGATATAAAACCACAGAATGGAGTTGATTTACAAACTACTTTATAAAATAATATCTTGACAATCTTTTCATCTCACAGCCTTTCATTTCAGATGCAACGCAAAGCTGGTTTCATTTGGGATGTGGTTTGAAACCACTACAGTATTTGGGATAGCATTCAGGGATTGTTGGGGAAATGGGAGGTAGAGAGAAACCACACAAACTATAGTGCTTGCCTATATGTCTGGGACACAACCCATAATTTGGTACTGTAACTAAATCAATCCTGTGTGCCAGCCGAGCACCCTGCTCACACTTAAGTTTGCACAGCAGCCAATTTCTTAGGTGTTATATGTAAGAGAAATACATTCCAAATACTCAAGTTTTCAAGATTTTCAAATTACCTACCCATGCTTTTTTGGATGTATTACAGGTATCCTGCTTTTGGAAGAAGGAAAATTTTGGATACGTGACATTGCTTACTGTACTAATATTTAAAAGGAATGTGTTTTTTCTTAATTCTTTAACTTCTACAAGTTGTAAAAGCAAGAAAATCCTTTCGGCTACAAGAGACTTTTAGAAGAGAAACACCAAGCAACAAACCTACTATATCCTTAGTTTGGAAACAAAACTCTACCTACCTACCTTCATCTGCAGGAGAAGATTTGTCCCCCACCCAGCCCTAGAATAGCAGAAAAAAGCTTGGGTGAAAGATGAACTGTACTTGAGATATTCTGGAATAGTAGAGATTGAAACTGTAGGGATTTAGAGAACAAAAAATAAGTAAACAAAATAGCAAAGACCAGAGTACTTTCCAGCTATGTGGATATAAAGAAATGGAGTAGTATCCTAAAGACCTACAGCCTGACCAGCCTCTCTCTGTGTAATGAGATTCAGATAATGGCCACATTCAAACACCATAAACCTGGGCGCCATGCGAAATAACAGCTTATCAAGAATGAGCAGCACACTGGCACATCCTGCCTGATCATTCCTACTGTTTGTTTATTGTGACCTCTCAATCCATCAGGGAGCCAGATCCCTGGTCTGTTTTCTTCCTGCCAAGCCTGAGAATTAACTAGACAACACACACAATTCTCTGGATTGTTAAGGAGACACAAGTGATACAGCTTCATAATAAACAAGCACATCCTAAGAGCAGGATCACAATTAGTTTGCACCCACCAGCTTGCTGGTTTGTCCTCTATAAACCAGAACTCTCTTCAGTTGCAACTTGTTGCTATGTCCAATGACAATGTTCTTTATAATTACAGTATTAAGGACTTTAAAACTATTTTTTTCTTTTGCAAAGCAACACCACGTATAATAAGAGCACAAGACAGCCTTAAGTAAATAACCCCTTCCTAAAAATCTTTCAATACTGTTGACATGAACAGATAATGTAAGTCACATTTTCAGTTACTTCTATAAACTTGCAAGTGTATTTTAACTGTTTAAACACCTGTACTTCACTTTTTTAAAATTTTAACGCTTTTATGAGTGCTCTCTTTAAAAGTAGTTTGCAAATGCTTCATGCCAAGAATGTCAGAGAATAAAGTACAGATTATTTAAAAAGAGAATGCAGTGGGTGATTGCTCTCAAAATATTATTCGTCTTTTATCACAGTGCCATTAAACACTTCTAATTTTTGCCTAATTTCTAACAAAAGTATCACTTCATGCACGAAGTGTCCTTTCACCCACAAAAGCTTATACCATAATACATACATTAGTCTTTAAGGTGCCACAAGACTCTTCGCTTTTTCCATTTCTGTTGCTATCTTTTAATATTTTTGCAGGCTCTTTTCACAGTTCTGCAATTTTCCAAACAGGTAATTGGAAGAGCCAAACTATCAACAGATACTTTAACTCTGACTGACAGTGATGATACTTGGTAATATTATCTTGTCCAGCTGAATATAACCCAAGAAATTTCATTCATGACTTACAACTAAGCTAAAGCATAAACAGCATGTGCTTAAAACAAGCACTTTGGAAATATGAAAGTACCTTTCTAATTTTCCACTTTCTGCCTACTTTATTATATTGCCAATGCAATCCTATGGATATTTTCATGGGAGTAAAGCCTATTTGCTTCAAAAGGCTTCAGTCCTAGGTAAGTGTGCACATGATTGTGGCCTGAGTATGTAACATAAACCTGAATGACCAAAGTGATATATCTAACATGTAATTAATTTATACACACTCACTTTGAGGGCATGTCCACATAGTGGAGATTTTGCTAGAATGAGCAGTCAAACCACCTCATGAATTCTGTAGCATGGCAGTATCTCAGAAGATCCAGGTGGAAGCTTTGGAAATCATTTGCACAATAATGCTGGAATCTACATGTTAGCAAGAACTCACATCATGCTATATGCCCTCTCATTTTTGAGGTACAATCTCAAACTCTCAGCCGTTCAGAATACGAATAGATTCAACAGACTCACTGCATAACCATTAGCCTAGACCATCAAGATTTTAGCTGTGCTCTGAGCAACACCTGAAGTTGAACACACTGGTTCATGAGCCTGGTATAAGTTAAGTAGCCAGTTGGTCCAATAAAAGTTTATTTCATTTTCCTGTACTCATTCATCTGGAGCAAAATGGCTACAAAACATGCTGGCTCAAAGTAATAAAGCAAAAGAACAAAAACTATAAGCAATGGTTGCTAACTGAAAAGAAAAAAAAACCTGCTTAGGAAAGCAGTACTATTTTTAAATCTCTCAGAGGATGGCAAAATAAAGAGTACAGCAAAATTAAAAGCTTTACTTAACAGTCTCATTACCCTTTTACAATAGGATCATGTTTTTGGCATAAAAACATTCAGCTTATAGACAGTTAACCTCTTTGTGTTTGTTTAGCAGACAAATGATTTGGTAAGGTTTCCTTAGCAATACGTCTACACTGCACTTCTAATGCTCTACAAAATGTGAAGCTCAAAGCCTAAATTTAATGAAATGAGGGGAAAATGCTTCGAACTTTAACACTATATATTTTTTTAAAAAACCAAAAATTTACAGATAGAGAATTTTAAGTATTCTAGAATTTTTCATAGATTTTGTTCTATCCTATTACCTAACCAGGTGCGAAACAACCTCATGTATATAAGTACGATAAGGTGCTAACCGTGACAAATGCAAGTTCACTGAACTTAACAAAAGGCAGTTCTATGAACACGCTGACGTCAATTTCTCTGTATCTCTCTTGGCCAGGCCACATGCTTCCGTTTTCCTTTTCCTTTAAAGCATGATAAAAGGATGCAGATTTCTGAAAAGGGGGCTCCCGGACAAACACACTATGTATTTAAAGTTGTTGAGGTCAGTGAAGTGCATTTCAGCAACGTCCAAGGGTTAACTCAAAACTGGAATTTAACAGCAGATGGGATGCCTTTACTTCACATACAATAAAACGGGTGCAAAACCACTTTAAACTATTACTTGTAACCTTTTGGTCCAAATACATAAAATGTGCATTATTTACAGCATTTCACTCGTTTTTCAAATGCAATGCTTTAAAACACATTATAAAGCACCTTAGTAAAAATATTCTACAGGTAAAAGTATCTAAGTAGGAAAACCCTAACCATACCACAGCTCACTATTTGAGTCATAATATGGATTCACCAGTAGTTATTTAAAATACAAAGAATCAATGGAACAATTATACAGAATTCACTATTTGTTTTATATTTATGTGCAGGCAAAAGCCAGCTTCTTATAGAGAGTTTTCCCAACATCAGTTGGAAGTTCAGAGGATATTTTAATGAAAAATTGACTTCATTTCTGGCCTTTTGACAATATCACTATGGAATCTGAATTTTTAAATACACTGATCATCAGTTCTAGACTCTCAAAATGAAAACCCAGATTTACAAATATGGGCACGTCCAGCTGCAGCATTTCTTAGCAGAACATGATTAAACATTCCAGTGAATGTTATATGATATGAATGTACAAGAACAAAGCACAAATTTCAGCCAGTTATTAACATTATTCATATGTGTGTACAACCCAAATCTCCACTCTGAGACTAGGGAACCAAAACCTTCTCTTCCCAGGTTAGGTAAAATAAGCGTCTTGTGAATCAAAGAGCACATAAAGGAAAGTTTTCATCCTTACAGTTTCAGCTATACTTGCTATATGGTTAGCTTCTGTAATTATGGGTAGGCGTCTTCAAATGTAGAGTAGTAACCTCCTGTGTGAATATTAAAACAAACTGAAGCCTATACTTTTGAATTATCACCATTATCTAGACAGTAGCTATCTTCTTTGAGCAATCCATAGTACATTCTATTGCGCTCAAGAATGAAGTGTCTCAGCTGATTTATCAGCAACTTAGAGGAGTTGGTGCTGAGAATAAGGATGTGGCCACAAGGTTTAGTCCCTTAACCTGAAAAGATGCATTGTTCTTAGTTCGACTTAGGATAGATCTTTTCATAAAAAAAGTTTTGTGCCAGAATATATAATTCTCCATCTTTTTCCCGAACTGCATGTGCTCTGACAAACTGAAATTGCTCCAGTGCAAATTCATAGAACTCATTCTCCATTTTCCATATTTCAGATTGCTGCAGCTTTGCAATGGTTTCTTTTGTGGGGAGTTTTTTCTCTGTTGTCTTCCTAAGATGAGACTTCTTGCCTAAAAGCAAAATATACAGTGTTAATTTCACTTTGATTTACATCCTGAATATTCCCCAAAGTACACAACACAGACCAAAAAGTTTGTATGTACTCTTTAGTCAGCAGAATTCCAAATGGGTACATAAAGTGACATAACTTGGGCCAGGATTTATTAAGCCTTTGGGATGGAGAGACTGGAAGCCCAGCAGTAAGTATAAATGCATTAGCATTAGTGAACTCTCACAGTGCACATTCCTCCCACTGCTTAAAGGGCTTAATTACTGAAACCATAAAGAGGAAGTGTTTGCATAGGGAACTGCATTTCCTCATCACATTCATTTAAGGTATCTGTTTCAATCATGATTAATGCCTATTTAGAAATTCAGTACTATTGATAATAAAGTTAATAAAAACACAGACCACATAACAATTGGACAATTTGTTTTACAGAATTCACAGCATGGGAAGAAGTATGACATCCCAGCCATTTATTGTAAGCATATACCATTAACAATAAGCTTACAATATAAACTTATATTGTATATACTCTTCCTCTATCGAAGGGCTTCTTAAAGTTCCAGCAGTCTCTAGCAACTGAGAAAAAGAATCCAGACAGGAAGTACTTCCACTGCCATACTTGCTTTATCTTGAATACTGATCCAACAACCCATACAAATATACTGAGAATCCAGCTACTCATCAGAGTAAGTGCATTTACTAAGGCAGGGCTATCTCCTGATTTGCCAAACATGGGCAAAGGTAGCACCTATCACTGATCATTCAACCATGTGTTTGATAGTCAGAAGGTTTGGTAGATAAATCATATCTGATCCAAAAATTATTTGAAGGAGTTGGATTTGGCTTATTGATATCCTTCCATCCAGCAACACACAGAACTATTTGTTCACTGAAAGACTACATATCCACCTCAGAAATAAAACTTGGGAATAACTAGCTACAAATAGTGAATTATTTTAACTTCATTCCCCTTTCTAATAATGACAGTATAACTATATTACGCTCTGATTGTAATTTAACAAGGGATAACTTGATTCATTTACTATGTTAATTGGCATGTTTCAGTTATTTTTAAATATCGTAGAGAAGCAATACGTTTCAAAGGCCGGTTTATACTATGCTTCTCCCTCTGTTCTGGGTAATGAGATGACAAAAAGGTGGATAGGAAGGGTCTGTGTTTTGTACCATCACAACAATGGTTTGTTGCAGTCAGAATTTTTAAAAGTAACTATTCTACCTTTGCAAAATAATTATTTTTGTAACAAAAGTAAGTAGTTATTAATGAGGAACAGCAATTACTTTGACAAATGTAACTGTGACAGTAACTAACTAAAATGGGTTTGAACTCTAGTTATTTTAAAAACAGCTTTCAAGGCTCTGCTCAAAATGTGGTGAATCTGACTGGTATTTGGAGCCCAACAAGGTCATGACAGAACTGTTTTGTTTTTCAGTTATATACAAAGAGAAAAACAAAGAACACATGCACACGCCAAGTACCAAAAGATGAAACAGTCAATGCAATTTCATGTATCTTTTGGGAGAGTGTCTTTGAACCCCCCCCCCCCCCAACACACACACACTTTCTTAGAAAAGAAGCTTATTCATGCAAGAGTAGGCAACTTGTAGTTCTGTAGATTTTGTTAGATTGTAACTCCTAAGAAGCCAGTATAGTTAATAGTGAGGGATGATAGTTTAAAAACTTCTGGAGTGCCACAATCTGACTCCTTAATCCTAAAGAATAGAGATTTAAAAAGACTAAGGTTGACCTAGTGTATAGTTAAATACCTGTGCGATATAATTCTGTAGCACCCCTGAAAAAACGGGGCAAAGCTGCCTCCAGCAACATAATAAAGTCTTCAAGCTCTTCAGTAACTCCCACTAGGAAATATTCATTAATCAAGTTGTATTTGGCTTGTTCCAAAGCCCATCTGCTTCCCACATTCCTAAAACGATAAAAAGTAATTACAGGAAGGTTTTGATGTCTGCCAAGAATTTTGGTTCCCTTCATTTAGATATTCTCACACCAGGCTAAAAGAATGGCTTGGCTGTTATCTTTGCACAGGCAAGAAAACAAAGTTTCAGCCACACACATTTTTAATTTCCTTTCCTTTCCCCCCTATTTCCCACTTTTTGCTCTCTTCATTGCCTAGGTTAGATGTCAAAAGATTTATGGTTCTGATTTCTAATGTCTTGATAGCACTAATGCCTTTTTCAAGTCTCTTGTGAAACAATTCAATGAGGAAAGTTTCGCCGTTATACCTAAGTTTTCAAGAGTATCTTAGACATAGCATAAAAACAGAAAAAGATACATTTCAACCTTGCACAGATCTTCAGTAATATGTAAGTAATATTTGCATTTGAGCAAGACTGAACGGAGAAAGAAGAAGAAGAATTTCAGACTTCTGGAACATTTAAACATTTATATATTACATATTTCATAAGCACTTGCTCATGCTTTCTGTCAAGAACAATCATCCATTTATTTCTAACACAGAAACATAGTGCAGGGAATTTGTCATACCTGAAGTGGCCTTCAAACTCAATATGTTACTGACGGTATTATTTTAATTAAAAAAAGCATCTCACTCTTTTGTTCTCCTGCTGTCAGGAGTGTAACAATTTGATCTGAACTTCTGCATATGACAACTCAAATTCTAAGCTTCAATTTCCTGAGAATGTCCAGAAAATGCTTCAGCTGTGGTGGACACACACATCCATCCATAGTAACTGCTATAAATGCTATTTCCTTAGCTAAAAATAAGAGTGTAGCTACAGCTTTTGCCTTTTTATTTTTTCCTGTTTATATTATGCATAACAATCTGTGTCAGGAGGTGGGAAGGGTATTCCTTACACCAAGCTTTTATCCAAATTACCCAGTCATTAATACAATAGTTTTGAAAGGAAATCTATGGCTTAGTTTGGAAATGACTGTGTTCCTCTGCAGCAAGTAAAACAATTTTCTTGTAGAACTACAAAATACTCTTGTTAATTAAGGTGCAATATTTTTTCCTCAAAAAACCCTGGAGTTCTGCTATACCTTTTGGTTTGTTAAAATTCACATTAATAATACATATGATCTGCAATTTAAGCCAGCTTCATATTCTTACCAACATTCAGAGCTGTGGCCACAGAAGAATGGAATTTGAAGCCAGAGTTTCTCAGGGGCACAATCTGAGCCTCCAGCTGCTACACATTCATCAAAGGTCTGGAACAAACACAAAAACTCAAGGGTGAATGATCCATTTTCATCTTGAACTTCTTAATGTGGTTATGCTCTTGAATTAACTTGGGATACAAGTACATTACTTCACAATACATTACAAAGAGGCCTATTTTCACAAATGTGTCTGCATGTGTCAACCTTGCTGGTGTTGACTCCCACTTGTGCGGACCTTACAATGGTCATGCAAAGGGAGAAAGCCGTGCGGTGTGGCATTTGGCATGCACTACTGCTGGTGATCAAAAAGCAATTACTGCAGCAATGTTCTGTGGAAGGCATTAGGTATTCACAACTGCCTCAGAACATTGCACCCATGCCCAGGAACGATCACATACAAAGAAAACCTGGTAAAAAGCAAGCTCTCAATTCCTTTTCCCTACACACAAACACACAAGCAGACTTTTCTACAGGATGATTTTTTTTTTTGCTTTCATAAAAGCTTCCTTCTGTGAATGGAAGGATACATTTTGTTTGATTTCACCGTGCTAGCAAAATCTGCTTTTGAAAATTTCATTTAAAAAAAATATTTTATATTATCTATAGTAAGACTAAACAGTAAACAAAGACCCAAAGATATACTTTTACTTTTTTATCCCCTTGCTTTCGCCTTCGAAGTCCAGGCCTGTAATCATCACCAAAGCGCAGGAAGTAGTAATAAGAAACCAGCCGTTCTATAGGATCTCTTATGACATTGATGTATATTGGTTTCTTTTTAACACCAAATCTGAAACAGAAAAGATAATCCAGTTGACAAATCAAAGCATTTCCTGCATGATATAAAAGTGGATCTAGGGTCAAGTTTGTTTCAAAAGATGTTTCCAGTTTACCATGCAGTTGGTGGAACAATGAGAAGTAGACAATGCGTTTTATATTTCAAAGGTCTTACAATATATATGCTTTTGATATTTTTTTCAAAGACCAATCACCAAACCTTATCCTAATACATTCCATTTCAGTGCATGAGATTAATGTTTAATATTTACATGCATCCATACAGTTTATTTTGACTAATTAATATTATCAGCTGAGGCCTTGTCTGGTACTTCTGCTTCCAACAGATGCAGGCTTTCAAAACTATGCTTTGTAAGAAATAAGATAATGCAGCTGGTCCAACTACAATGGCCAGATGGGGGAAAGGATGAGGATAAGGGAGTTGCTCAAATGTCATTATGCTTTTCTAATGTCTTGATTGCTTCACAGAAATTATTGGTAAGTCTGATGCAAATTGGTAGCTGGAAAATTGATTAAATATTAGCTCAATACACTAGATTAGAAATTTTGGAAGACTGTATTGAATTCAACACCGAACCTTTCTAGAGCTATTACAAGCATTTTGGCAGTAGCCCTGCCCACTCTCCAACTGCCTTATTGGCTCTCTTTCTGCCTAAACCCACAGTTCCATGGGTGCCAAAGCATCAGCCCAGGAGCTAAGGAGAGGCAAGGCACGATGAGGAGAGGATGGGTAGGTTTGTGTGAATTCACAGATGACCACTCAAAGAACTACAGTTACAAGTAAACAACCTGCCCTTCTTCTTCATGGTCTCTGAGAATCACACAAATGGATTAGACTAGCAAGCTGTAGGAGGAGGGGATGTCATGCCACACATAAGGGCATATTGCTCCCAAACAGAATCACTGTTCATGAACCTGAGCCAAAGAACACTGAGACACAAGAATGAACAGTCTCAACCATGTGGCGACTCTGCAGAAGTCCAGCAGAGTAATTGAATACAGAGTTGTAGATGGAACAACAACAACCACTCTAGCTCAAGAGCTATTCACACAGGCAGAAAAACTGCCTGCTACCTTGTATGTTGCACAGACAGTTGCTTAACCCCAGCAAGAGATACACTTTGGAGGTATTGGCCATGCCTACTCTGTATATATGAGTCAAAGAAGAAATAACTCTGGTTGGGAATGCCCTAAAATATCCAAACAGTTAAAGAAAATTGGAAGAGAAATATCTTGCCTGACATGGGCAGAAAACAAGACCATCAATAAAAATAAACCTAAGGCCTAGACAAGCAGATGTCAGACTCCTCACAAAATGTATAGCATTACAGCTTTGTTGGCAACAGTGACCTCCAACAGAAAGCTATCCAGCAAGTACTGGATGTGAAAGCAGAAGAAACTATCAACTGGAAATTCTTATTAAACTAGTAGGAAAGTACTGAAAACACAAGAAGGTATTGTGTACAAAAGCTTCTTGGTCCAATATGAAAAATGCACTACAACTTGAAAGGTTAAGAAACTTGCAGCAATGTAAAAATGTACAACTCATGGTTTCAACAATCAAAAAGGGCTTGCCAAACTCTCAGAAAAGTGAAGGTACAGCTATAAAGAGATGTTTAATGTAGGACAGGGACGGTCACACGATAAAGCTACATGAAATCAGTATATAAGATATGGTGGCATCAACAGACAGATCCTACAAAACCCAAAAGTACTTTAAGGACTAAATGTCCTTATTAACATACAGAATGAGGCAAACAAAATCTGAGCTCAAAAGTGTGACCAGCAGAGAGATTCTCCACACAACAGATATGATTAATTGAACGGTTCAACAATACATCTCATCCACAGTGACTCTAAACAGCGTGGATCTGGAGAAGACCTTCAGTAAGAAATTCTGAAATTATGCTCAAGAGGCATAACTCAATCACCTGGTCATCGGAAAAGAGGAAATAGTACCTCACTCAGTGCCATCAAAGTGCAGTCAATACACTGGCGAAAGATCAGGAAACAGTGAGAGGAGTATGAGATAGAACTTGTGTGCAAAATAGGACATGCTACACTTAAAAAGCGTAATGTTCCAGGATGGCCAGCAGGAACATGTATAGCAGTGGATCCTGTGTTGGATATAACCATGCCCAAAAAGGGGTGTTAGGACTTTTCATGACGAGCTAGCTAGAGCAGGTAGGCAACCTTTTTGGCCGGGGGCCGGGTTAGGCCCTCAGACACTGGGGGGGGGGCGAAGGGGGGAGCTTCTACCCTCCGGGGGTTGGCCGCATGCCGGGGGGTGGAGCTTCACCTCCTGGGGGGGACTGTATGCCGGGGGTGGAGCTTCCACCCTCTGCGGGGCGGTCGGCGGCTTCTTGCTGCTTCTCTGCTCCCTTTCCAACCTCCCTGTCTGAGAGACGCTAGAAGGGGGGATTGGGAGAGGGGGTGACAGGCGCGCCCTGCTCCTCCTGCCCTTCCATGGTCCAGCTGCCTCTCAAAGAAACCAGTAAGGCCATGAGGGCAGGAGCAAACAGGCGCGCAGCCCCTGCTCCTGTCCTCGGGCTTTGCCAGGCCTGAGGTGTCTCCGAAGGACACCTCAGGGCTGCCAAAGCCCGCGGGGGAGGAGGGTGTGCCTGCCCTCTCCTCCTTGGCCCCTTCCTCGGCCAAACGGCTCAAGGAGCCCTTTCAGCCAAAGGGGACGGCGAAACTACTCCATGTTAAAGCAGACCTTTTCGCATTGAAGACTGAAAATCACACGAAATGCACTTTGAAAGTCACACTGTTCACCTTCAGAAAGAGTGCATATCTCTAAAACTGACATGTCATCATCATCACTACCACTCTCATTGTAAAAACAGGCCTTTAGCATTGAAAGCACTGAAAATACACAAAAATGCATTGGAAGTCACAATGTCTCACCTGCAGAAAAGAATAAGTCTATCTTCTCTCCTTTCCTGCTCGTTCCTTTCTCTTCCTTTCCTTGCTTCATCTTCCTCCTCCCTTCCTCCTTCTTCTTCCTTCTCTCTTCTCCTCTTTTCATCCTTTCTCCTTCCTCCCCTCTGCTCTTCCTTCCTCCTTCTTCCCCAGGGCTTCCCCCGCCCCTTGGGAGGCCAAAGGCTGTCCAGGGGCGGGGGAAAGGAGTGCTCCGGCGGCCCCAGGGCTTCCCGCCCCCCTGGGAGGCCGAAGGACGTCCCGGGGGCGGGGAAAGGAGCGCTCCGGGGCCCAAATCGGCGGCAATCGGCGGCGGTTTGGTCTAGGGCCGCTCCTACGGTCCCGCGGGCTGGATCCGGCCGCGGCCATAGGTTGCCAAGCCTGAGCTAGAGGGTCAAAGCATGATATAGAAGAATGCATATAAAGGTTTTCTCCAAAGAGAGCTGTACTTAGATTTGATGGGTAAAGCAAACAGTATACCAAGATGGTATAGTGCCGACGAAATCATGAATGAATCACAGAATCAAAAGTTAGAGAATTATAAGTTGGAGAGAAACCTGAAGAGATACCAAGTCCCACTCCATGCCTTTGTAGAAATACACATCACAGCAATCCTGACAGAAGGCTGTAACCCTCCGTGAAAGACCTCTAAGAAGAGAGTCCACCACATGGTGAGAGTGTGCTGCACTGCCGACCCCTGTTGCTGTCGAAGTTCCTCCTAATGTTTAGGTGGAATCTTTTAGTGTAACGAATCCATTGCCCATGCATTATCCTCAGGAGCAGCAGAACAAGAGTGCTCCTCCTCATACAATTACCTTTGATGAGGCCAGCAGAAGAGGGATTCCTGGCAATAAACAGTGAAGTCCTGATATCTGTAGAGCAGCTGACTCTGAATCGACCAAGTTCCAGCAAGTAGTCGGCCAGCATGAGCAAAAACTTTAGAAACCATAAAACCATATAGGATTAATATCCTGAACTAACAATCATGGCTTGAGAATGCATGTGTGTGTGTGTGTGGTGTGTTATTATTATTATATTACACCTTTATTTATGAAGCGCTGTAAATTTACACAGCGTGTACATGCAATCCTTTTAGTTAGACGGTTCCCTGCCTAGGATTACAATCTAAAAGACATGCACAGAAGGAGAAGGAGAGTGGTGACGGGAAAGGGTAAGAGGTCCAGCAGTTCCTCTCAACCTCCGAGGCCTGGACCAAGGCAGATGGACTGAAGGGAGGGCTTGCTTCAAAATGGAAGGTTAATCTTATCCAGGGAAAATACATACTCACAAGTAGGATATGCATATCAGTAATAGCAATACAGGAAATGGATCAATAAACAGCCACAAACAGAACATCAGATAGTAAGCGACATTATTGCAATGCCTGGGAAGTTCTCTGAATAGGATGGTTTATATTAAATAATAGGATGGTTGTGTATAATCAGTCACGTTACTAATATTATTATATATTATAAACATTATACGTGGTGCCTCGGGTTACGAAATAATTCGTTCCGCCCTCCCTTCGTAACGCGAAAATTTCGTAAACCGAAATAGCTTTCCGTTAGCGATGAAGTATATAGATTGAATTTCGCGCCGAAATGAATTTCGTAACCGAAAACAGTTTTTGCCAATCCAACTTTTTCGTATCCCGAAATTTCGTACCCGCGTTTCGTATCCCGAGGTACCACTGTATTATATATTATATATAGGATGGTTTATATTATATATAATAGGATGGTTATAAATAATCAGTCACGTACCTATATTTCAAAGGAACACATGAACTGTGTCAAAATATGTAGGGACATTGTCCTGCCCTTCTATGGTGGTCTCAAAAGGCTGCAGCAACTCAGGGGGTAGGCAACCGTTTTGAGCCGGGGGCGGGTTGCTGTCCCTCAGACAACTGGGGGCCGAAGCCAACAAAAAAAAAATAATTAAATCATTTTTTAAAATTTAAATGAATAAATAAACCAGGACAAATGTAGGACAACATTTTCAAATGGTGGACACTTTTTTAAAAAAGTGCAGGACACGCAAAAAAATTTGCTGATTTTAAAAAAAAGTAATATAAATGCAGTTTTGAGGTGTCATTAGACAATTGCCCCCCTTGCCTGCACGCGAAGGCCAAGGCCCGCGGCAATCGGCGGCAGGACCGGGTGGGGCCGGTCCCAGGCCTCGCCGGGCCGCATCCGGCCCGCAGGCTGCCTACCCCTGAGCAAGCTAACCATCAAACAAAGAGATAGTCCATTTGCATGGGAAAATTGTAACAGGACCCCACATTGCCATGAACAGCACAAGAGAAAGGCAAATCAAAATGCAAGGCAAATCAAAATCCCACCATGTGGAGCTCCTGGATACCCCTGAGCAAGTGTCATGTCAGGGCAAGTGACTCAGAAGAGCACCAAACTTCCCATTTGGGAAGGAACCTCAAGCAGGATAGGAATGTGCAGAAAATGCATAGAGACAATATAGGATGATGTGTGATGACCAGAAAAAACACAGCCACCTCATCAAATAACACTGTGTGACAGAGATGTCACCATCAGTACCTCCAAAGTACCTCTCAGGACCAAGAAAACTCTGTTAATGACATATAGTACTGAGATATATATGAGACTAAAGGAAAAGTCGCCAAACATCTCTATATAAGGACTATCTGAAATTTTTTTTACATTGCCTCCATATAGAGTGAGGGATAGCCCAAACAGTGGTCTTCAGTAGTGAGGAACTAACCAGCTGTGTTGCTCTTGGGGAAGTGGAAATATATCAACTACAATCTCTGGTACAGATGGTGATCATGTACGGCTAAAAGGAAATACTGAATGAGTAGTCCTCCACATGGAAATACTGAAACTGTATGGTTCCTCTGTAAGGGTACGGATTGTACTTACATCGGGTGTAAGTATAGATGATGGACTATATTAGTTAGAAAACCAATGGGTTATATCCTTCCTTTCTGAGGGAAAGTGGAGGAGTGAAATGGTTATCTGTTCATGCAGAAAATATCAATAAGTAGCCCTCGAGATTTGAGGGAGCAATCAGCTATGTGACTCTGTACGGAGCAAGAGGTTTGTTACAATAGCAACCTTGGCCTAAGGGATCCAACATATAGAGATCAGAAGTCTCTTAGGACTCGTATATCCCATACAGAGCCATATGGAGGAGTAGATAGCAATCTCCTCAGTTTCATTTTATGGAACTAGAGATGGTATCAGTTCTCGGTAGAGGGAATAGCACATTCTGATACATCTGTATCAAGAGAATGACATGCAGCCCTTCAGTGGGAGGGGCAAAGTGCACTCCTCAGAGTAGTCTGTACAGAGCAAGCGGTGGTACCGAACCTCAGCATAGAGGGGATATAATGACCCCAGTATGTCTGCACTGTGTGTAATGGTACTGCCCCTTAGTATGGAGGGAGCAACCATGTCCTCATTCAACTGTCTTGAGTGAGTGACAGCACTGACCAGTTCTTGGTACAGAGGAATATCACATCCTCAGAGGTACAGAGAGGCTTGAGAGGCCTCGGAATCAAAGAAGCCTCAGATCCAGAGAGGCTTCTAGTACAGAGAGGTCTTAGGATAAAGAGGCCTTGGATCCAGATGATTGTACTGGCCCTCAATTGGAGGAAGCAACCATGTTTTGGAGTCATCCATATGAAGCGAGAGATAGTACCAAACCCTCGATACTGAGGCCCAACTTTGACTGGTTTCTTCTTTTCAGAGTGAAGAAATTGTACAATGACGGGCCCTTAACACATCTACCCAACAGGAATGTCACGATGGGACTGCAGCCAATGGCAATGCCAGTTTAGCTACTACCTGATGCTTCTTAGTTAGTGTAGGAATAGGTGCCATGTAAGACTGCCTGAGGGCCAACCGGTCCAACAAGTCTATGGGAATACGAGAAAAGTGAGATAGGGCAGGGAATAAGAAGCCGATGAACCTGTTAGACCATTTCCAACTGGCCAAAAGCATCAGATAGGCTTTGCTCATACGGATAGCTGTTAACCTCACCTTAGTATCACAAACCGGCCTATGCCAGCACAAAAGGCAAGGCAAACAGCCATTTAACTCCAGTTTTTACTAGATCGCCGTGCTCCTCTCAAACTACAAATGAAAGATGAAGAAATAACCACCAAAACACAGAATGATCCGGTCAAGCGGAGAATTTAAAGTCTGACAGGAAAAAAGAAACTAATGCTCCTCAGATGCTTGCAGCTGCAACAGGCAAAAAGGAAATGTGGGTTAGGTGAGAAGAGAGCCCTTAATTAGCTTACAGGTACCTCGGGATACGAAATACCCAGGTTATGAAATTTCGGGATACGAAAAAATCCATAGGGATTATTGTTTCGGGTTACGAATGTTTTTTCGGGTACGAAAAAACTTTTGGTGCTTTTTTCGGCTTTTTCCACGGAATCGCGGCTTTTCCCCATTAGCGCCTATGGCATTCGCTTACGAAGGCTTTTCGGGTTACGAAAGCGCGCCGCGTTACGAATTAATTTCGTAACCGAGCACCACTGTACTTGCTAATTGCTTACTTGCTGTTCACCGCTAGATCTTTGGAATAGCGGTATATAAATAAAACAAATTATTATTTTATTAAGGCAGTTGGCGAGTGGGCAGGGCTACCACCAAAACGCTTGTAACAGCTCTAGAAAGGTTCCGAATCTGAACTGTGCAGGATAACCCATTTGTGTGATTCACAGAGACCACAAAGAAGTTAGTTTCTCTGCTTAGTATGCTTAGAGGTCAGTGTCTTGCTTTGAGGCAGTAAAAATAAATGAAATTAAATGAAAAATCTTCAGATGGGGGCTCTTAGCAAGCCTTACAGCAGTCTCAAATCTTTACCTTTCGGGAAAATATCAACATGTAGTAGCATATAGTAACTGCAGGGAAAGCTGGATTACCATACCTTCTTTAACTATTTGTAATTGGGTGTCCAACAATTAAGTCCTGTGTTATTGCTGCTCCAATTCCCCTTGCATTTAATGATAGATCTTGTTTTGTTTCACAGTTATTTTTTGTTTTGCTGTACTGGAAAAGCCTCAATTTGGGAGAGTAAAGTATAAATGTGACCACATTAATCATAAGGTTTAACATTACAACGAAAAAGGGAGCCAACTCCTCCTGTTCCCCAAGCATAGCTATACATCCCAGAAGGCACACGGTGCTGCCTTCAGAGAGAAAGGAGGCAAATACTGTACTCTTATAGCCTATTAGCAACAAACTATACCTCCCCTCTTCACATCCATGGTAGATTTAGATGATAAGTTTCTATCACCAGCCCCTAGCCAGAGTAGGCCAAATTGTCCTTTACATTTCACGACATACATTTAGCAAAAATGTGCTTCTCATGCAATAGAGGCGATTTACATTACACAGTTATAATGCTTTAAATACACTTTAACTGCCATGCAACATCCTCTGGAATCCTGGATTTGTAATTTAGGCAACTGAATTCAGAATTCTCAGTCAGAGAGTTTCGTGCCTCACCAAATTAAAATCCCAGATTCCACAGGGTGTTGATGCATTAGTTAAATAACGGTCATGGCACTACAATTGTATAGTGTAAAAACTCCTTGCTTATACTGTTTTGGATATCTAAGGACTTCTCTCAAGATAATCGATGATGATGCTGAAGATGATGACATAGTCTAGTCTAAGTTTGCTTTCCCTAACCTGGCCATATTTTATACATCTCTCAGAATCCTCATTGCTGGGCAGGCTGGTTTGGGATGTTGGGAACTGGAATCCAAACATGTTAACACAGTCTCTGTGCGTATGTGGATATATATTCACACTAATCCAGGATTATGCCAAAAATTAAGAATCTTTGCTGAAAAACTACAACATTCAGCTTCAAGATGCAAGAGCACAAGTTTTTTCTTGTCTAATGCCAAAAGCAAACATAGCATTTTTATATTACTGCTAATGAAAAACCATAAATATAAGAAAGAAAGCAGTTGCAGGGGTTGTGATAGAATAAATCATTTAGGTGAAAGGGTAACAAACAAAAAAACAGGATCATTGTGGCCTGGAGGAAAAATATACATATGAATGAAATTTGTGGAATTGCTTAGCTGCCTTTTTGAGGCAAAACAATTTAGACTGAAAAGTTGCAGCACCTACAGAATGTTTTAACCATTACCCTATGAATAATGCATAGGATGGGAAACCACTAACCTGTGGTTCCCAGGTTATATTTCATTTTATATTTCAACACAAGATTTATCATACAACGTTTTACACTTCGAATTTGAAAAAAACAAGATAATTTTATGTTTTGGTTTCTTTTTGAGATTCAAGTTTGGCAACTATTTCTTTGTGTATAATGTTTCATATCGAAATGGTTCACCTGCTGCTGTAGCTTTCAGCACTTTTCCCAATATTGTGATTCAAGTGTAAGAAAGTTCTTTATACAGATCAGATCTTCTGATATCTCCTTTCCCCTTGTTTTATCACAACAGATGCAGCAAATAGGACTCCAGGTAAAAATAAGGAGCTCCTGTCCTCTCTGAAACTCAGTTTGGAACCAATGTTCCAGTCCATTTTTCTATCCATGGGGGATCCACTTTGGACACAACCACCCACCCACCCTATGTGGATAAGGAAAAACATGGGACTTGCCTCATGTTGTCCTTAATGGCGGGTGAAACACATGCGCAGCCGCATGGGTGCACACCCATGAACGCAATGAACTGGATGCTTCTAGTTTAGAACGTCCGATGCCTAGATTGACACATGTACTAAATAGGTTCTGAAGTCTTCGCTAGTGACTTCCAAAATTTCTTTAAACTAGACATTCAGGAAGATCCTATTCATATATGGATTATAAAAAACACATTTCAGTTAAAACCTAATTTTAACCTCTCTCAATACCTCATCAGAATGTAAGAGCCTACTGGCTATCCACACAAAGTGGCACTTAAAGAACCATTTTCTCTACTTTTTCTGATCTTACCATACTATAGCAATATTTTCCAAGAAGGAGGAAGTTGTTAACACTGGACCACGTGTAAAAATAACCATTAACCTTAAGAAGGCTCTCCTCTATGTATTTGGCATGTGGAAATAAGAGTTACTACTAAGTACAAATAACAGGCTAAATATTAAGATACAGTGCCATCATACTGTAGTGGAGTGTATTTTTTTTAAAAAGACAACATGCTCGATATTAACACTGTTCTCCCTAATTAACACCAACTTACCATAGTTGGTGGTTATCAACAGTTTAAAACCATTGGAAAATATTTAAAAATTCAAAGATTCTTTAACTACATAAAGGATTGTAATCATCAAGACAAAAACAAAGATCAGTTTCTCTGGTCAACTGTTCCTCAAGACTGCTCTGTAGCATAAAGGGGAAATAAACTAAAGCAGGGCAAAATACATGTTCAGAATTTCATGCAGTGTAATTTCTATCTTGACCTAAGAGGTCAGCAAAAACTAAACTGAGCCAGTGTTATAATTGATCTATGAACAGATGAATGACAAAGAAGTTTTAAATATAATCTATTGCTTCACAACAAAATTGTGAAATAGCTCACTTTGCAAAATCCAGGAAGATATATGTCCATGATAGAATCCTGGTTTCATCTCTTTCCAGGAAGTTACGTTCTTCACAAATCGTACCTGCAAGAAAAAGAAGAAAAATGTTTGTATTTAACCAATTTACCCCATGCACTAAATTGCAATGAAATGAAAGAAAGAAACTTACTGAGAGATGCAACTCAGTGAACAGGCAAACTCAACTTAGCTGACATATCTGTAATGATGACTTTTTGACATTATGTATAATGATGGTTCACACTAATACAGCATTTCATCATGGCTTGAATGGCCAAACAGCCCTTGCGGATTACTTGATTGAAGTACAGTGGTACCCCGGGTTACGCATTAATTCGTTCCGCCGCCGCTTTCGTAACCCGAAATACTTCGCAAGCCGAAAACCCATAGGCCATGGGGAAAAGCCGCATTCGTGTGAATAGCGCCGAAAAGCCACAAAAATTTTTCGTAACCCGAGAAACAACCTTCGTAACCCGGAACAGTTTTTTAAATGGATTTTTTTGTAACCGCGAATTTGTAAGGCGGCGCATTGTATCCCGGGGTACCACTGTATGCAATTGCTACCTCCAGCTGCTGTCAACATGCAACTAACCCTAGCTAGTACATTCATGTTGAGAGATACTGGGAATTGTAATCCAGAAACATCTAGAGGTCCATATTTGTCTACTCCCACTGAAACATGATCCTCGCAAAATCCATAAAGTGGCCTTATAAATATCCTTTATTCTAGGGATGCCATAACCTGACTGCGCCTGTGATTGTAACGGTTTTGGGGGTATGGCACGGTCAGGTCCGGTTCACTCTAAATCCCGGGTTTGGGCTCTGGCCGGCAGCCATCACGCCTAAAGGGAAAAACTCGTCCCCTGAGGCTGGCTGGCCAATGGCAGAGCAGCTGGGGCAGAGCTGTTCCAGCACCACTTGCCATTGGCCACCTCAAGGAGGAGGTGGACCCTTGGAGGGAGGAGAAGTGAGACTCTGGGCCACCAGGGGGAGGGGGGAGAAATGCCCTTTCTTAGTGCATGCGAGGGGAGGGGGAAAAAGGAGAGAGTGGTGGGTGCCCATTTTCAAAGGTTCCCCCCCCCAAGTGCACTTTCTGTGTACAGTAGAGTCTCAGTGAAGAAGCATGGGACGTCGGATTGGGGGCAAAAGTCCCTCGTCTTGCCCTCCTCCTCTTTAGTTCCCTACTTACCCTCCCTGCTTGGGTCAGGCTTCTCCTCGGCAGCTGCGTTTTCTGCAGGCTCCCTTTGGCCTGAGGAAAATGAAGCCGCCAAAGAGAGGCTGGAGCTGTCCTCCACAGTCGCCGAGTCCTCACCTTCCCCTGCTCCCTTCCCTTCCCTTCAAAGGGCTCCAAAAAGAGCCCTTTGGAGGAAAGGGGAGGTCTGGGAAGAGCAGGACCGGGCTAGTGCCCAGGTCTCTCCTCTCCTTTCCTGCCTCCCTTCCCTTCCCTTCCCTTCAAAGAGCTCCAAAGAGCCCTTTGGAGGAAAGGGGTGGTTCGGGAAGAGGAGAGTGGCTTCGGAGGACAGGCCTGGGCCAAGCACACAAGCCCCTCTAAGGAGCCTGTGTCCTCGGTCTAGGCTTGTCCTCCGTGGCCTTGGAGGACAGGCCTGGGCTGAGCACACAAGCCCCTCAGAGGAGCCTGCATCCTCGGTCTAGGCTTGTCCTCCATTTTGATCATGCCTAAGAAACATGCATTTATATTAACATTTCAAAAAATCAAATTTTTTTGTGTGTCCTCCATTTTTTATAAAAAATGTGTCCTATATTTGAAAACATTGTCCTACATTTGTCCCGGTTTGGAGGTCCTGACTTATGGCAACCCTATTTATTGCATCTGCAGGGCTGAAAAAAACCAGTTCATTTGGCTAAAGTCACCAGTCAGTGATTCCTTCAGTAAATCTGCAGGACTGAAGGCCATAATTATTGCTGTTGCCTCTGGTCAGGCCTGAGGCAAAATAATGGGGCCACGGATCTTCTGTGGCTGCCCATTCCAGTCCAAGCCATGAACTCTTTAAGATGCCAGAAAAACTTATTTATTACATTCAGTGGAAACAGGCCTGACAACCGTAACAAGATGTTGCAGTACAGAGAGTTCAGGTTTAGGCTTTTAGACCCTCAGCTGCATCTCCTGCAGCCAGTCAAGATTGTGAAACTACTGAGCATGCTTGATCTTTACTAGGCTGCTTTTAGTGTTGTTCAGCAAATGCTGACATTTCCAGGTCTGCTGATACCTCCCTTCTTCTGCATGCAAGATACTGTTTAGGCTACATAAAGACTGGGTCTCAGAGAACAGATAAATGTAAATGATGCTAAGAAAGTGTATCGCAAATAGAAGGTTTGAACCTTAAAAATCACAAGGCATTAAATATTGAAGTGGTGAATCCAAAAGCATGTTCATTAAATTTTATTAGATGCCAACTAATAAACCTGTCTCAGTTTTTAATAAAGCCCTGGACTTCAGCAGGATACAACCTCCCCTTTTTACAAAGCTGGAAGTAGCAGAAAGGTTATTTATTCTTTTGAAAGAAGGCAATTTAGGGCATGAAACAGACCTGGGAGGGAAGCCCTTACATGGTCAACTACACCCTGTGCATGCTTTGGAGGAGCAACTGCCTGTTTTTATGCCTTTTTTGTAGAGTGAGAGGGTGTGAGTGGCACATATAAAAGACATATGGCCTTTTCATTTAAAGCAAAACACCCAAAATTGGTGGTATCAGCCTATTTAGAGTCATAATGAGGTTTGGAAGAGTATGAAAAAGATGAACACGTCTGAATAAACCTAAGAGGGCAAAACAAAACCTCAGTCCAATGACAACTTAAGCATATTGACTACTAAGAGACATGGAAAACCAACTGGGAAGAGATGGAATGAAGACAGCAACCTGAACATGGTTGTTTTGTTTTTTGTTTGCAAGTTCCAATTATATTGTTCAAAAGAGGCAGAAATTTACCAGTTAAATAGGAAGCAAAATATATCTTGTAACAACGATGATCAACTGATTTACTGTGGCATAGTGGCTGGAATCAAAATGTAAACCACAGTACGCCATAGATATACTCTCAGCCCTCTGTATCAGACTCTCTGCTGATACCAAAAAACACAGGACTTCAAGTCCCATTAGCATCAATGGACACTGATGTGCTCTTGGCTGTGTCATCAGTGTGGCTGTGTGCGTGTGCATTGATGACAATAGGGTGTGGACATCCATGGATGCTTCAATCTGGATGGCTAGCCTGCCTATACGGAGGGTGATTGTATTTCATTTTCAATTTGTAACGTGTTAAGACAGTGCATACAATGACTCGATGCCAGGTAACAGCTTCCAGAAAAGAAACTTTACTTAAACCCAGCCCTGCATATTTCAGTCCCCCTGTGAATTTTTCACCAGTTCGAATCTGTTTTTATGAAGCGAGACAACCTTTTAGTCTGCCTTACATATACATCAGGAAAGGCTTATTCAGTAGAGTCAATATAGTACAGCAGATTTGATCCTCAAATTGTTTAGAATTCAACTATAAATCTTAACACCTACAAGGCTTTGAATGTGCCTTAAATACTGTATGAATTAACAAGGAAGGATTGCCACATTTTTATTGAATGGGAATTTGTGAAAGATAATTATAACACTGAAAAATGGAAGATGAACGCACAATAATGACCAGGAAATATCTCAAAGATGACAATCTAGCTTACATGGAGAAGCAAGTCCAGTGTTTAAGTCACAAGTTCTCACATGTCAAAAATCCAGCCAATCTATTCATTGTATTTGACTGAAAATCAAGTACAGTAGGCGCAAACAGCATGAAACCCAAATGCAATCACACTGTAAATATGAAGACTGCAAAAACTAGTGCTTAATTTTAAGAGAATGTTCTGCCTTAACTTCCAAATTTCCTTACTCATTCACCAAGTGGCTCATATGTCGAGAAAGAGAGGGCTAAGGAAGGTGTTCACTCTACAATTTTCTCCAATTTATTCAGGAAAAACTGTGTCTTCACATTTCCTCAAGCCATAATCCAAAATATCTTAGTTGGGGGAATCATTTGTTTTTTCTTTTAGTATCAGCATTTTTGTCTGTTATAGTATTGGACAGCAAGGCTATGAGTAACACTTAAGTTGGTACTGCTGTGTTTGATGAACAAGACTTTTTTGTTAAAGAGGCTAATAGAATATAATCATTAGTAATAATACAATTAATATTAAAGGCCATGTTTAGACTTGTGAATATTGTTGCCATGACTTACTACTCCCATTTACTCATATCTATTTGAGAGAGAGAGTTATTTTGCATTCCCAAATTGAAGATAATATCTGGAATTTAACTTAGAACGACCAAAAATATAAACAGGTTTCTATATATGTATTTTCCCCCAACCCTGTTAGAAAAATAACTGAAAAGCTATTTTTGAACTTCTGGTATTTTTAAGCTGTTTATATTTTAAGCTTAGATGAGCTCTGCAGAATTGAAAGAGAGATCAAATGTACTTTGATGGAGAACAAGAAATCCTGCAAAGTTAAAGTAGGAAATGAATGGTATAAAGATTTCAGTTTTCTTGGCAGTTGGGAGTTTCAACATTTTTCTAAGTATCAAAAAGCCCCAACCAGACAGTCCAGGCCTATACAGGCTCAGCAAAACTGGGAGAAATATGCTTTATAGATACAGAATGAAATGGGTTAACAGTTACAGAATTCTTGGTAGATGGGCCACAGGACATGGTAGTCTTGTATTTAACAATGTATGGCTTCATCATGTCTCTAAGCCTAGTAGCAGTAAGGTAAGCAGGCAAACCACACTCCAAATAATTGTTGGAGACCAAAGTGATTGCCCTTGGTGATTCAAAGTGTGAGAGAGAGATATTAAACAAATCACACAAATGCAGAGAGTTCCGTCTGGGCAGAGCACTTGTCTCAGTAGGGTCTCTCTCAATCAATGGTGATTCAGCAGGACAGAGACAGAAGCCAGTAGTAAATATCTGTTTTGTACTAAGAGTGTTGAAGATACTGTATAAAATGCAAAAACAGCATGTCCCCTGCATGGAAATATGACATCGATAGGAAAAAAAGGCAAGAAGAGGGTGTTTAAAGAGGCATGCAAACATAATTAAATCACTGGTTTTGGTGGCAGACTTCAGGAAGAGAAGAGATGAAGGATGACAACAGACAATCATAAAGGAAAAACTTCTACCGGATGTTAACCACAGAGTCATACAAGAGGACCTACAGATACCTAAAGAGGACTCTAGGCATCTGTACATTCTCCGGAATAATTCTACTGTAAAGATGCAGCAGAGGATGACTACAGAGTCACACTGGAGGACCTAGAGATGCCTAGAAAGAACATATGTTTTTTTAAGTGGCAGGGTCACATCTGCAAAAAATCACAAATGTGGAGAGACAACAGTATAGGATGGGTTTTATTTTGTTGGTCATGTTAGAGGACCTATATAGGCACAGAAAAGTATTCACTCAATTTAAAAATAAATTATCAGACCTGTATTTGCTTTTCCCCCACTATGCAGGGTGGGAAGGATAGTGCTTCCCTAACCTCTACGAAAGTTGAGGGGCAATTGTAAAATTAAAATAGATCTTGATCAACATAACTTACCTGATCTTGTAGAGACATAACAGGATTATTTTTGGTTGTGTTGATATGAAGAACATGGTACTTGTTCCGTGCACAAAGATCATAAGCAATGTTTGTAAAAGATGTGCTTGCAGTTTTAGGTACTCGATTATAAATGATCACTACATTTTCATCTTCATCTGGAACTACATCTGATCGAGAGCCATCTACTGTATGACGTTGTTCAATTTCTCGGACTTCATGTTTTGCAATAGCTCTCTCTGTCAGAAGAAACAGAATATACAAGACATTATTATCAGCGGAACCAGTTTTTATATAGTAAATTTATCTGACCAAATCTTCCTTAAATGTATGTTAAAACATGGTGACCAAAAACATAAAACTAAAATTTCCATTCAGGGTTAAAAAGAATAAAAGTTTGTCTTCTGAAAGACTTTTGCCACAATAATTTCCCCCACAAATCAATCTAAAAATAATTGCTATAAAACATCTAGCACTTTTCAATGATAGATAGATGAAATGATATTGCACATAATATGAATTTTACAGAACATTAGCTACTGACCATTCAGGGTTTACTCAATTAATTGCAAAGAAGAACTGAAATTTAGATAAAGCGGATGTTGTGCTTATTTTAATTAAGCCCACTCCCCTGTGTATGATATTACAATGAATGGCTTTGCAAAATCCAATTAGATATTAATTGCAAGTCTGATAAGAATAGAAGTGAAAGCAGCTTACGACATGATCATCATTAAAGGTACAAAATGCCAGACTTGAATACAAAATGTAACATATGAAAGGGAAAGGCACAGGAGAAGCACTTGTAGTCCTTGATCTGAACAGCAGAGAAACTGGGCCACCATACTTTTGTAGAAGTCTACATCATCCTCTCAAGCAACTGAACTTATCTCAAGGAATAGTCTGTAGCAGCGTCCAGCTTAAATGCACCTCTATGTGTGTATCCTGGGTTCTTCACTTCGGGGTGGCCTGAAAGTATACTACCTCCCCTAACAGCCACTTACTTGCTGCTGTTTGGTCATACAACTGCTCTTAATTTATGTCAGTAATTCAAATCCTTGTACCTAAAAGTCTCTGAAGAAACACTCAAGGATGCTTGAACAAGCTCTAATGATAGTCTCAATGCTCTCCTTGGCTATAGTCATTCTGTAGCCTCTCAGTATTAATTTATATACGTGTGTGTGTGTGTGTGTGTGTGTGTGTGTGTGTGTGTGTGTGTCATATCTCATACATTAAAAATAATAATAAGAAAACTGTTAGATCAGGCAATCAGAAGTTCAGATATCCTAATTAACGGTTACTTACACAATGTCATATCTATTCCCTTAGGGCATATTCAATATGGTAGAGTTTTTAATTAATACAGTACTAGCCTTTTCTCTCCATTAAAGGTTTATCAGAATTTCCAACTAGGATATTCAGATTAACAGAACTGAACTCTTTCATGTCGGCTTAAAAGGTTTAAGTGATACATAATGTTGGGAGAACAACAAATTCTTTTCAGGTTAGCACCAGAAATGGATGGCAGACAAATCCTGAGTGTGATGGCTTTTCTCTTATTCTTCCAATACATGTATAAATACTTCTTCCCCTCTTCCGTTGTTTTCATCAAGATTTTATACATTAAAATCTTGATTTCCATCAAGATCTTAAACGTTAAGACTCTTATATACTAGGTAGATTGATGTTTCACCCTGGCCTCTTCCAAAACCCTTTTATCTGTTATTTCTGCCTCTCTCAACTGGCCCTGTTCCTAAAAAGCAACTGATATAAGAATTGCCTTTCCAGATTATACCAGAGTTCCAGTCTGAGCAAATATAGCATATGTTATCCAAGTGACCAGCCAAATGCTACTACAAGAAAACAAAATATGAAGATGATGCAATGTCAATCTCCTGTCCACATATTATGGCTGCCAGGGCAGTATATGCAGGCCCAATTTGGCCATCCTGGCTAGTAGCCAGTGATAAACCTAGCCTTCATGAATTCATCTATTGTAGCTATCTGAGCCTGTGCATATCCAGTAAAAAATTCTCAATGAAATCCCAAGTTTTGAAAATACTTAGCAAAAAACCCCATCCCCCTGAATATATTTAATGATGACCAGGGAATAACCATGCATAGCTCTTTATTCATTCATTCAATTTATATCCCACCTTTCTCCTGTGAATGGGACTTAGGGCTCTTGCGCTGCTGAACAAGATTACAGCAAAAGCAGAGGGAGTGAAAAGAATAAGGCTGGTGGTAATGAAATTGCTAACAACTAAGCAGAGTTTCGGAATTTCCCTATGGCATACCAGATGGATATTAAATTGCTTTTGAAAACTATTTGCATATTTCTAGATTTGACTGCTGGAAATCTAGCACTGCATACAACCACCCTGGTATATTTGGAACCAAAATGTTGTATATTAAAGCTCAGAGTAATAAAATAGTTGCTCATCAGGTCATCTGTGGTAATGCTCTCAAACAACCAGATGAGATCCAAGTCTCTTATCACTCCAAAGAGCTTGCTGACCTTAAACTGAAGCTAAACAGCCTGCTGCATTCAGAAGGGTACATGACAAATCTATCTTCCCCAGTTTCCAGGAGACAGGAGGAAAACATCTTGCCATTTTAAAAAAGGGGGCTAGGTTTTAAAAGAAGTGTGTGAAATTCTCAATTCCTATCATTGAGAGGCAGGGGGAACAAACTAACTACTACACAAAATAACAAAATGAGGAAAAGGGAAACAAGAACAACTTCCAACTTGCCAACTAATGGTTATAATTATTAAATTATTCTACTTTCTCTAAATATATATATATGTAAAATACACTTCTACATTTTATTCCATCCCACTATTCCTCAAATCCAAAAATTTCTGTTCCCCTCCAACATTTTTTCATAAAATCATGCTTTCCACCAGTTTCAAGGAGAACAACTCTAAATACTCTCTTCAGAAAGTTGTTTGCCCTGTTGTTTCCAATCTTATATTGAAGACTAGAGGGAGAAAGCCCTTACGACAACTGTTGGAAAACTCCTCTGTTCAAGGAACAACATCATGGAGATGGTGGGTAAGGCAAATAACATTATATTATTTTATCTGTTAATCCTTCCAAAGACAACACACCCAGAATTCTTCCAACACAGAAAGTGTTGTCAGCTGGTTGGCAGGGAGGGGCAATTCCGCTAGACCAGGCTCTGTGGATTGTGTGTGTGTGTGTGTTTTAATAGAGTTAAACAAACCACAATAGTAGTAACAGTGTTTTATCACTGCCAGACTTGGGGAGTGGGAATGAATACTGAGGTCAAGAGGGGGAAAGGTTCATGTCATGTACACTGATAGGAAATATGGAATGGCAGGGAAGAACAACTGATGCAAGTGGGGCAGGATTATTCCTTGCCCTCATGTATTTGTAAAGCTGATTAAATGTATGAACAAAATAACTGATAAAGAAAAAAACTGACATGCATATATAAGGAGATGAATGTATGGACAAATATAGTGGGGCCTTGGTATCCGCTGGAGTTCGGTTCCAAGACCCTCAGTGGATACCAAAATCCGTGGATGCTCAAATCCCATGAAATAAAATGGTATAGTAAAATGGTGTCCCATATATAAAGTGGCAAAATCAAGGTTTGCTATCTGAAATTTATAATTTTTGGGGATATTTTCAAGCTGTAGATGCTTGAATCCGTGGCTAAAGTTGGAGGACCAACTGTAATAAGACATAAAGTTCTCTTCCTTCTAGAACTACCTTCTTTTCAATCAGCAAGCAGCATGCAATTCATATACAAATAGTTTGCAGGCCTTGGATGCAAAAGGATGTGAGGCAATGAATCGGTTGATGCTATCAACACTTCCAGTGCTAACATTTGTTTCCCCTCCATTCTGTCTATGGATTTAAATTATTATATTTATGCAGAAATTACAAAATGGAATTTTTGATGCTTTTTGTTTTATTTTACTTTGTTCTGTTGCTTACTGTCTTTCATTTTCCCTTTCATCATTTACCTGAAAAAAAATAAGAAGTGTAAAAAATAAGCACAATAAAACCAGTATGTAAATAACTTTGTTTCTTTGAAAGGTGGTGAAGTGGTCAATAGTATTACATATAGAAAATAAAGTAGGTCAGGTATAGAAACCCAGCATTGGCTGAAGATACATCATTTGGAATTTGGGGGAGACAGAAAGTAGTAGAGTAGTAGTTTTTTAATCTATTATTTGTTTCATTTAAGTCCCCTTTTCTCAAATGATCTCAGTATGGTGTGCGTGGCTCGTCTACTTCCCACTTTATCCTCACAATAACTCAATGAGATAGATAATGCTGTGAAACAACAACTGGTTGAAAGTCACTCAGTAATTTTCATAGCTCATTAAGAATTTGAACCTGGATCAGCCAAACCAGAGTCCATGGAACTGGAACACTGGCCCATGCAGATGCTTCTCATCAAGTATGAAACAAGTTCAAACTCCTTTTTGCTTCAGTATCTTTTCACTACGAACTCCAACCTATGAATAGTGTTTCTACTTCTCTTCCTTTCACGGACTGGTCAACCTACTGCCCTCTTTCACCTTTACTTTTTCTTCTACTTTGTACCTTATTAGCACACAGAGAACTGAAAACCATAGGGATTAACTACAAAATGGTCACATATGAAAAATAATGGGCCAAGAGTTCTTTTGTTCATATAAGTCACCAATACATTTTCTGTATCAGAGAAGAACAGGTTGCTTACCTGTAAAATAATAATAATAACAACAACAACAAAAAACAACAACAAAATAAAATTTTTATTTAGACCGCATTCCGCAATGATCAAGCGGTTAACAGTAAATTGCAAAACAATACTAAAATTGCAAGCCTCTCTCCCCCCAAGATGGTGGTTGGAGGAGGGCTCTTGGTCTTCCAGGCCAGGCCTCTCTCCCCCTCAAGATGGTGGTTGGAGAGAGCTCTTTGTCTCAGGCCAGTCCTCCCCCTCAAGATGGTGGTCAGGAGGAGGGCTCTTTGTCTTCCAGGCCAGGCCTCTCTCCCCTCAAGATGGTGTCAGGAGGAGGTCTCTTTGTCTCCAGGCCAGCCTCTCTCCCCCCAAGATGGTGGTTGAGGAGGGCTCTTTGTCTTCAGGCCAGCCTGCTCTCCCCCCTCAAGATGGTGGTTGGAGGAGGGCTCTTTGTCTTCAGGCCAGGCCCTCTCCCCCTCAAGATGGTGGTTGGAGGAGGGCTCTTTGTCTTCAGGCCAGGCCTCTCCTCCCCCTCAAGAGGTGTTGGAGGAGGGCTTTTGTCTCGGCCAGGCCTCTCTCCCCTCAAGATGGTGGTTGGAGGAGGGCTCTTTGTCTTCACAGCCAGGCCTCTCTCCCCTCAAGATGGTGGTTGGAGGAGGGCTTTGTCTTCCAGGCCTGGCCTCTCTCCCCCCAAGAGGGTGGTTGGAGAGGGCTCTTTGTCTTCGCCGGCCTCCTCCCCCTCAAGATGGTTGGTGAGGGAGGGCTCTTTGTCTTCAGGGGCCTGGCTCTCTCCCCCTCAAGATGGTGGTTGGAGGAGGGCTCTTTGTCTTCCAGGCCAGGCCTCTCCCCCCCTCAAGATGGTGGTAGGAGGGGGCTCTTGTCCTGCGCCAGGCTCTTTCCCCCCAAGATGGTGGTTGGAGGAGGGCTCTTTGTCTTCAGGCCAGGCCTCTCCCCCCTCAAGATGGTGGTGGAGGAGGGCTCTTTGTCTTCAGGCCAGGCCTCTCTCCCCCTCAAATGTGGTTGGAGGAGGGCCTTGTCTGCGCCAGGCCCTCTCCCCCCAAGATGTGGTTGGAGGAGGGCTCTTTGTCTCAGCCAGGCCTCTCTCCCCCTCAGATGTGGTTGGAGGAGGGCTCTTTTTTCAGGCCAGGCCTCTCTCCCCCTCAGATGGTGGTTGGAGGAGGGCTCTTTTCTCCAGGCCTGGCCTCTCTCCCCCTCAAATTGGTGGAGAGGGCTCTTTGTCTTCAGGCCAGGCCTCCTCCCCCTCAAGATGGTGGTTGGAGGAGGGCTCTTTGTCTTGGCCTGGCCTCTCTCCCCTCAAGAGGTGGTTGGAGAGGGCTCTTTGTCTTCCAGGCCTGGCCTCTCTCCCCCTCAAGATGTGGTTGGAGGAGGGCTCTTTGTCTTCAGGCCAGGCCTCTCTCCCTCCTCAAGATGGTGGTTGAGGAGGGCTCTTGTCGTCCAGGCCAGGCCTCTCTCCCCCTCAAGATGTGGTCAGGAGGGCTCTGTGTCTTCCAGGCCTGGCCTCTCCCCCTCAAGATGGTGGTTGGAGGAGGGCTCTTTGTCTTCCAGGCCTGGCCTCTCTCCCCCTCAAGATGGTGGTTGGAGGAGGGCTCTTTGTCTTCCAGGCCTGGCCTCTCTCCCCCTCAAGATGGTGGTTGGAGAGGGCTCTTTGTCTTCAGGCCAGCCTCTCTCCCCCTCAAGATGGTGGTCGGAGGAGGGCTCTTTGTCTTCAGGCCGGCCTCTCTCCCCTCAAGATGGTGGTTGGAGAGGGCTCTTTGTCTTCCAGGCCTGCCTCTCTCCCCCTCAAGATGGTGGTTGGAGGAGGGCTCTTGTCTTCCAGGCCTGGCCTCTCTCCCCTCAAGATGGTGGTTGGAGGAGGGCTCTTTGTCTTCCAGGCGCCTCTCTCCCCCTCAAGATGGGTGGTGAGGAGGGCTCTTTGTCTTCCAGGCCGGCCTCTCTCCCCCTCAAGATGGTGGTCGGAGGAGGGCTCTTTGTCTTCCAGCTGGCCTCTCTCCCCCTCAAGATGGTGGTTGGAGGAGGGCTCTTGTCTTCCAGGCTGGCCTCTCCCCCCTCAAGATGGTGGTTGGAGGAGGGCTCTTTGTCTTCCAGGCCTGGCCCTCTCTCCCCTCAAGATGGTGGTTGGAGGAGGGCTCTTTGTCTTCCAGGCCTGGCTTCCCCCCTCAAGATGGTGGTTGGAGAGGGCTCTTTGTCTTCCAGCCGGCCTCTTCTCCCCTCAAGAGGGTGGTTGGAGGAGGGCTCTTTGTCTTCCAGGCCAGGCCTCTCTCCCCTTCAAGATGGTGGTGAGGAGGGCTCTTTGTCTTCCAGGCCGGGCTCTCTCCCCCTCAAGATGGTGGTGGAGGAGGGCTCTTTGTCTTCCAGGCCGGCCTCTCTCCCCCCTCAAGATGGTGGTTGGAGAGGGCTCTTTGCTTCCAGGCCTGGCCTCTCTCCCCCCTCAAGATGGTGGTTGGAGGAGGGCTCTTTGTCTTCCAGGCCTGGCCTCTCTCCCCCTCAGATGTGGTTGGAGAGGGCTCTTTGTCTTCCAGGCCTGGCTCTCTCCTCCCCCCCTGTAAACTGTGGATCTTTGAGTGGTGATCTATAAAGTACACAAAGAGGCCATATGAACTTGACAGTACATCTCTCAGAACCTTCTAGAGTATGTATCAGGCTGGATGGCTATGTGTCAGGAGCGTTGATTGTTCTTGTGGGTATGGACTGATAGCCTCTGCTTGTATGTAATATGTTTTTGGGGCTAGCCCCTCTTGCGGTGAGCAATGTTGCCAAAGATCTCTTGAGAGATACTTGTCGCGAGGAACCCGAGAGAGTTGGGATAGGTGGAATGCATGTAGATGAGGCACAAGGCTGTTTTCTCCTTATCTAAAAGGAGCTCCTTAATATTGAAAAGTGTTTACAGAAAGTCTGAGGGTTAAATGTGTGTCAATGAACACACATGATGTTCTGCCCTCTTCTGGACAGAAGGCATTTAGAATGACTATTCTTCGCTGTATTTTGCCACCTCTTATAGGAAACGAGGGGGCTGAAACTCCACAGGTGGGGAATGGGGAGAAAGAGAGACTGAGCCTTACCAAACCAAATGTAATTCAGAGAGACATTAAGTAAGTCCAAGTCAAAGTCAATAAATCCATAACCAGAAGACCAAGCCAAAACATTAAGTCTGAAAACCGAAGACTGAAATTCTACCAAGTCAAGCTGAGAAAGTTGTTCAAGAACAGTTCCCGATGATGGTTGTTGCTGCAACGACAAAAAAGAACTTAGGAATTGAGAGGCAACCACAAGAGTCAAGGAGATGGGAGGTGCTACCATTAAATGCATATTACATAGTCTAGAATACTGAAGACACACTGTGCAGCTGTAGATACCCATGTGTGTAAGTCACATAAACTATGAAGAAGAAGAAAAAAAGATCTGATTTCTCCTCAACATTGTATTACACTTGAAAAGGGAAATTATTTCTCTTTTTTTCAAAAAAGAACAGAATGACTGGCTCAATTTATAGTCAAACTGAGAGCCCAACGAATTCAATGCTGCAAATCATTCAGTGACTATCAAAAAGCTTAGAAAGGAGTTAAAATCAACTGATCAATCTCTTGCAAGCTGGAAAACTGGCAATTATCCCTTTGGAACAGGCCATAGGGTAAAAGACGATCAGGGGCAGTAATCACTAGATCTAGTGGCCAGGCTTTGCATAGAGGTGATAACCAAGTTTACTAAAGTCGACTAATAGTGGAATTATCCCAGGAAAGTTTTCTGATGCAGGTAAGGCTAAGCAGTTTCACAGCCATTCACGTGCTGAACTTTACAGTGTAACTGACAGCTGATAGCAGGTTTTTCAGCTTAATAGCTTTTTTTCCCCTCAGCTACGCTGCACAACATCAAAAACAGCATGCAAGCCAAACAGCTTATTTAATCAGGAAGGTAGAGATAATACATCCAACAAGTACGATGCCTTACACAGTTTAAAACTGGGAAATTCAAATGATGCCACCACCCCTTTTTCCAAGTGTTTCTTCAGCAAAAATGAAATGCCTCCTCTCAAACAATCCTTACTGACCTATTTTCAAGAATAAATAGCAACCTCTCTGTATCACACTTACCCCACTGACTAACAATCACAATGAAAAGACTGGATCATCGGAAAAACATATCCATGTGAAGGACCAGAGGAAACTTGAAAAAATAAATAGATTGTTTTCAAACCCCGTTCTTCTCAAAAAGAAAAGGGAGATGGTGGACATTTTTTTTCAGAATTAAATGTTTAAACAAGTGCTTACATATTTACTGTCCCAAAAAATTTCTAAAAACAGGTAAGAGGATTTTTTTTAATGTAAAACAGTATTAGGCCACTATATTTCAGGTCCTGGTTCATTTTCCCCATTTTTACTGAAATAAGTGCATTATGTCTTCTTGTCACTGGAGCAACATTATTTTCTCCATTTTACTATTGCTGAATTTTCTTCTGTTTTATGAGGGAGGGTCTGCTGCCGCAAACTGACAAAACCAAAGTGTTCATATTCTTTTACAAAACAAAAACCCAACCCTTATGTGATAATTTTCAGTTTTGGTCTTGTTTTTGGATTTTTAAAATTCTTTTTTTTGGCAACAACTGGTAGTATTAGACAACTTTATGCCTGTACAGACTGCCAAAATAAGCTGCTCTGGGTCTCTTTGGAGGTAGGCGTTTTAAATGAGTGCATGCACCAAAATCCGGAAGCTTCACCAAGCTGCCCCCCAGTGCTTAGGAAGGAGTGTGGCTTTGGTGCGGCCTCGGACCTTAGGACCCATGCATCATTTAAATAGCATACCTCCAAAGAGACCCGAAGCAGCTTTATTTGGGCAGTCTGTAACAGGCCATTGAAAGCAATGGTGCAACATTTTGTGCAATGATTACACAAGTGAATTCAAAATACTTGCACAAACATGGGCTTTATGAAAGCAACAGAAATTTTGCATCAGTGGAATATACCTCTGACTGTTTTATGTGTGTCTCAAGTTCTTGTTGACTTAAGGTGACCCAATGCATTTCATAGTGTTTTCATAGCAAAGAATACAAAAGTGGTTTTGCCAGTTTTTGCCCTGAAATTGCTTGCAGCACTGTATGGTGGTCTCCCATCCAAGTACTAATCAGGCAGACCCTGCTAAGCCTCCAAGATCCAACAGGATCTGTGCCTTTAGGATGTTTTAGGCCATCCATAAAAGTGTCAATATTTTGTCCACTGAAAAGATGCATTAAACTAATAAATTGAATTAAACTCACTCAAATATATTAGATAATATTCTTATTTCTGCACTTGTATTCTGCACAAACATTGAACTGTCAAGAACAGGTAGCTAGCTGTTCTTCAGTTGGTCATCGCACATCATAGAAATGGTAAATAATGATCTGAGCAATGCTATGCCAGTTCAAGAATATGTGCCTTATGTATTACTAATGCAACGAGATAACATTGACACATCCCACAGTGCCCCTGACATCAATCATTTTGACTTTCAGTCAGCCCAACAATCCCTAAAGCTGTTCAACACGAGTAATTTCTGAATACAGCTCCAGGTTAATTATATTTATTTATCAGTATTCAAATACAGTGGTGCTGGGTTAGAAAGTAATTCGTTCCGCGGCCGCTTTCGTAACCGAAAGCCTTCGTAAGCCGAATTGCCATAGGCGCTAATGGGGAAAAGCCGCGATTTCCGTGCGAAAAAGCCGAAAAAAGCACCAAAAGCTTTTTCTTAACCCGAAAAAAACATTCGTAACCCGAAAAATAATTCCCTATGGGATTTTTCGTATCCCGAAAATTCGTAACCTGGGTATTTCGTATCCCGAGGTACCACTGTACCCCGCTTTTATACATCATCTCTGGAGCTAGAAAGAAGTAAACAGACAAACCAATACTAGTCACTCATCCACACTATTTACACTAATGTGGCCCTCCAGTTGATCTCAATCTTCTCTCTTTCTGTCTTTCATACCAAGGTTACAACAGGAATGACTTATTGACCTTAACACGGTTCATGATCTGTGAACTTGGGCCTGATGCAGACAGGCCAAAATAATGCTGCTTCGAGTCACTGCAAGTATGCTGTTTAAAGATCATGTGTCCTAAGAGTCCAGAAGCCTCACCAAAGCCACGCTCCTGACCTAAGGACTGGAGTGGCACTTGGTGCAGCTTCCAGACTCTTAGGACACATGCATCATTGAAACACCATACCTCCAAATTGACCTGAAGCAGCATTATTTTGGCCTGTGTGTATAGGGCCTTAGGAAGTAGAAGTTCAAGAGCATCTCCAAACAGATATATTTTAGTCGTGAACAGCAAAGACCCCTCAGTGCCACAGAATAAAGAGACAAGGATGGGAACCATGTCTTTTCAAGGTTACAGTAAACATGATTCTATAAGTAACAAATGGGCCACAAGAGCCTATTTTAATGCAACAAAGCAGACTGGCAGTAGGTGTCATCTTTCTATATGATTTGAAGTGATTCCATGTAAACAGCCAGTGCCTCTCAATTTATTAATCTAAGGGAATGGACAATTGAGAAAGAATAAATTAACTGTCATACTCTCTAATAATATAGTGTTACAGTTTAGATTTTAGGAGTGTTAGCAAATGGCAAAATTTAAGTAAAAGGGCGCTTTGCTTCCCACAGCACTTAAACCACTGACATCACACACTTGATCCTTTCAAAGGACCATTTTAAAAAATCGCATAAAAACAGATAATCTGCAGCTCAGAATAGTGTTGGATTAATAATAAAGATGATGGATCAGCTATTTCCAGGTTTGTGAGTGTGCGGATTACTAAGGCTGGAAGTCATGCAATGTAAATGTCAAATTTAAAAGATTTTATGAGCCATAGAAGGTATCATCCAGCAACCCTCAGGTGAATTAGTAGACAAATTAGATTGGCAAAAAGAACAGAGTAATTTCAGGTGAAATACAACAAAATACTAGTTCACTTTTTATCCTCTGTGATCTGCAGATTAGGCTTTTTAGTGCTCAGAAGATGATGATCATCATCCCACCTTTTGCCCAGGCCTGAGATCAAAGCAGCTTACTAAGTGAAAAAGATACAAATAAAGTTCACATCACTAAAAGTGCACCCAAATTAATGTACAATTAAACTATCTATAAATTAAAAGCAATTTAAAAAATATAGCCATTAAATATGAAGAAATAAAAACACACAGCACATATCAAAAGTATTTTCCTTAAAAATAGTCAGTTCCCCAAAACTCGAAGCAACAATAACAACAATCTTCACCTGGTGCCAAAAGAACGTCTAGCTTTTCTAGGATAAGAGTTCCAAAGCCAGTAGAGTTATTTTTTTTATTTCACCCCTGCCATACAGAGAAAGGTACAAACTTTACTGATCCAGGTGTACTGAATTAAATGCTATTGTTTAGCTCTGCCTGTGTTTAAAATAAATTTAATTTGTATGCATCTAGTATGTGGGACCCCACTGTGTCTCATATAATAATCTATTCAGCAAACTGTGAACAAAAATCAAGTTCTTTTCTGTCTCCTGTATATGTACTGTGTCACATGTTCTTCCAAGTGAAGGATAGTGCAAGAAGTTGAGCTGTCACTTCAAAACCATTGTCTACTGCATACATGTAAGTTACAAAGGGGACAGATGGACATGTTGCTTACCTGTAACTGTGTTTTTTGAGTGGTCATTTGTGAATTCACAGAAATGGGTTTTCTGTCACCTGTGCAGAGACATTGGACATGTCTGTGCAGGTGCAGGATAACCCATTTTGTGTGATTCATAGAACCACGAAGGAGGAGGACAGGCTGCTTGCCTATAACTGTAATTCTTCGAGTGGTTATCTGTGCATTAACACAAATGGGTTATCCTGCGCCTATGCAGAAATGTCCAAATGTCTCTGTGCAGGCGCAGAAAAACCCATTTGTGTGAGTCACAGAGACCACACAAGAAGAACAACAGCTGAGTACACATTTATATGAACTATAAATATGTTGAATGTAACAAATGAATGCTCCATATAGATCTGGATGGCCTCAGCAAGAAAGCTTCTCATGCATCCCAACAAATCACCTAAAAATTAAAAAGCTGTCAAGACGGATCCTCCGGCAGGCCTTTCCAGATTAACCATCCCGGCCTGGGCTCCCTGATCCCCTCTTTCCTCTCGTGGCCCCATCTTCAGTGATGGTTGAGGATCTCCGGGGACACCAGGTTTTTTAGTTGTTTTAACTATATTTTATGTTTGGATATTGTTTTTTAATCTGTCATATTTTTATATACTTTTATAAGGAGGGGAGGGATTATAATGTTTTTATTTTATATTTTTACTCTGTTATAATCACGTTTGTCAACCGCCCGGATTGGTTCGCCACAGGGCGGTATACAAATAAATATTATATTATATATTATTATTATTATTGTTTGTTGTTGTTGTGGGAGGGAGATCTCATAAATATTATACAAATGTGCACCGCACGCACCACACACACACAATCAGACACGTACCATACTATCACCAAATATAAAGGTGCACCCTTGAGAAAACACAATACCAAAGAATTTTCACACAATTTCTCAGAAAAAGTTACAAATTAAGGTGCAATACATAAAGAATCCAAATTTTCTAATTCTTTTAATTTACAAGCTATTATGAAGATGAGTGTGCTTCAGTACATGTATTACTGTTTGTTGTTAGATACCTTTGAGTTGATTTCAAATCATGGCAACCCTGTGGATGAGATATCTCCAAGACACCCTATCTTCTATCTCTCTGTTCATATCCTGCAGGCACAGGCATGTGGTCTCTTTGACTGAGTCAAACCATCTAGCGCACAGCCTTCCGCTATTTCTACTGCCTTCCACCTTTTCTAGCATCATTGTTTTTTCTCATGAGTCACTTTACCTCACAATGTGGCCAAAGTATGACAGCCTCAATTTAGTCATCTTAGGCCTGTTACAGACTGCCAAAATAAAGCTGCTTCGGGTCTCTTTGGAGGTATGCTATTTAAATGATGCACGGGTCCTAAGAGTCCGGAGGTCGCGCCAAAGCCACACTCCATTCCTAAGCACTGGAGTACAGCTTTGGTGCAGCTTCCGGATTCTTAGGATGCATGCATCATTTAAACAGCATAACTCCAAAGAGACCCAAAGCAGCTTTATTTTGGCAGTCTGTAACAGGCCTTAGCTTCCAAAGAGAGTTCAGGCTTGATCTATTCTAGAACCAATTTGTATATCTTCATGGTTTTCCACAGTATCCTCAGTACAGTACCTTTTTCCAGCACCACATCTCAAATGTACCCACTTTTTTTACTGTCCAACTCTCACATCCATATATGGTGAAGGAGAATATAATGGCTTGAACTATCCCCACAAGTGTTCCGAGTTACGATATGCCTGTACATTTTGTGATCATATCCAGTACTTTCATAGCTGTCTTACCTAATCCTAGTCTTCTGATTTCTTGGCTGCAGTCTTGGTGCTGATCAAGATTCAAACCAAGGTATGGGAACTCTTTGATTATTTCTATTTTCTCATTATCTTTGATGAATTCTTGTAAATCTTCCATGGTCATTATTTTTCTTTTTTTAATGTTCAGCATTAATTCAACCTTGGCACTTTCCTCCTTGACTATCTTCAGTAATTGCTTTAGGCCTTTGTTGATTTTTCCTAGTAGTATTGTATTGTCTGTCTATCTTAGTTTGTTAATGCTCCTTCCTCCTATCTTCACTCCTCCTGCCTCTGAGTCACAGCTTGCTCCACATACAATATTTTCTGCATATAGTTTGAATAAATACAGTAATAGTATGCAGCCTTGCCTGACCCCTTTTCTCATTTAGAACCATTCTGTTTCTCTGTATTCTGTTCTGACAGCAGCCTCTTGTCCTAAATATACTTCCAGACAATCAGATGTTGTGGCATTCCCATTCCTCTGAGTGTAAGCCATAGCTTTTTGTAATCAATGCAGTCAAAGGTTTTGCTGTAGTCAATAAAGCACATGTAGATTTTTTAATACAGTGCACCCTCTCCTTACACAGGGGATCCATTCTGGACATCCCCCGCGTAAGGCAAATTCTGCATAAGATCAAGCCCCGTTTATTTAAATGGGGTGTGTTCCTGTGGTGCACGCCATGGGCGCATGCCCCATTCACCATATTAGGGCTCATTGTACGCATGACCTCAAGTCTGCCTATGGCAAACCCACGTATGGCTTGGGCACGCTGTAATTAGTTGGCAGATCTGTATTTTCAAAGATTAAAAATGATTAAAGCCATACTTCTGTGTGTGTGTGTGTGTGTGTGTGTGTGTGTGTGTGTGTGTGTGTGTGTGTGTGTGTGTAAACACACATGCACACACGTCAAACTTATGTATTGGAAAAGATCCAGTACATATTACTAAACTGACATAATGAATAAACAGAAATCCTTCTTATATGAATATTTATGAAGCACTTCCAATTCACTGTGCATCAGATAGCATGATGACACCCTCTTATAGAGTTGTCAAGCAACTGGCTGGTAAATGAACTCCATCATATCACCATGCCACTATACAGTTATATGAAACCACCACCACCTGGAAACTCTTCAAAAATCATCTTTGCATGACACCATCACATTTCTTCAAAGTAGTTCATCACATTGATACCACAGCTTCAGACTTCAGGCACCTGTTATATATAATTATGAAGACCAAAGAGAGTTCTGTATTCTTGTATTCCTAGAGTTACAAGCTCTGCTTGCAGTAGCCACAGTGAAGAAACACAAAAGATGCATGAATATCTTTGTAGTTACTTTTAGGTTGATGAAAACACTAATGAGATCATGCTTCCAAGACTGACCCTTCTGGAGAGGTAGTTGTAAATTAGGCATAAAAATGTGTTGGGAAATGCCTTTACCTCATGGAAAAGAGCATTTCTGTACCCTTCCACTTGTACTACAACTTGTTCAAATTCTTCCACAAGCAATGTATGAAACTACCACAGAACCTCTTAGCACCATAAAAACTTTCATATTACTACTAGTCATACTTTAATATGTTGAAATGTTTATGGTGTTTATAGTATTCAGGGAAAAGCAATCTGGTGGCAGATTTTAATTCTAATCTGTCCTGTTTCTTAAATTCAGCCAGATGAAATCAAACTCCAAGAAATGAATTACTCTGGACCACACTAAAACCTCCAACTCTCTAGTACCTAGTTTCACATTTGATTCTAGTGTGCTCTTTGCAAAAATTATTAATTACTGTTGTAGTCACTTTACTATAAATAGCATTAAGCTAACAAACCAGTATTTACCAACTATGTCCGAAGTGTATACTTTCTCCAACAGCAAGAAAAAAGCATCTTTAGAAGAGAACACAAATACCAATGATGATAGCTTATACATCGAATTATTTTCACACTCCAACAAACGCACCTGGTGCTCTGTGCTACTGGTAGGCAAAGTCAGCTAAGATAACTCCAGCTGGGCTTTGATATCATTAAATACAATCTAATGCAGCAGCTGTCTGAAAATTAGAGCTAGTGATGCTGAAAACCTGCTAATGTTTCATTAGCATCAGATAATCCATTTTAAAAAAATCACTTCTGGGTAACTCTAAGATAGTACGGGTATGCCGCACTCTATGAAAAGGTGCTAAAACTTAAAATGTTCTTAATGCTAATATCTTCTGTGATTAGTAGTATCAGAGTACCTCTAATAGTATTTGCTTTTGCAGGACAGTCACATTTCCAGTAAATGCTGCCCTTTGAGTTGCCATCCCTTTAGTCGTACATATGTGACTGCATACTGTATGTCCAATATGAGATATGGGGCTGTAAGCAGTGTAAGAAATTCAGTCGCCCATCTCCAGATATTCCTGCTTAGTTCTGTATCTGACAATTTACAGAAATAATGGTATTACGGTAGAAACAGTAACTAATTTGTTGTTTAATCTTTTCGTTTACATATACTGCATACTGATGGTTATATACAATATATAGTTCTCCTCCCCTTTTCCTATATAGTGATTCTAAATAAGTGTGTAGAATCTATGAATAATGTTATGCTCATGTGACAGAATGTGCTAATGACTGGAGGCAAAATTATTTCCCATTCTTGCTGATATCTATGTTTCACAGTAGAATTCATGACCTCTGAGAAGGACAATTGTGAAACCACTAAGCATGGTCATTAAATGGCTGCCTACAGCACTATACTGAGCATAGCCACTTGTTGAATCTTTCCTGATCACTGTGTCATTCACACTACATGGATATTCTAAAATCAGTGTTCCTTTCAATAGAGAATAGTGTGTTTGCACTGAAGCTCTGTGTGGAATCTGCAAACAGAATTTTGTAGCAACTAGCTCTTAAGCTTGAAGGGAAAATTAGCCAACCGCGTGCACAGGATTCAGTATACAGCAAGAACTTGGCTGACAGGCATTATTACTCATCACACGCAACCAGGCTAAGTGCTGAATTAGGAGCCAAGAACTGTAATGTTTTAAATTCAGAGAAGAGTTTTGCTGGAAGGGAGGAGTTGTTTTTCACATTAAAATATCTAATGCCACCCACATACAAATTAATCTACTTCCTGATTCCAGAAATATAGGGCAAATTCATAAGATTTCTGAAATACTCTGTACTGTGGTACCAGAAATACATACAACTGTTGCTTAATGGTCTGCAGTAGCCAGACATCTCTGGAGTGAGTTAAAATTCAGGGTATCTATCAGCCCCCATCCTTACTGGCATTTAGAAAATCTATGAAACACAATTTCTTCTTTGGTCCTTTCTTCTATTGGGGTGGGGGAGCTATAACATTGTGTTAGATTTTAGTCTTCTAAATACCATATGCACAATCTAAACATGCAGATGAAATATTTGCCTGGCCTTGATGTTTCTTATTATTGACTGTGCTTACTGATTTTATTTTAATTTTTCTGTACGACTATATTATTATATTGGGTTTTATTATATAAACCACTTTGGGAAACATAAAAAAGGCCTATAAATAATTTAAATACAAAAAATGAATCTGCAAGTCACATTTTTTTCTTTACTCAACTCAGTTATTGCATACCTTCTCTGAAAGGTCTCACAGCCTCGCACTTTATTTTAGATACATGGGTCATATATACAGCAACTACGATACAAGTTATACCATACTCAGTTATACATATCTTGGTTTTATCTTCCCTTTCTCCTATCCCTGCTTTTTCTCCTTCCTCTTGTCTTCACAAAGTAAATGCTGCAGCCTTTTGCCACAAAGCTGCCAAAATCTCAGAGCATCCAGTATACTGCCGATACTATATTTTTTAAAAAAATCACTCCCAAAATATCAGATGAACCTGATCAAAGAATACATTAGTAGTGAGGAAAGAGTTCAGAAAACATTAGTGTATCCAACACTGACAGGTCTCACGGGAGGCCAAGTTATGTTATTTGACAAATGAACAGTATCCCAAAATAAAAAGGATTCAAAGATATGTAGATATGCAGATGAAATACATTTGTAAAGTACTCCAGCTGTGAACAGTGAGTGGATGCTTTCACAAGAGCTTCTGGGAGTTAATCCTGTTCCATGCCAGATTAAGCTTCTAATTAAAACAGTCTTCCCTGTCTGCATAAGATAATACTTTTGGCTGAAAACCATCTCTCTTCACACACACAAAGCGCAAAGTCACTTGAATTCAGCTTGACCAAAATATAAACATTAAATGCCTCAACTGTATTTTGGCAGGCACACTGTATGTTTTTTCTCCATAAAGAGGAGTATGCAGAATACAACAACCAGTGGAGGCCATAAGGAATGTCAACTTTTATTTTAAAAGCCATCATAGTTGCAGATTTGTATTTCAGACTCCTTCCCCTGCCCTGCTCTGCTACATGAAGATTAAATTTCAATATCCCACCTGGCCATCAACTCATTCCTATGGCCCTTCAATTCCTTTTTACCACCTGTTTTCCCCCTTCTTGCCATGATATTGCTCTTTTACACATGACCCTCCAAATTCCCCCAAAGGAGAGTTCAGAAAAAGCATTTACGTGAAGTAGATTTAACATCTAATTTTAGTAAATGCTGATGGATCTTTAATAATAGTCTTCAAATCCAAATTCAGTGCTTTGCTTTAATACCAAAACAGTTTAATTTCTTACTAATCTCCTTTGCCACTTTCTGAAAGAAGAGGAAAAGAACATTAAATATACAGGCTTAGGAACACAGGAAGCTGCCTTACAGCAGGTCAAACTATTTATCCAGCCAGCCCAATACTGTCTACACAAAGAGTGGGCATCATACAGCTCATTGCCTCCAGGCAGCCCCCAAGGCTCACTTTTGAGCCCTCACACCTCCTTCCCAAAAAACATACAGTACTGCTACATTGAAGCAGCAAACTGTACCACTGAATTACAGTGGTAACCATCGAGTCTTTTCAAATAAGCAAAACATGCCATCAAAATTCAGTAGCAACTGTTTCTACAAAAATCAAAGCTAACAGGCCACAGAGCAGGGGTGACCAAAGTGCACCTCATGGACCTTGTGTGGTGACCAAGCTCTTCCCCACCTGATTTTTTTCAATGTCTCCTACCCAGGTCAGTGGTTGGCAGGGATGTTGATTCCGCCATGGAACGCCCACCCCCTGAAATTCTTTAAACCTAGAAAACTCTAAAAGGCCCAATGCCTGCTACAGGGCAATTCTGCCATGCACTGGGATTATCTTGACCTGTTTTAAACTGAGAAGAAGTGTTTTTTTAAAACCAACAAGCAAACTGAATGTTAACGTTTGAGTTGCTTCCTGATTTTTAAAGGATCTAAAACAAACCATGGTGAAGTTACCACCCCCAGCCCTGGGTGGGGTCGTAGCGAATGAAGCTCACAAACCACTGGCAATTGCCTTCTACTGCCATAGTGGCTAGGTATCAGAACATAATAAATCTATCTGTCATCTTGCTAATGGAAATGCTGTTAATTTTGTTAGTCTATTACTAAAGCACCTAGCTTAACAAATACCCCATGTTTTGCAAAGCGTAGCTTAGCAGGTTATCTCCTCCTTGAGCCTTGTAATTTTCTGAATACACACATGTGAATCCTTTGAACTTGAGCAGGCTCTTCCAACTTCAGCAGGCTCTTTATAGAGTAATTTTTACTTTGATACTCAGCTTTTAACACTTGCACTGCTAAAATTAATTTTGTTTTATCAGCTTCTTTAGAATTTCACCTGCCAATTGTTTTGTCTTTGTAACTGAAAATGGTATAGCTCAGTGGTTCCCAACCTTTCTATGCCCCACACACCTAGAAATGTTAGAATAATGTTTGCACACACACCCCCACACACACACAAACACAAAACTAACAGCACAATTGAAGTTAAAGAAGTCTAACTTCTAATTTTTGAACTACACATTGAGCAGATTTGTTGCACCCTCTCCAACCGTATGGGAACCTCTGATATACCAATTTGCAAAAAAGTCACATTACCTAGTTGTAGCAAATGCAGCATAACATCTTGTTGAAAGTAAAAGCAGAAGGGGGCAACTGCAGCAGGCAGTAACCACAAGTCTTCCATTTTCCACTACTGAATTTTTCAGCCAATCTTGACTATGGTAGTGGTCATGGGAATTGGGTGTGCCTGAGGTAGTGATCATTCTGGAGGTTTCTCTGCTTCCCCAAATAATTGTTTTGAGGGGCTGCAAAAAGAATCTGAAAGGCTGTCTACAGGCTCCAATTTTTCCATTCCACCTTCAAAAGTAACAAATTTATTGCAGTATGAATGTTTGTTAATACAATGGACACAATGACTACTAATACTTATCTCATTATACAGTACGTTTGTTAGATCTTAAGGTGCCAGAAGACTCTTCATTCATGATATAGCACTTCTTTCCCTTAATATACCAGTCATTTATTCTTTAAAAAAACACCATCCTGATTGTTAATTTATCAAGACTCTTGAGCTTATCTTCGTTTTACAGATTGAGAAATAATATAACCAACGTCAAAAGGCTGGCAGAGGTCATGTGGTAAATTGGTGGCAGAGCCAGAATAGATATAATCCTTTACTTTTAAGATTAATTTCTTGGTGACATTTGCTCTCCCAATAATTCTCCAAAGTTGGTAACTGAAATTCTATTTTTGTCCTATCTCTGAAAGGATAAGCTAAAGTGTGTAATTAGGAATAGATTAAAATTGGAGAACAGAAGTACCATTAGACCCAAGAAACACAGTTGTCACTTCTATCAGCTATAGATGGTATTTCTACTCTGAAAATGTTCTGGTTTATATTAAAAATACAGGATGCAATAAAAATTGTTTACGGTTACATAATACGTGGGGCTAAGAGGAAAAACATCAACATATATGCATGATGTAAAGCTTGTTCCTACTAGTGTATTTAGTACTTTTTGGTCCAGAATCCATTTTTTTTAAGATTAAGATTATTTAAGATTATTTTTTTTTAAAAAAACCTCCTAACAGAATAAAAATATTTACTATGAGTCAATGCTTTGGTGAGAAGCAGCATAAATTGACAAATTTAATGGTACAGTCTAGCAGTAGAAAAGCTGAGCTCAGAATGGCTGGCTCTACTGTTATAGAGGCAAGCAACTGACAATTTTTTTGTTTCTATCTACCTTTTAGATCTTTCTCTGTGATTTCCCTTTGCATACAAATAAAGCCTACCATCAGCTGACCTTTTGCTCAGGAATTATATTCTGTGACCCTTAGATAAAATCTCTGATTTAGATGAAAGATTTAATAGATACAGTATTTACTATTCATAGGCCCAAGTGAATTAGTAACTAGATTACTGTAACCTGGATGCCACTAGAGGGAGTGTAAGATCATGCTTCACTTTGATTCTTCTGAGATTGAACCATGGAAAGATATTTTTGGTTCTTTTAAAAATACTTGAGCAGAAGTCTCCCATAGACTGATTAAGACTCCCATTAAAAAAAAAACCCTAAGGAAGATTTCATTGTGATACTCTGTTAAGGTAATCCTTCCTTTGAAAGAGAGTAAAGCCTTTGATAACAGGTTTTGGAAATATACTCCTTACAATTTTTTAAAAGACAACATTCAACATATTTCTTGCACTTCTGCACCCTCTGAGAATAGGATTTTGGGTTCTAAGGTTCTATCAAATGATGGTCAGGACATACATTTAGCTGGCACCTTCTGTTAAACAATGCATGAACCTGAATAATCTGCTTCTTTCTAAAGAGATCAGAATGCACATTATGGGGTATTTTCAGGCACCAAATAAATGCATTTGCATAAACATTAAGAAAAATTGTGCAGACAGCAAAACTGTGGACATACACAACCCCCCCCCCCATTAAGCACAGTTTTTAATCTTAAAAAACACACCATCATATGCACACACACTATTCCATCAACAGTGACAGTAATCAACCCATTTTGATTACTGCAGCATCTTGTCCTTTTTTAAATAGCAAAGTTGGTCCAACTTTGACTCTTAACAGTACAATCCAGTACATGCTTACATAGAAACAAGTCTAACTGGTGCAAAGTACACTCTTAAATTGCCTGTGACTGCTGGGAAGAATAAAGACTCTGAGAAACATGGCATAGCTTATTTTGTCAAATCAGCTCGAATGTGCAACAGAAATCATACAAAGCCAAAACCTGCCCCCCTTTTTTGAAATGATGCACTGTATAAATTCAGCTGCCCTTCATCTTTCACACAGCTCCACATGAATATCCCCCTTCCCCAAAACTAAGCAGTATATGCCACTCCACCTCGCAGCTATCCTACCCTATCTTGGCTTCAAGAACCATGACTGTTACTTCTGTATAACCCCAGAGATTGTCCCTCTATTCAAAAGAACTATTGATTAATTTTATTAAATATTTCGATCACACCCTCTATCATATTATCTCAGGCGTGTGTGCAATAAAATTGGTTTAACCACTTTAAACTGAATATCTGCTTCCTGGTCAGAAGTTGCAGCATTGCACAACTTTATTTTATAAAGAAACTGTAACATTTACTGTGTTGATTTCAATATTCTACAACTAAATTTAAGCCTGCCACAACACTTGCAGAACCTATGTTGAGATTTGTGTGGTGGCACCTGCAGACTCACTCCTGTGTGCTTCAAGATAGAAATAACAGAGAGTCATCTTACATGGCCATTAAAATGCTTTTGTGACTCAGACTGCACCAAAAAGAAATGAAGCTGTTTGTCAATATAACTGAATCCTCCTGGAGAGGATAGAGAAAAATGGTGCACTAATAAACCTGTCTAAAATCAGAGTCTGGGGAAGGTTTTCACAGTGTCGAATGAACTCAGCAAGATGACAGAGACCTGAAAATGCCATCTCTTGCCCATCGGCATTATGCAATCACTTGTTTCCGCCTTGCTATTCTGTCACAGAACAAGTACAAATGCTTTCACTGAGAAGCCTAGGGAATTTTGGAGGAGTAGTCAGACTAGCTTGGCTTTACATGTATAGAAGAATTAGACTAGAAAAGTCTTTCAGTTTGGGGTACTTTAGGGTAACATTAGTGTTTTCTCCTTAATGGATTGTATTTTAATATTTTCCAATTCATTTATCCAAATGGCCATGCAATCTGAAAGCCTGAAGTAATAGGACAGGATTTCATCACTAAGTATTGTATTCCTTCAAATCTGAACCTCAGAAACTGAAGATAATGCTGGCTGCAAGTATTTCAAGAAGCTTCCAAAGCCAACCTAGAAGACAGAAATTGTTACTGGTTCATGGTTTTTTGTGGGTTTTTCGGGCTATGTGGCCATGTTCTAGAAGATTTCTTCCTGACGTTTCACCAGCATCTGTGGCTGGCATCTTCAGAGAATGCTTGCCTGGAAAAAGTGGGTCTATATATACTGTGTGAGCCTGGGAATGAAGGAGTGATTTGTTCTGTGCTGATGGCAGGCCTCAGGCTGGGAGGCTAATGCAAAAGAGGATTAATGTCTGCTAATTGGTGATCATTATCTGCTGGGAAAGTCCCTGACTCTGAATGGTTTCCCATTTGCATTTGCCGAGTCCTTATTTTGCTATTCCTCAGGACTGGTAGCCAAATTTTGTTAACTTTAAGAGTTTCTTCTTTCCGGTTGAAATTATCCAGATGTTTATGGATTTCAATGGCTTCCCTGTGCATCTTGACATGGTAGTGGTTGGCATGGTCCAGAATTTTTGTTTTCAAACAGTATTTTATGCCCAGGATGGTTTGTCGCATGTTCTGCTACTGCTTATTTATCTGGCTGGCCCAGTCTGCAGTGCCTCTCGTGTTCCTTGATTCTTGTTTGCACACTGCGTTTGGTGGTCCCTATGTAGACTTTTCCGCAGCTGCATGGTATGCGGTAAACTCCTGCGGCTGTGAGAGGGTCTCTCTGGCCCTTGGCTGAGCAAGGCATTTGCTGGATTTTCTTCGTCGGTTTGTAAACCATTTGCAGATTATGCTTCCTCACCACTTTGCCTATTCTGTCTGGGACTCCTTTGATGTATGGTAAAAATACCTTCCCTTTGGGTGGCTGCTTGTTATTGGTTCTTTCAAGTATTTGAAAGCTAGGAACCCTGATTCTGTAAAATCAAAAATCTCAAGTCATAAGTATTAGGCAATATTAAAAGCCTGGCAAGTTTTTCCATACAAAATTGGGTGAGGGAACAATATTTATCTTCTGACTTGGTTTGCTCAGAACACTATGCTTCATTTCACCCACTATTAGCTATAATTTTATTGCTAAATGAAAACTGAGATGCTCATAATTCCAGTCCGCCCCACACCTAAAAAATCTTGTGTTCAAAAAAGTAAAGAGCCTTGACTGATGCAAACTCATCTCAAACAAGCTGCATATTCAATCATACCTAATCCAGAATAGAAAAAAACAAGGATGCAGTTACTTGGATGACGGATATGTTATTCAATTCTAAATTCAGTTCCAACATTAAACAAGATAGGATGGGAGACCCCTGGCTTAACAAGACTACATGTGAAAGGGATCTGGGAGTTCTACTAGCCCATAAGTTAAGCATGATTCAACAATGTGATGCAGCAGCTAAAAAAGCCAATGCTATTATGTAGGCTACATTAATAGAAGTATGATGTCTAGATCAAGGGAAGTAATAGTGCCACTCTATTCTGCTTTGTTCAGGCCTCACCTGCAATACTGTGTCCAGTTCTGGGAAACACAATTCAAAAATGATTTGACAAGCTGTGCAGAGGAAGGCCACCAAAATGGTGAAGGGTCTGATAACCATGCCTTATGAGGAGAGACTTATTTTAGCCTGGAAAAGAGATGATGAAGAGGGGATATGATAGCCCTGTTTAAATATTTGAAAGGGTGTCACAATGAGGATGGATCAAGCTTGTTTTCTGCTGCGCCAGAGAACAAGACACAGAGTAATGGATGCAAGCTACAGGAAGAGATTCCACCTAAACATTAGGAGGAACCTCCTGACTGTAAGAGATGTTTGACGGTGGAACACACCCCTTTGGATTGTGATGGAGTCTCCTTCATTGGAGGCTTTTAAACAGAGGCTGCATGGCCATCTGCAGGGAGTGATTTGATTGTGTATTCCTGTATGGGGGGGGGGGGGGTTGCTGGTGGAGGTGGTCCTGGAACCAAATCCCACAGCAGATACAAGGGGCCCACTGTATTGACACTTAACTTTTGGCAACAGGGAAATAAAATAGCCTTTTTGATGTTTTAGTCTTTATATTTATTAAGAATTCTAGACATTTTAAGTCAGTATGACTTTTTAAGCTCCTCTTATTTACTCTGTGACTTGATTTTATCCTCTCATTTTACTTTAATTGAAGTTTAGTGATGAATCATATTTTTACATCTGGTTTGTTATCATCATCCAAGCGTTTCTGCTGAAAGCTGCAGGCCATAACTAAATTTAATTTTTAAAATATAGAATTAAAAATGGAAGAGATAATTAAGCAGCCAAGTATGAAGTCATAGGACAGCCATGAAGATGGAAGGCAGAATTTTGGCAACTGCTCCACTGTGGTGAGCATTAACTAATCAGTTTTACTAGAAAGCCAAATGACTAATTAAAAGCCACAGTGTCAAAGGGAAATGTATATATCAGTGCAGTGCTGCAAATTAAACTTTGTTTTTTAAAAAGGGAAATACTCCTATTATGAGGCAGAGGGGAAGGACTGATGTAAAAAAACTGGAAGGGCAGGTTGTAACTGTAGTTCTTTCAGTAATTATCTGTGAATTCACACTAACTGATGATCTGAGCCCTCACAGTGCATCATTCAGAATCTTCTCTAAAGCTGCTACATAATATTTCTGTCAGTAACCCAAGCCCATCCTTAGACACCTTATAGGACCCTTCCCTCTGAAACCCTCAGTTCCATGGACATGCAACAGCAGCATCTTAAGACCTAAGGACAGGCAGGGCATGACAAGGGGAGAATAGGAAGGGTTGTGTGCGTTCACAGATGACCACTCAAACAATTACAGTTACAGGTATGCAACTTGTCCTCCTTTGTGGTCTCTGTGACTCACACAAATGGGAGACTAGCAAGATCTTTGTACAGGTGGTGGGAGAGTCATGCCACAGTCTCCCCCACATTAGTCAAAAGGGAGCATCATCCGTAGCATATAGCCTAAACTGATAAATTAAGGTTAGGTTGAGATCAAGTAGTGGCCTTGCATACATCCTCCAAGAGCACACCTCTCAGAAAGCAGCCACATCCCTGGTGGAATGGCTATGAACTTGAACTGGAGGGTCTTTTCTAGCTAATTTGTAAGCAAGGTATATAGCTGAAATCATGCACTTCAAAAAGTGCTGCTTTGATACCATTATGGAAAGATAGGTAAGGTTGGTCCACTCTGAGAGTACATAATTCCCCTATCCTCCCAAAAGGTGTAACAGTCACCAAGAAAACTGTCTTACAGGCTAGTAGCAAAAAAATCACACATGGCCAGTGACTAAAAAGATTTCCTGGAAAGCTGTGACAATACTAACTCCAAGCTCTATTGTGGTGTTGGTCGTGAGACTGGAGGATGAAAATTTCTGTAGTCCTTGAGGAATTCCTTCACCAATAGGTTCTGATAGCACGAAGGTTTTCAGATGACTTGGAATAATTTGAGCCAGCTGCCATGTAACCTTTGACTGAAGAGAGGAAATGACCTCTCTCAGAGAGGGATAGAAGGAATTCAAGAATATCTTACATTTGTGAAAGAACCAGAGAGATCACTTGTGGTGAAAGGATGAGAATGTCTGCCATGTGTACATATAGGACTGCCGTGTAGATAGCCTGTGCACTGCAATAATGATCTACTGGGTAGTATTGGAAAGAAATTCTAGGGAAACATTTTCCAGGCTATCAGTTTGAGGGTGCCCAGGCCTGGGTGCCTTACCAGTCCATTGTGCATGCTGAATAGGTCTGGTCAGTACTGGAGCCTGAAGTTGCTGCCTTAAGCCAAACGCAGGAGTGGAGAAAACAATGGCTATCTGGACCACCATGATGTGATTAGGATGCCTCTCACCTTGTCTCTCTGGATTTTTGGTATCATCCTGGTGGGATGAAAGAAGGGGGAGGTGTACATGACAGGACCTCCCAGTGAAACAGAAAAGCATCACCATGCAACTTTCCCCAACAAATTCTGGAACAGAACATCAAGCATTGACTGTTCTCTAGTGAGGCAAAAAGATCCACCTGAGGAGTGTCCCACATTTGGAAACTGAAGTGAAACAGTATGGAGCAAGCATCCATGTTATGAAACCAAGGACCTGCCTGGAGCATGACTAGGACATTCTCCTCTCCCAGAAGATGTATCATCAAGATGGAGATGCCGCTTTTGATGCACCAGTTCCAAAACAGAAAGTCCTGCAGAGTAGGGTGTTGGACTTTATACCACTCTGCTTGTTCAGATAGTTCATTACCATGGTGTTGTTGGTAAGAACCTGAACTACCTCACCCTGCAGCAATGTCCCAAAAGCACAAAATCCTTTTTCCACACCAAGCATACTAATGTGGAGTGGTCTCTCCTCCTGAGTCCATGGTCCCTTTTCCTAAAGTTCCTCTGTATAGGCTTCCCATACATCCACAGAAGCATATATAGTGAGTGCTACATCGGGCTAGAGAAGCAAGAAGGGCACACTGACTTGTTTGTTGTCACCAGGCCAGAAATCGATGAACCTTTCCTAGTACAGTGAGACAAAGGTGAGGAGAATCCCTGAAGGGGTTGAAAAAAGACAAGAACCAAGCCTGTAGAGAATGTATCTTGAGCCTTGCCAACAATGTTACCACTGTCTTGGAACCCATGAATCCAAGGAGTATCTTAACAGGGTGTACAGACACCCTGTAGTAGGTCTGACTCCAGATAAATTTTCAAGAGGGCCTGGTACTGCTCACCTGGTAAATAGGCAGTAGATGCTCAAGAGTTCGGGGTGGCTATGAAAAATTTCACTGTCTGAAATGGACTCAAGTGAAATTTCTCTGTGTTGACAATGAGACCCAAGGAATCCAAAAGGTGGAACATATACCTGATGTTGCTATAAAGCTTGTCCTGAAAATCCACAACTAGGAGCCAGTAATGTATGTAGGGGAACAGAAGAACTGCAAGTTGCCTTAACCAAGCAGCAACAATTGCCATACATTTTGTAAAAACTTGAGAGATAATGGAGAGTCTGAGGGGGAGGACATGGAATCAATAGGCCTTTTCTTTCACAGCAAAACAAAGGAAGTGTCTGTGCAATGATCAGACTGCAATATGGAAACAAGCCTCCTTTAAATCCAGTGTTGCAAACGAATATCCCTAATGCAACAGGGGAAGAATGGTTCTGAGAGTCACAATCCAGAATTGTCTGGGTTGGATGTAAAAATTGGCATCCCAAAGGTCCAAGATTGGGTGCAGCCCTCCATCTTTTTTTGGGCACAAAGAAGTACCAGTAAGAGAAACCACAAAGAATCAACAGTACAGGAATGGGTGTGACTTCATCTCTCTGAAACAGCGTGGCTACTTTGTCAATGAGAACATGGGGGGAAGGTTGTAAAATGTATTATCCCTACAGGTGAATACTCTGTGAACTCTATATCATACCCACTCCAGACAATGTTCAAGACACAAGGTTATAGCAGCACAGGCATGGTGGTAATGAGAAAATCTGTTGCCAAAACAAGGAGAGCCTATGGGAAGAATGACAATCAGTGAGTCAAAGACGTCACCTGTCCTAGTCTTAAGACTTCTTAAATGATTGCAACACTTGGCAGATGTAGAAGCATTACAGAAAGGCAAAGAAGGGAAAGCTTGAGTGTGAGACCAATGGTCCAGCTGTAGCGGAATCTGGACGAGTGTTGAGATTCGAATGGCAGGCTGAATTTACGAACCATGATGCCCATCTTCTGCACAAGTTCTAGCTTGTTATCCATCTCTCCATTGAATAATCCACCTTCATGAAAAGCAAGTCCTCAATTGTAGCGTTTGCCTTATTAAATAACCCAGGAGATAATAGCTTTCTCTCTCTCTACAGGCTCCTTCCCTTCGGACTTCAAACATGCTCTCATTTCCCCAATTCTGAAAAAAACTTCTCTCGACTCCTCCTCTTTGTCTAGCTATCGTCCGATTTCTCTTCTTCCCTTTCTTTCTAAGGTTTTGGAACGGGTTGTTTATTCTCACTGTCTTGAGTTTCTTGAAGCCCACATCCATTCTTGATCCCTTTCCGTCTGGTTTCCGCCAAGGCATTCCACAGAGACAGCTCTCCACTAGAATCTCAAATGACCTTTTACAGGCCCAGCTAAGGCTTTACTCTGTTCTCATCCTTCTTGTTTGTTGCAGCCCTTTTACACCGCTGTCATTGTCTCCTAGTTGACATACTCTCTGACCTTGGGTTCTCAGACTCTGTTCTCAAATGGTTTAGATCTTATTTGTCTGGCAGATCTTTTGGCAGTGGTTGCAGGTGGGCAGACTTCCATCTTCAGTTCCCTTATTGTGTGTTCCTCAGGCTCTGTTCTGGGTCCTTCTGTTTTCTCTCTACACACTGTCCTTAGGTAAACTCGTTAGCTCTTTTGTTTTTCCTACCATCTGTATGCTGATGACACCCAGCTATATCTTTCCACCCTGACCTTTCTCCCGGCTTGAACGCAAGTTTCACATGTCTCACAGCTGTCTCGCAGTGGATGCGCCATCGGCGTTTGAAGCTCAACATGTCCAAGACGGAGCTTCTTGTCTTCCTCCTAAGCCCATCCTTCAACACTCCTTTCTGTCTCTGTGGACAACATTTCTATTCAACCAGTCCAGCAAGCCCGCAGTCTTGGTTTTATCTTGACTTTCTCTGTCGTGTATCCTCAGATCCTGACCACAGCCATGGCTGTAGATTCTTTTTTACAACATTGCCAAAATCCGACCATATTTCTCTGCCTCTACTGCCAAGATCCTGGTCCATGCCCTAGTGGTCTACAAATCGATTACTGTAACGTCCTCGGCTGGGTTCCTCTTTCTCACCTCCGTCCTTATTTCTGTCCAGCATTCAGCCGCACACATTATCACATCTGGCCACCGCTCTGACCACATCTCTTCCTGTGTTGGCATCCCTTCACTGGCTCCCTCCCTTTTCGTATTCAGTATAAGCTCCTGCTGTCCGCATTAAAGCCCTCATGGGCTGGCCCCTTACTTATCAGACTTCTTTCTTCTCACCTTCCCACTAGGGCCCTCTGTCCTGGTAGTCAAGGTCTGCTGTCCAGCCCAGGATTTCCTCTGCCCCATCTCGGATTTGCCCCTTTTCACTTGCGCCCCTCACTCCTGGCACTTCTTCCCCCACAAGCAAGAGCCATTCTTCTTTAATCAGCTTCAAAACGGAGCTGAAGACCATCTAGAGAAGCGTTCCCAGGCATTGCATAATTGTCACTGTTTTTGTGTTTTTTGTTGTCTGTTTTATTGAATCATTCCTGATTGCTATGTATTTTATATGTATTATCCTACTAGAGAGGCCCTTCCCACCACCTTTCCCTTCTCCTTTGTGTCGTGTCTTTTTAGATTGTAGCCTGAGGCAGGGAACCGTCCAATTAAAAAGTTGTATGACAGCGCTGTGTAAATTTACAGCGCTTTATAATAAAGGTTAAATAAAATAATATAATATAATAATAATAATAATAATATATATAAATAATAGATTCCAACATGTACGTGCTGTAACTCATCTGTGTCAGTTGCAGAAACCATGACGAAGAACAAAAGTGTTGTACAGATGCCTATAAGAACTGCAGTGTGTATTGTGAGATCTTCTCCCATGGCTTCAGACCACTGCTAGACCATGCAATACTTGCTGGGGCACAAATTAACACAAATACTTCCCCTCAGTTACAATAAGGATGCTGGAAAAGTATTATAGCAAAAGTGAGCAATACAGAAGTAAGGACATTTTACATTGAAAGTTAAAGAGTCTAATGAGTACGTTATGAAAGATTTTAGATAGGGAGTTGGCACAATACAAGTGCATGTAGAGGTACACCAAGTCAACAGTTCAACCAGAAAAGAAAGGTTCAGCATGAAATCACCACAGGCCATGTCTATCCATGAATACACAAATGGAAGAGAATGAATAATCAATGAATCCTTGATCTCCCCACACCCACTCTCAAAACCTGATTTTAAATAAGCATGTAACTTAAATCATGCTCAGGAATTTCACTTGGTTTAAAAACAGCTTAACTTGTCAGTTTCTTCTTCAGAGTACTAGTTAAACTTAGCAGGCCAACATTTGTTATACCTTTTCAAAGATGGAAAAAAGAAAAAATATTAACAGAAAAAGAAGTTCATCTCACCAACAACAATTTGAAATCAGTTTCCCACAGTGTATTTCATACATGTCATAAACACGCGTCCATACTATGTTGCTGCTATCACAATTAATCTAAACTTGTCTGCAGCTACTACGAACCTGTACATAACATAGAGCACAATACAAAACCTTTGGACCAGTAGCTTGAACACAAATTTCCTGTCTTTCCTTCTGCATAACCTTGTCATCTCCTAAGAAGACTCTTAGTCAAAGATCCTTTCACCAAGGAATGCGGGGGGGGGTCCAACTTGAGCACCAGTGAAATCAGCAATGGAAGCACCTCTCCCATGCAAAGTGAAGGAGTTTACTGCAAACACAGGATATGGATAAAACAGTGGTTGACAGCCTTTCACACTGCACATTAATGACAAGCGTGACTAACAGATTCTTGTTTGGCTTACCATACACATGCAAGAATCTAAGCACTTTCAGAGAACTAAATACAACTCTTCAGAAACAGATGCTGGTATTATTGGGCAGATTGGCATTTCTCTTAAGGTAGAATTTCTATGTATGAAGGAATGAAAAAAGAAACCAATCCTTCGGTTTTAAACTAATTACTTTATTTGACTGTGTTTTAGGATGTAGTGTTGTAGTTAACTGTCATACTCATGATGACCTATTGTGCCATGCTGCTTGAATACAAAAATGAGATATTCTTGGTCTTTCTACATAACTTGCTTCAACTTATGGTTGGCAAGTAAGCTACATGTGGACATAAGCAATTTGATGTGACATGTTTATTACATAAGTACATGCCTAATTTTAAGACAAATAAAAATGTTGTTTAGCAAAAAATTATCCTTGCATTTATCCATTTAAGGTAACCACATTTATGCAACACTGATGTGGTAAGAGATGACTACAAAATGTGTTTCAACAACAAAATGTATCCTACTTCTTAGATTTCTCACCATAAGGCTGTTACAGGAAACAGGATTTGCAGTGTTCAGAATCATTCTTACCCTTCCAGTTTCCAAGAAGCATAATCAGCAATGAATCAGCAGTATTATGTGCTTTACCATAGTTGGCCAAAGCAAAATTCAGAATACTCTGAATGTTTCATAATGTTAGGTAAAAGATGGTTACCTTATTTGAATGATTTCCATTTTGAACATGACCAAGCAGAAAATGTTAATTAAGTGGAAGCAGGCATCTTGGTTTTCTCAAAGTTATTCATTATGACTTAAATTAATATGAACAAGGCTAGATTTACTACTGTAAAATATTATATTTTACATCTCACCTCAAGCAATTCCAACTAATGAATAAGTATTTTTGGCGTTTTTATAGGCTGAAAATTTACAAGAAAGGTGAGATTCAACACGCAATAATGCATTTGCAGGAGACGACTTTAACCCGTTAACTGCAACAAAATGGTGCAGGACGGGGCCCTGTTCAGGTTTCCAATCGCCACACACTTTCCTACAATGGTCTATTCCTTCCTCCTTCAGGCTTTCCTTGTCTCCTCTATTTCCATCTGCTCGAACTCGCAGCTATCTGTAGGTAATTAAAATGTTCATTTTCATCTGTTTGGGTATTCCCTTTTAGGTTTCCCTAAAGCCTGGGTCTTCCCTCTGTGAGAATGACTTCATTATTAGGACATAGAGCTCCTGCTTCCACCAGCTTCTTGGCCTTCTGATTCTTATTTGAAATTGAGGAGCAGGACAGTAAAAAGAAAGACATCCCAAGCTGGAAATCTTTCCTAAATATTTGCAATCAACAGAAAAACGACCAGCTGCCCCTTTAATGCACTTCTGTTTAACTACAGAATATCTAGTCAGATGTCTGTTATATGAAAACAAGTTGTTTTGCTTAGATATCATAACATAAGTGGAAGCTTATAAATTATGTTATCCTACACACTGATCCATCCTATTCTCATCCTCATCCTATTGAGGTTAAGTAAGTCAGAGGAATTCCTACTTGGGGGGCTCCCTGCCAAAACTTAGAACAAGGTTATATTATCACTGACGCATGCATGAGAAGGAGACTCTTTGCTTGACATTTGCCTTCAACATGCACACAGAGGTTGGAGAGGCTGAGTTCTCATCCTTCCTCTCCTGTGTTATTTTTCCAACGCTGAAAAGGATGATCTAAATACATGATATAATATGAGCAATGTGTCAACAACCAGGTTCAGTTTCTTTTATTACATAAAGCAACAACAAAATAGTTGGGAACTAAAAAGGCTTTTCTGGCTAATACAGGATCATTATCCTAAAATGTTGCAACTATGAATGAATAAATGTCCCTGACCTTCAAATTTCTCTTGTGCTGGGATCACTTGCATACTTTCTAGTACACATTCCAAGTGTTGGTTAATAGCATTTTCTGATCTAAAAAAAAAAAATTGCTGTGTCCTTGCTGCAGACTGAATTAGTGCCATGGGCACCCACTGACTTCTTCCTGACAAGATGTTATACAAAAACTGCTCCGATATTTACTTGCACATGTTCAAAATACATGTGTCAATATGTCCTGTCTTAGACGTGCAGGAGAAGCTCCCAGCATGCTGTATTCCCTGTAAACAGCAGTTAGTCACCTATGGTTTCGGCTGGGGAGTGTCAACCTTTCCCACCCCGCCCCGTCTCCACCAAACTCTCAGCTACTACCCTCAGTGCTGAAGAGTTTCCTTAGGCTTGCCCACAAGCTTGCCTGCTCACTCTCTTTCCCTCTTCCCTTCTCCCATCAGTCTCCTCCCCTCCGATGAAGAAGGGGGAAATGGAGAGTTGAAGCCTTTCTTCCTCAAGCGACCAAAAAGGAGGACTTTTAACACCCATGGCACTTTCTTTTTAGGATGCCCCCCGTCCCAGTTTTTCCCCTTCTTCCAGCCCCTTTCGGATCTCTAACCCTGTGGTAATCCTTCAGTGCAGAAATGTGCATGTGAACACTTTAAAAAACACACTTCAGGAGGCATGCACATGCCCGAAAGGGTGGTAAGTCTGACTTCACCATTAGGATGGTGTGGTGAGAAATGTCTGTATCTTATGCCAGCTGCGCCCATTTGTTGAGAAGCCAGATCTGACTACGGTGATACATGCTTGATTACTCCCGTTTGGACTACTGTAACTCACTCTATGTGAGGCTGCCTTGGAAACAGTTCAGAAACTTCAGTGGATGCAAAATGTCACAGTTAGAATGCTGACCAGGGACAGTTATAGGGAACATATAACTGCCTTGCTGAAACAGTTTCACTGGCTTCCAGTTCATTTCCAGGCACATGACCTATAAAGCCCTATATAGTCCAGACTATTTGAAGAACCGTATCTCCCCATATGAACCTCCAGAACACTAAGATCTTATGGGAAGGCTTTCTCTTGGTACCACCATCATAGGTTCACTGGTGAAGACATGAGAGGGAGCCGTCTCAGTGGATGCTCTTAACCTCTGGAATGCCCTTCCATGGGGCTTGGCTGGGCCCCTCCCTGCTGGCCTTTCAGCGGCAAGCAAAAAAGTTTTTATTTAGGCGGCATTAATATATAATCATACCATGGTGGTTTTTTATGGTGTATGTATCTTTTAGTCATGTCTTTTAACTTTTGTTATTGTTATGTAATTGTTACCTTTCTTAGATTATTTTAATTGTTTAAATTTTATTGGCCTGTTACAGACTGCCCAAATAAAGCTGCTTCGGGTCTCTTTGGAGGTTGTCTTTAAATGATGCATGGGTCCTAAGGTCAGAGGTCCGCCAAAGCCACACTCCCATTCCTAAGCACTGGAGGGCAGCTTTGGTGCAGCTTCCGGATCTTTGGATGCATACATAATTAAAACAGCATACCTCCAAAGAGACCCGAAGCAGCTTTATTTTGGAGTCTGTAACAGGCCATTGCAAAAATGTTATTATCATCATCATCGTCATCGTCATCAGTGAGCCACCTTGGGTCCCCTCTGGGAGAAAGGCAGAATACAAATGAAATGATAAAAATAAACAAACATAAATTCTATGGCACTGCCAAGAGCATGAGAACAGATTATTCCTACCCACCTCCACCACCTGAACCCTTGCTGATCAATCATTATGTCAGTCTTCTCTGAAGAAGTCTTGGCTGCTTCCTTCTCTTGCTCATGCCAAGCATTACATGTGTTCCTAATGAAATGTAGAAATGCTATACTCCCATTATTTAATCTATAAGTTAAAAAAACACACACATTGTTTATCATTAAAGCAGTCAAATAAGATTTTTTTAAAAAGCTTACCAAGATACCTTGGAGGCACTTTACTTCAAATCTTAATGCAATCCTAGAAATATTATGGCAGCCTGCTTAGTGTATCAATAGAGCTATGGAAATAAGCTTGCTATTTTTTCTTGGAAGAGACTCCATTACCTTAAAGTATATTGTGAACTAGTCACAATAATGTTCTCCCATGGGAACTCTCGTGAATTAAAGGCTGGTTTTTAGCATTGATATTACCAGCTCAGCTGAATTCTGCTGCCAGAAATATTCAAGTAAGACTTGCAGCAATGTTGTGAAGCACTATCTCAGTTGTCTATTAGTTTGCTATTCTATAGTGCATGCACACAGGCATACAGAGAATCCATAGTAAAGGCATTATAGTAAATAATGCAGGCAAAGTATTTAATAGCCAACAGGGGCTGATTTTCATAAACATAGATGGGCTGTCCTCTGATTGATGATATCCATTACCACAAGGCTGTATTTTCTAAGACAACAGATCAGTAATTATGTTCATAGAATCATAGAATCGTATGTTCATGGTCAAATGATTAATAGCTTTTTGTTGGTTTGAAGAGTCAGGTATAGATGGAAATTCTCAATGGGGTAAATTTTAGTTCTTGATCTCATTGATTGGTGTACTTTGAGACTATTGATTGCTACTTAGAAATATATGCTGCCACTGTTGTGGGGAGCACAGGGATTTTGGTAAAAAACAAACAAACTGAAAACTGATTGTATTGCCTGTTATGTTTTCCTCAGTTCCCATTGAACTTTAATAGTTACATGCAAATCTCTGGAACTTTTGTAAGCGAAAAACATTCTGGGGAAAGGTAGTGGTGGGATGAATTCCAAATCAGATGACAGGGTTGTTGAAATATACGTGTTACTTTAAATTGTCTCTGAATTAGCTAGATAATAAAATGTAAGGTACAATTTTTTTACATGTTTACTTACAAACAAATCCCACTGAGTTCTGGGCATACTGCCAGGTAAAAGGGCACAAGATTACAGCCTTAAAACACTGGTAATGGTCAATACACTTGCAGGTATCTTCTGCTAATAGCATAAATATCTGTGTGACAGATATTTCATATCAGAAACAAGGTCTTTACTTTGGACACTGTATTTAAAAAACAAGGTTGCATTTAAAAAACAAACAAACCTACCCTGCAAATTTCATTCCTGTCAGTACCTTACCAAAAACACATGCAAATTGTGTGTGATGGTGTCTAATTTTATTCCTCCCTCTTTTTATAAGCAGCATTTCAAAAGAGAGATTTTTTACAACTGCCACCAGACAAGTTTCCTATAATAGTTTTAATGATGCTAGTTCTTTAAAGAGAATCTGTATAGCCTGATATGTCAGGGAATGGATATTTCTGTAATCTAATAAATCTTCTAAGACGTTTCTGCTTTTCCTCCAAGTAAAAAATATTTAGGATTGTTCAGTATGGCAAATTAATTGCAAGTTAAATTTAGGTATTCCTTGCCCCCTCTTCACTTGTATTTTCCCCGCAAAACAGTTCTACTGTTTTTCATGTCATCATTGACCTGGACTGCTTGGCATTCTTAGGTGGAAACTTTGTAAATAAAAGCTGCATTTTGTTTATAGGAAATTGCCTTAAGATGCAGCAAAACTGAAAGTGTGTACTAGTATACCTAAACAAACTGATAACAGATTGATACTTGACCATGATTTCCTTACAGTCCACACCTAGATCTTTCTTCACAATTTATATTCTTCTTCTGTTAATTTATTAATGTTTTCACCATAGGCTGTTCACATACAGAATGAATAGCATAAAAGTACAATGATCTAAAAGTGCTACATAAAACAAATAGCATTAAAATCTTGCATATAAAGAATCGATATTCAAAATAATTAAAATGCATAGTGTATAAAGTATAAACAAGTATTAAAAATACTATAATTAAATAAGAGCATCCCCCGGGCAATCAACTTCAATATCAGCAACAAATTTTGCCTGAATTGTCAGTGCTCTACTGCCAAAATGCTTATAACAGCTCTAGAAGGTTCCAAATAGGCTTTGTGCAGGCACAAATTGGGAAAACCCAATTGTGTGATTCACAGAGACCACAAAGAAGAAAAATATTTTCTGTAACATTATTGTAATATAGGAGCCAGCATGGTGCAGTAGTTTGAGCACAGGACTATGACTCTGGAGAGCAGGGTTTGATTCCCTGCTTGGTCATGAAACCCACTGGATGACTTTGAGTAAGTCGCATGCTCACAACCTTAGGGGAATATAGATCAGAAAGAATAGATTGCAGAAATTTGGTTCTAGGTTCAGACTATAATGAACAGGAGAACAAATAGTAACAAATAAGCCCTGGTGGTGCAGTGGTTAAATGCCTGTACTGCTGCCACTCACTCAAAACCATAAGGTTGCGAGTTCAAGACCAGCAAAAGGGCTTAAGCTCGACTCAGGCTTGCATCCTTCCGAGGTCACTAAGATGAGTACCCAGATTGTTGGGGGCAAATTAGCCCACAGTTGTAAACCGCTTAGACACTGCTTAGGTGATATGAAGCAGTATATAAATGAAGCTTGTTTGTTCGCTTGTTTGTTTAGTAAGGGAAATCCTCAATTTCTGGGGCCCCACAAATACATAGAAAGAGGACTAAAAGAGGTGTGAGAATACCTGCCATTAATCATAGAGGTAGGCATGATTTGAAAATCAGTTTATCAAGTGGAGAAGTAAGAATCTAAAAAGGTGATTCGTTCATAATTGATTCTGGATTTGGAACCAAGTCTTCTACCTGTATCTGAAAAGATTTTATCCACTATACTCACTGATTATTGTGAAAACTGCCTTCCAAACATTAGAGCTGCAGATGCCTAGATAGTCATCTCCATATTTTATACCAAATCAATGTTTTCAGAACACAGAAATCAGTATTGCTCCTGAAGGCAGAATACTGTGTGGGTGTCTGTGACTACAGTTATCTCATTTAAAAAATTACTAAATATGTTCACTAATAGAGAGATGTGATTGCAAATTCATAGTCAATATATTTGAATATACTGTATTTTATATTGGGGAAAATCAATTAGAACTCTTACTCTTGTCAATTATTTTTAATTTCTGCATCAGGAAGTGACTGTGCTCCACTGCTATGAACTTCTCAAGCTTTCAACAATGTGAAAACAACATACCTAATAGACTGCTTTGTCTAATTAAAACAAATCAGCTAAGATCTTTATCAGTGCTTGATGAGCATTACCTCATTCCAGGATGCATGATCATTAGCATCTGAAATAGAATATTTTCTGAAATTGTGTGGCTCTGGCTTGACCTCCACTCTGATCAAAACTAGTTATGCCCTATGATTTTCTACATGTATTTCAAGATCCACCTATATCAGTGGGTTGTGTGGCTGTGATCTGATGAGAGCAGGGCTGATTCTGAATTACTAATATCTAATATGAGGTTCTGAAGATTTTTATTTTATACATACTGTACTTCATCTTAAGGCAAGGCCTTTGTCGCTGGAAAAACATGATCTGAGTACCTGGGCATGGGCAAAGTACAGTCCTCTAAGGCTGATACTGTGGGACAGCAGAACCCACTTCCCACAGCTAAAGGCCTTTCACAGCCCCCAAGGCTGTCTTATTCTACCTTTCATCTGTTTTAGGTGATGGGGTTCTATTTCAAAACTAGAAATTACTCTCTGTTCACTTCCAGTTTGGGGTCTAAATCAGTTCAGTGAATGTGGAATGTATTAACACTGCATAATATGCTCTACAGATGCAATAACCTTGTTTGAGAAAAATGTCTACAGGTAGAGGGCAGCTGAAGTTTCTCAAAGCTGACTGTCCCTGATCTAAATATTTAATATAAGATATATGTGTGTGTATGTTACATTTAAAATGCATATCTACAAATATTTCCATGATGTACATGTGAATGTGGAATGAGGATTCCAAGTGGTCCATGAATTTCATAGGGTTTTCTTAGGCAACTACTGTAATACTTAGAGGTCATTTTGCCAGTTCTTTCCTCTGCAATATAGCCTACAGTACCTGGTATATGTTGACAATCTCCCCTCTAACCAGGACTGACCCTGCGAGGCTTTTAACAACAAACAGGATCTGATGCCCTTACATGCAGTCTATGATAAGAAATATAGACAATATGGAGTTGTTCCTTCTGGTTTCCTCCTTTAATGCATAGTTTATTTTAGTAATATCCGAATACCCATTTACATAGCATCGCAAGTCCATTTCACCACACTGCTGATTAGCATGTAGAAGGCTCAGTGTCAAATTCCCTCTCAGTATAAATCTCACAATGTGGTACTTGACAACACATTTTCTGCACTTACTGTACTAGCCCTTGTCCTGTTTCCCACCAATGAATTATTGGTACCCTTAAGAATGTATTGATTGATTTGATTTATATCCCACCTTTCCATGTAAGAGCTCAAGATTATTGATAATAATGGCAGATTACTCTTTCAGTGGAGACCCAATTTAAACCAAGCTGTAATTTTAGTTTTTTAAAAAATATTGGATGACTTAAACAGTCCATTGAGACAGTGATTTATGCAAGCTGGAATAGTGACTCCCAAGGAACTTGGTTACCAATTTCAATACACAGAGAAATGTTTCTACTGGTGATTTTGAACTAAGCACATTCAGTTGTATCTACTTGTAAGTATAACTATAAAGAAATAACCTTGTTTTTAAGTGACATTTAGATGACAACATATGTCTCTTACTTCCCTAGTACAACTAGGTCACAAAACACAAAGACATAAGTAAATAGACATACATCCCATTCTATAGTAACTCTAAGACTAGCATTTCAAAAACTTGCATAATAAAAACATTAAAATGTAACTCCTCCAAGAAATGATTTTTACAATACCGAATTGTGATTCATAGAATCTTAGAATTGTAGAGTTGGAAGAGACCACAAGGGTCATCCAGTCCCATCTCCTGCCATTCAGGAAATCTCAATCAAAGCATCCCCGACAGATGGCCATCTGTTTAAAGACCTCTAAGGAAGGAGATTCCACCACTCTCCGAGGGAGTGTGTTCCACTGTCGAACAGCCCTTACTGTCAGGAAGTTCCTCCTAATGTTGAGGGGGAATCTCTTTTCCTGCAGTTTGCATCCATTGTTCCTGTTCTAGTCTCTGGAGCAGCAGAAAACAAGCTTGCTCCCTCCTCAATATGACATCCCTTCAAATGTTTAGACAGGGCTATCATATCACCTCTTAACCTTCTCTTCTCCAGGCTAAACATCCCCAGCTCCCTAAGACATTCCTCATAGGGCACGGTTTCCAGACCCTTCACCATCTTAGTTGCCCTCCTTTGGACACACTCCAGTTTCTCCACATCCTTTTTGAACTGTGGTGCCCAGAACTGGACACGGTCTTCCAGGTGAGGCCCGACCAAAAAAGAATAGAGTGGCACTATTACTTTCCTTGATCTAGACACTATACTTCTATTGATGCAGCCTAAAATTGCATTGGCCTTTTTAGCTGCTGCTAAAAGGCCACTCAAATGTGCAGAACTCCTTATTTTAATATACCCATAAAGTATATCTTATCTCCCTAGTCACAGAGCTGATGGCAATAATCTACCATTTTGTACTCATATATGACTTCATCAAAACACTGTAAAAGAATTTGAAATAACTCACAATTATCAGAAACACTATCCATCCGTTTGTGTGCATATGTATGTGTGCGCGCGCATGTGTGTGTCTGCGCGCTCACACACACAAACGCCTTCAAGTTTCTTCTCAACTTATGGCGACCCCATAAATTTCATTGGGCTTTCTTAGGCAAGGCATTTATGTCATAATACACTGCATGAAGATAAGGAAAGCAATGGTCAGATAGGCTATGAACTTCTACAGTAAAGAATTCAGATGCAATGTCTGTCTTTTTTGCAATAGCCCCCAAACCTCCTGCTTTTCCCTCTTCCTTCCCATCTTTTTGGTTGCAGATAACATTTTTGCTCTTCTTGTCTTTGATGAGATAAGTGCTTTGGTATGCATATCTGTCTGCTTCTCTGTTTTTCATTTCTAACTGGGGTTCTTCTTATTATTCTTATTCTTATTATTAAATATTGCAGACTGCAAGCCTCCTTGAAAATAGTAATTGAAAAACAGTCTATAAACGTCATAAAATTCAAAAATAAAATAAAGATACAACAACAAGAGAATACAGCCTTTGTTGTCCACATTCTTGTCAAGGTGCCCCATTAATTGAACAACCTACTTTAGTGCCTGCACATAACATCTCCTCTGATCAAATTAGGGGGATGCTAGAATGGCAGGATCAAAACTTAAATAGATAAACTAAACATTTAAATATAAATATCCCTCTACATTTGCTGGTTCTTTGTAAGATGTTACATAGACAAAAACATTTAGATTCAAATTTGCTATAGTCACACAGCTGCTACTGAGGCCCACAGAATTCGTTGGACATAAATAACCTTTGGTGTCTGTATTTTGCCACCAAATCAAAAGCAGGGTATTTTGAGGTGACAGCTTATTCTAACAATAAATACAAAAAGAACATGGACAAAAGAATATTTTCTGGAAAGAACCAGTAATTTTTGCAGCTGGTTTCTTAAACAGTCTTTCTGGCCTTTAAGGTAGCACCTGAGGCTCACTTATTATTCAATTCAAGGCTTGTTATTCAATTTGTTCGCATTTGGAAATATATCATAATTCTTAGTACTGAGAAAAACCAATGTTCTTTTAAAGCAATGCATGCATTAGGACATCTGGATCACTATGACTATTAACAAATGACCAAATACATTTGCCATCCAAGAACACAGAGCACTCAGCAGCATGGTTTTACAGGTCAATGGGTTTTGTATAAAGCAATTGTTAAGAACTACTTTGAAAGTGCCTTCTCCAGTGTGCCTGTCTAAGTCAATATGTTCATTGCAAAACTACCCTGTCAGGCAGTAAAATGAAGCAGACTATTAGGCAAGCAATTTATTTTCCAAGACAATGGACCCATTTTAAGTCCCTTTTGTGGACCTCCTAAGCTACTTCAAAATGGAAGAGGTTTTTAAAAAATCAATATCCAAAATAAAACAACTAAGGTTACTTCCAGTAATGACAGCATGCTGCACCTCAAAACATCATCTCAATCCAACCAAATTATTCTTTTTCAAGGGTCACATGGAAGCTCTGGTATGTAAACAGTTGCCATGTAGAACAACTTTTTGGATCCTGCTGTATTATGTACCTCTTACAGAATAAGGTATGACTTTACAGAATTAGACATTATTTTAGTGCTTTATGCATCTGATGGGCAAGATATCAGAAATGTAGCAAAGAAGCTTTTCATTCCACTGTGGAGACAACAGGCATATTAGAACCTTGGCACTAGCCAAAAGGTGGAGGCTGCTCCCAGGAGTGAGTATATAAGAGGCAGAAGCAGGTTTGAAAGCTGTTGATGTTTAGTGTGCCCTGAGGGGTGAACACCCCTTGAGGATAGGTTAGGCTGCTTTGAGGGGCAGTTAGAAAGGGTTTTAGGTACCCAAGATAGGGACAAAGATTGTCCTTAATTAAATTTTATAGTGTCCTGTGTAACAAATAATGTTTGGTGAATAGTGGAGTCACAGGTATCCAGAAGGGTTATAAGATACAAAAGCTTAATAAAGGTTCTGTGAGAACTTAGGCTGTAAGGTAACATATATAAAACTATAAAGAAACAACTACAAAAACAAGCTAAATAAAGTGTCAAACTGTGTAACTAATAAAGTATTTATACATCGTATCTATTGTGAACACCATCCACTAAAATGGAAAGTGTATTCAGCCTGACCTGTAAATAAAGTTCTTACTTTGTTTCAACAAGCCGCTGTCTGAAGTGATTTCAGAAACATGTTAAAAATGCTACCAACATTGAGAAAAGTCTTTCAGGAAAAAATTGAAACCCAGAGTGCTGGCATCGAAAGAAGGTTATATTTCAGGACACACTTAAGAGAGTCCCGGGTTAAAGGCTCACAGTGAAGAATTGCTGGGATAGTGGCTATCACTTTCACATAATTGATGGCAGAGGTGGGATCAAAAAGACTCATTGGGATGCCATTCGAGAAAGTGTTAGGTGGGTGACTCTCACTGTGACAAACTGGTGGCAGCAGTGACACACTTAAAAAAGGAGTGAAAGGTTTAAAGAAATTTTGGCAGTGTCACACTGTTGCTGTCACATCCACCTTGTTTGTCCCTCACTGCCTCCCCATTCCTCATACATAAAAACTTTCCTGCCCACTATAAATGCACTACTGATGGTTTACAGGATAACTTCCAAAGTTCTTGCTTGCAGAGTTCTTCCTAAGTAAATTAATATCTCTGCAGAAATTCCCAATTAAGAAAAGGTCTGGTCATCAATTAGGAAGTCTACTACCTTATACCTTCAGCAGAATATCCTAAAAGCTGTAATTCATCACCTGTTATAAATAATAAAGGATTTTTCATTATACTGCCCCACAGAGAAGCAAGCTGCTTTTTAAATGAATGACACTTTAAAACTTCAGGCACAAATGCTATTGTGGAGGTAACATTTCTGCTTATGATCAAAGTTCTGGACCCTTCACTGTTTTGCACTCTATGGGTAGGGAGGAAAAGGAACACAATGTGTGTCTTGAAGACTTTGTTATAGCTCAATTCCAGGAATCCCAGGAATGAAATAGAATGGAAAGTGTCCTCTAGACCACTTCAATGTAGCTTCAGGCCCAATGTCAGTATAAGAATCTGGGTTGTCCTGTTAAAAGAAATTGGAGAAATGCAATCCTGTCAATTCTCTTTGATTACTTTGCTACTTTGAATATCAATAAATAATTGTGTTTGGCCCAATTGGGATTTTTGAGACTAGACACTAAAATTTCACCAACTACAAGTGTCCCAAAACATTGCACTGGCAGATATCTGCTATACTTTTTGTTATTTGTACCAGCTACAACATTCCAGCAGATTACTATCTTGGTTCCTGCAAAATCTTGTGTAAACCAGCATGAAATCCAGTGTGAAGAGCAATATATGAATATTAAAAAAAAAAAAGTAAACAGCAATCAAAGCAGCAAATTAGATATTTAAAACTCATGTGTCATGATGATGATTCCTACTGTCCACCTCTGGTTTTATTTTGAAACATTTATTAAGTATTTTACAATGAAAACAGTTTGCATTAACAATTACAAATCGATAACCAGACAAGGAGAAAAAGCCCCCCCCCCCAAACAAACAAAAAAACCAAAAGCCAAAAAGTAATCAAACAAGACTAAAAGATTATTAAAAAAATAAAAAATGAAAACAATCTGGCCAAACAATAGCAATAGCAAATACATTTCTATACTGCTTATCAATACACTTAAGCACTCATTTGGAGGGACAGATCCAGGAGAACTCCCAAACTGCGAACACAGTCTTTCAGGGGTAGCAGGACCCCATCCAGAACTGGCTGACCCATGTCCATCCCCAGATTAGGACTCTTGTAGTAAGCAGCTCTGTCTTGTCTGGATTCAGTTTCAAATTGTTTTTCTTCATCCGACCCATTACCTCTTCCAAACATTAATTCAGAGGAGACACACTATCCTTTACTGAGGCTGTTTCTGAAGGCATGGAGAAGTATATTTTGGTATCATCAGCATTCTGAGAACATCCTGCCCCATGCCTCTGGATGATCTCTCCCAGCGGTTTCATGTAGATGTTGAACAGCACTAGGGATAGAATGGCACCTTGTGGTACACCATATAACAGCTCCTTTTTTAAGGACCAGCCACCACTTGGAACTTGCCTAAGAGGTAGGACTGGAACTACTGCAACACAGTGTCTCGGATTCCCAACCTCCTTAGGCATGCAGGCATGGTTGATAGTACTGATTGCTACTGAGAGGTCCAAAAGCATCGACAGGAATACACTCCCCCTTGTCAATGCGAAGATCATCCACTAAGGTGACCATAGCCATCTCAACTCTGTATCCTGCTCTGAAGCTGATTTGAAATGGATTGAGGAAGAGTGTTTCTTCTAAGACAGCCTGGCTGTCAATTGATGAACACGAATGCAGTTTCCCTTGAAGCAGCTGCAGCAATGGATGAAAAAGAACTGTCAGTTTCAGCAAGAAGCCCCTTATACAGGGCTGCCAGGGATGGAAGGGGCTACTGCCAAAATGCTTTAGAACACCATAGGTTCCGAAAGAGGCACTGTACAGGTTCAAGATAAACCATTTGTGAGTCACAGAGACTACGAAGAAGTCAATTCAGTGGCAGTACACAAAGAAATTACTTGCTCAGAATTCTATAATTTGAACAGCAAAATCCTAAAGATGTTCATTAAGAAATATATTTTACTAAATTCAGTGAGCTTCTTCCAGATATGTGGGTGCTGGGTTGGGAGTCCTTACTAAACAGTCCAGCCGGTAGATGTTGGGATTCTAGTAAAAAGACGATCCCACAACAAGTCTGCTCATTCTGGGCACATGAAATCGAATCCACGCCTCTCTTTTTAGCTAATAAAATAGTTAAACACACAATTAATTACACAATCTTGCCCAGCTAATAGACCAAGGTGGAAAGACCAATAAACTAGGATAAATGGCCACTGCTGACCTATTGCTAATATGTTCTCATAGTTAGGTTGAGATGAGAACTCAAGACACAGTAAGAAGGGTTATACATCTCAGTTTGCAACTGTAAAACTACAAGAATAATTCTTACACCCTTTCCTAGTTCCAAGCTGGAAAGAAGAACTTGACTAAAAAGCATATTTCTCCTCCAACTCCTCTCTGAGAATCACAGTGCAAGATCAGGGGCATGATTATACTGCTCCTTGAACTGAAGGGACAATGTCCTGGCAACCAACTGACAATACAAACCAAGGTTGGCAAGACCTGGAAAAGAACCTAAAAATACATTCATGGCTAGTGTCTAGCTTATTTTACACAACAATCATTTGTCAAAATATATCAATATTGAGATCCAAGCATGAAAGATTAATTCAAAGGATTTATATTTTGTACTTAATGTAAGCCACTCATAATGTTGGAGATAAGGTCTTGTTACCATTCTGAGTAATTCCAGAACCCTCATCCATCAAATGCTATTCCCACTCATTAAATCATAAACCATAACCAGAGTAACAAAACTCAGGAAATATTGGCAGGGAGATGCCATGTAAAGAAAGAAGATAAACCTTTTGACACTTTTATGCCTATGATGCGATAATATTAAAAGCATCACTATCTCATTACATCTGATCTTTTTCATCATAATACTAGTCTTATTTTAATTCTTCTTCATATCATATGAGAGCAAAAATGGGTGTAAATAGTTTTAAACTGATCAACTTACAAACACCAAAACTCTCCCCTACCGTTCAGATACTGTACATAGATTGTATCATTATTTCTTCCCTGTGCTTTTATTCTTCCCGCAACAGACCTGCAACACAGCCAACTATTACAGTAAATTTACATCAAAAATGCTGAATAATGGAATTAGGTAATGGAGATGCTTTATATAGGAAATCAATCCTACATCATTTCCAGTTTCAGTGATTTCCGGGTGTCCCAGTTTTAAGCTATAACAAATGAAGACCTCTTCTCAACAAAACAGCCATTAAGCCAAAATGTAAAAAAGAGACTTTTTATTCCCATTCTTCTAAAATCTCTGGAAACTGCATAAATTACATTAAGTGAGGAACATCACATTTACACAAACTCCATTTACTAAATTACATCAAGAGACAAAATATAATCACTGTGAATTGATTATAAATTATGAAATGATTATGCTGCATTTTCCCTCTTGGTGTAATTTTGTAAATGTGACTTTACATTTACATAAAGTGATGTTCCACAGTAATATAATTTACACTTAATTTTCTTTGCCTTTAGAAGAAAGCACATAAAGAAACAGTACACCTTTAATGTTGTGATGCAAAAGCATTCCAGTTTATAAGCAAAGAAACAAGATGTCAAAGGCAAAGCTCTTCAAAACCACTGTTCCTACCTTGATATTCACTATCTTTTCTGAAGTGAAATAGAAGAGCTTTCAGTATTGCTAAAACAACATGTCAAAATGAAAGGAGGCACAAAAGGAAGTTAAAACTATACAGTAAAGGTAATAACTGCTGCCCATTAGGAAGTCTTATTTCATGTTGTCATCAGTCACAGCTTTTGACAAAGAAATGCAGAGATAAGCCTCCAATGATGACCAAAACTGATAGGTATATTATGCAGGAGAACACAATCATTCAGATATTCAGATTCTAATATAAGTAGTTTCATGGCCAATAACTGGCACTATAAACTGGACCAAGAAACAAAGAATAGAATAGCACATATAAAGCATGATCAATTTAACACACTTTTAATTAGTACCTTAAAAGTAGGAGATGGCAGTGATATAGCATTTCAGGCAGGGGCATGCAATCCATTAACATTCTAGAGGGCCACATGATTTCCACATCTGCCTTGAAGCATTCTGAGTGATGTATTCTGAACTAGTTGACTCTTCAAAGATCCTTGATGGGCAGCCCCCACCTCATATAGTATGCTGCAGTAAACTAATCTAGAGGAGACTACAGCATACTATGGTTGTACTTGATACAGAGAGATGCTGAAAAGTGAATAAATATGTTTAGATTTGATAGGGAGACATACTATTTCTATATTTCTAGTGGAAAATAACAGAATTCCATGAACTAAAGCATTTATGAAACAAACTGTAAAAGTCGGGGCAGTAGGATTTCAAATTTATCCTACATTGTATGGCTAAGCATTTCAAATTCCTTGTCATCTACTGTGTTGGGTTTTCTAAGTACATTTGAGTAGCTTTTTATGCGTATGATTTGATGTTTGCTTCTGACATACAGCCTTTTTCAGTCTGTATGTTGAAACTGTGCTTTACACAGATTATACTGGATACACAATATTTCAAGAGAGACTGGTTTTCTTTATTTTCAAATGAGGCATTAAAATTGTAAGTATATATAGTTCAAGGCTTGAGGCAGCAGGTTGAGGTAACATACACACATATCAATGATGCATAATATACTGTTAACTACACAAATGAACTGAATTACTTGAACTAATCACTTCTCTCCAGATTACTTTAAATGCTCCCACTCGTTCTTGAATACTTGAGTGTGCCTACACAAACAACAGGCAGAAAGGAATCAATATCCTGAATATCACCAATTAATATCACTAATGCATCTTTCTCTCCCATCCATAAATTTAAACAATGCAAAAAAAAAATAGTGACACCATCACAATGAGTTTCCCTATCCATGAAATAGTAACAATGAAGAGGAAAGATGAAACTACCAATCTAATAGTCACATATCAGTTTCATTTACCACTGGATGGGAGAGAAACTGAAGAGTATGCAGGACTACAGCTTTTAATATCTGTTGGATGACATAAACCATAGATTCACAGTAACCTTGGAGTCTCAGGTGTAAGCAGCATGCTGGTGTACACTGTTCAACAGATCATGCTTGGAGTCAGAATGGATAAACAATCTACAGAGTTTCACGGCATAATCTATCATGTTACTTAACTCCTGTTACTTAACTATGCTTTTCCTTCCCTGGTTTGCTTCTCACCAAAAAACTAGAGAAGGAGTCCAGGGTTTATTTTAATGTCTCCTTGAGAGAAAAGCAAATCAGGGAAGAGAATGTACTTGCATTCAGACAACACAAAAATTGAACTGCAAAGTAAAGTGGAGTGGTTTGTTCAGCTGCTCCTGCTCCAAGCAAGAGCTATGTGCTAGCATGCTGCTGGTTCACAGCCAGCCACAACACTATGGGTTATGATTGTAACATACAACTGCAGCCTAACCATCAGCAACAGACAAAGTTACAGTAGTCAAAAAGCTGAGCAGTGAAAGTTTTAATATTCAGGTTAGCTGCACAATAATTTCTTTTAAACTGCCTGTACAGCAAGTATCATTGTCCCTCATTTCCTCCTCCCTTGGCCAAAAAGACACATATGAACATGATTCACTTTTAAACAGTGAATCACTTTATCACCATAATTCTAAGATTCTATATGACAGCCTTTCTTCAGAGTCTCATTTCTGAAACACTATGGAACTAAGAGTTAGTGTTCAAACTTGCTCATACTTGCAAACACCCACAGTTTTTCTTTAAATATAATTGATGTCTGAAAAATGAATACTATATGAGTACTATACGTTAACAAATTTGTTAGTGAATATGTTGATTGTTTAGTTATCTGAGTCATTACTATTAGTTTTCTTGCTTTGTGGCAAGAGAACAAGCCCCATATTCAACACCTAATGGTGAACAAAAACAGACTGATTTTTTAATTCTATGCCCTGATTTATGACGCAGAAAACGGAGAATCAGTATTCAATGACAAGTTATTTCCAGAAAAAGGAAAATACCATTTAAGTACCATTTCTACGTATAGTCACTCCAGATCAGCAGCATGCTAAATAAATAAATATCCTAAATGAAGGTCATCTTGAGGTTCTTTCAACAGCACTGGTCTTCTACTGATCCCAGTACTAGTGAATAAGTGAAGAGATGGAGCACTCACTCTTGCTGCAACAAAAGAGAAAATGCAGCAGAGTGGTGGTCTCCTTTTGGTGCAAACAAGATATAAGATGGTGGGCAAAGTTGTAAGAGCAGCTGGTGATTCCCCTGCAACAAGTACAGAAATAACATTATTCAAGAGACATGTCTACCCTGTTTAAATATGTGCCCTATTTATATATTTGAAGGGGTGTCATATTGAGGCTGGAGCAAGTTTCTTTTCTGCTAATCCAGAAAATAGGACCCAGAGCAATGGATGTAAACTGCAGGAAAAGAGATTCCACCTCAACATTAGGAAGAACTTTCTGACAGTGGGAGCTGTTTGACAGTGGAAGACACTCCCTTGGAGTGTGGTGGAGTCTCCTTCTTTGAAGGTTTTGAAACAGAGGCTGGATGGCCATCTGTCGGAGGTGCTTTGATTGCGAGTTCCTTCATGGCAGGCGGGTTGGACTGGATGGCCCTTGTGGTCTCTTCCAACTCTACAATTATATAAGAACATTCCAATTTGCTATTTTGGTAGGCCCATAGGCAACTGGTTGAACACTGTATAAGCAGCACTCTTCTTAAGCATTTATGACTACAGTGTCATAATGAACTGAAGCAGGAATGGGGAACTGTGGCCCACCAGATGTTGTTGGGCTGCAATTCCCACAATTCTTTACTGTTAACTATGCTGTCTAAGATTGAGGGGAGCTGGAAGCTGGTAACATCTGGAAGCCTACAACTTTGACAGACTCAAGCTGAGGGGTTAAATTAAATCAAATAACACTTCCCAGGATCCATGTTGTATATAACAATGCTACACTGATTCACATAAACGTTCAATCTTCATCTTGCAGTCACCATCCCCACCAATTCAAATCCACACAAATCTCAAAGTTGGGTGCCCTCCAGATCAGCAGAAAAAGATGCTGCTAGAAGTAAGTCTTACTCCTCCCACCACACAAGCAGAATTACTTTTCAATGCCACAAGGTGAGTTTCTGAAATCCTAGCTAATCTGAATAAAAATTTAACTGCTTTCCATTTTGACATTTTTTTTTAAAATATAAAGCCAAGCTTGACACAACCTAGTAAGGCTGTAACCAAGTCAACCAAGATATGGCAAGTTGCATACATTTAACTATTCACTACCACTGCTAACAGTTTAGACTACAGCTGTGAGCAAATGCCTTCTTGAAATCTCCACCTATTTGTGAATCAAGAAATGTGGAAGAGAGAGGAATTTCACTTAATTGATTAAGGATGTGAAGAAATTGTTCAACAGTTTCTTGCAGGTGGCACAATCAGCAGTGGTAGTGCCAAAGATGTTTCTTTCTTGAGATGTTTTGTTGATGGGGTGCGTCAGCAGACACAGAAAATGGCATCAGCTGCAACTGTGGCCTGTTACAGACTGCCAAAATAAAGCTGCTTCGGGTCTCTTTGGAGGTATGCTATTTAAATGATGCATGCATCCTAAGAATCTGGAAGCTGCACCAAAAGCTGCACTCCGGTGCTTAGGAATGGAGTGTGGCTTTGGTGCGACCTCCGGACTCTTGGGACCCATGCATCATTTAAATAGCATACCGCCAAAGAGACCCGAAGCAGCTTTATTTTGGCAGTCTGTAACAGGCCTGTGTTTCTCATAACCCCAAGTCTTACTGCTATTCCAGGTTATGGGGAAAGGGGAGTTTTTTTAAAAAAAAAATAGCTCTACTTTAGTTTTCGCAGTAGCTGAAGAAAAATATTGTAAATTCTTTGAATATTTCCATAACTCCTTTTATGGAACTGCTATTTGCTTTATGGAGCAAATATACAAGTGGACACCTTCTGCCCCCCACCTTCAGTTACAGGAATCAAGACAGCACAGGTTCTTTTTAATTCAGGTAAATACCAAAGGACAAACAGAAATAATCACCAAGTACAAGAAATATTATAATTGTCCTTGAGCCTTATCTTACTCAGATGTGGGGTCAGAATTTACGTTACTTGACTACCAAATCTAACAATTGATTGCAGCAGAAATACAGAATCGACAACTTTTTTGGAATAGTGATCTTCTATGGAGGACTTTAAAAAGTTCTGGTTATGTATGCTGCACTTGCATCAGGTACAAACCAAAACCTGGGGAAGCAGCCTCTAATCCCAATGCCATTTTCATCTGAGAGCAGACAGTAGTGACTTATACTATATATACACTCATGTATACACCTAGAAATTTAATAAAGATAAAATTGACACACAAAAGCTGGGTAACTAATTCATGGTCAAAGTGCTGCACTTTATCTCTTATTTTTTAAAAAGGACTCATCTCTCTCTCTGAGTAAAGTGGCAAAAGATGAGAGCTTAGTCTGTCCTGGGAACACTTAAAAAAAAAAAATCAACCCCCCCCCCCACCACTCTCCACTGCAGCATAACATCTAACCTTTTTTAATGCCTGGGTGGGAAAATGGCAGTGTTTGCAGTAGTTTGGTACTTGCCCTCAAAGGAGTCCTGAAAGGACTCTGAATAAGACATTTGTGGATGTTTGTTAGCATTTCCGGGCTAAAATCACGCAAATATCAGACTGTCCTTGAAGGATGCTATAGGAAGATCCCATGTCTGGAAAGACCCTGTCCTTGTGATTCAGGTCAAATACAGTCAGTGGAACATGTCCTTTTGCAGTGTCTATACTATAGAGAGCTACACACTGAGCTTATTTTGCCAATACTCCACAAACATCCAAGATGTTCAGAACAGTATTTTGTTTCCTTGCTGCTTTCAGCTATTAATCCTACTCTAACGCATAAAATAGCAAAATTTAGTGCAGCAGCAATTAAAATCCAATGGCTGATGACTTGCACAACAGATTAGTAGTTGAACTTCTAAGTTGGGCTCTGTCACTATTAGCTGGGTTCTGTCCTCTAGAAGATGATTATCTGTATTTGTAATTTTGTTTCATTTTTAAAGGAATATTTATACGTATGTTACTTTTTTATGAGTTTTGTTATTGTATATAGTATTTTGTATGCTGTATTTTGTTGTTCTTATGCTGGTCTGTGACCATAATAAATATTTATCGTATCATAAAATCAGGCAGTTATCACATTCAATTTAAAGACTATACGCACTGCTAACATAGAACCTCTACAGACCGGTGTTATATGCTGGTGTGAGAGCGATGTGGGGGCATGGTATATGCATGTCGGCCAGCCTCACCCCAGTGCGCATGGCGGGGAGGGTCACAGTGCTCCGTTTGCATAGCATTTAAAAATTCTGTATCAAAGGAGAACTGAAAAGCCACTGCTACAGCTAGGATGCCCTTTCTGCGGTGCAAAAAGGAGCCGCTTTTTCTGTCTTCTTTTTGTGCCATGGAAAGGCCAGAACAGGGCTGTGGCATGCAGTTGCTGTGGCCCCAATTCGGCCAGGAAAGGGGCAGCAGGGGGCAGCCCCTTAGGGGCCGTCTGTTGAGCCCCATAGCCACCATTTTCTTTGCTTTGCCTTTCCATCCTTTTTGACATGTGTGCATTTTCTTAGCCTCACCTGTGCCTGGCTGCCTCCTCCACACATCACACAGCCACAATTTACCATAGTTCCTTTGGGCATTCAGACTTTACAGTGAGCACAAACAGTTATGCCTGTCACAGTTTTGTAATTTCTTTGGCATCGTTTTCCTTCGCTTCATCCTTTCCATTCTTTGTTACACGTGCCTCAAGTTATCACAAGTCATATCAAAATTCATAATATTGGTCCAAAAACTTGCCCTTAACTTACACATGAGGTTGACTTATAGTCAAGTGTATGAAGTAGGGAAGGCTGCATTCATACTGGGATGGAATTAAGAGCACACTTTGCCTGTATCACAGTGTGCACAGGAGTCAGGCAGTAGATAATGCCAATGTTGTTGGCCTCCAGCCCCCAAAGTGTCCAATGAATTACCGTCTCTAAGAAAGAAATTACTTACCTGTAAATGTGTTCTTTGGATTAAAGCCTCTGTCTCTTTTTAACTAAAAATAGCTACTGGCACAAAGATGGATCAGTGACACAGTTCTTCTTGGAACAGAGTCTCCTTGGCAGCAGTGGCAGGGTATTCATTTCTATGCTTAATTTGATGTGTTTTCCCTTTGACTTGAGAAGCTACCTGCTCATGGCAAGCCTCATCAAGCAGAATACACAATTCAACAGGTCAGCAACAGCATCAGTAATGCTTGCTTGCTTGCATGGCTGGAGAAAGATGAAGATGAATCATTCATCTGGTTTGGTATAAGGATCATGAACCACGCACTTATTTCAACTCCTCATCTTTTCCTATTATGTTACATTCAAGTCATTATTAGAATGTTACCACAGTCAAGTACTATGTACATCAGGAAAAAGGAGCCTAGAAAAAGCAGCAAACACTCCTCCCCTCCACTCCCTCCCTCCAATGAGGAGAAATAAACCAGGATACTGTTTTCCTGTAGCTAAGTATGGATGTAATATTAGAAAACATTCCAAAAAATGGTTGAAAAGCATGCTTGTCAAGCACCAGGAAAACCCTGATTAGGAGAATCATGTGCTTATGTTTTTGCAGTTTGCAACGTATTCTGTGCAAAATTTACACTTTTTGCTCAGAAAACAGCATCTTTTGGACACGAAATAGCACTTTCTGCAGGGGAAATAGTCCCTCTGTACAAAAATATTATTTTTGGTATAGGAAATGGTGTTTCCAATGCAGAAATAAATGCTGCTTCCTGCACAAAACCTTGAACAAACTTTGCACAAATTAAGTCCCAAACTGCAGTTTTCAAAGGCTTTTTTTGCAGTGGGAAGAAAACTGCTAAAATGACCCAGTGCTTCCTTCAAAAACAAACTCAGCAATTACATTTCAAACTTTAGCTCACTTCTGGTTTGCAACAATTTACAAACTAGAAATCATGGTTTAAAATTAACTAGTTTTAAAGCCATTTAGGATTTGTTGTTGGCTTGTTTACCACCAGTTTGCAACAGTAAATCAAGAACTGGGTTTTACTCACACTCCTCTCTGCTCAATAGCACTAAATAAGGGTTTGTTCCAATTGCTCTAATATTCATGTATTTTCTTATTTAACTGGTTAGTTTGCTTATTTACATCTCCCTGAGATGTTGTTTCAGGGAGTCCTTGTATCTCTTCTTTGGAGTGTCCCTCTTACGCTGACCCGTGGTGAGTTCACCGCAGAATACTATTTTGGGGAGGCGATGGTCCTTCATCCTAGAAACGTGTTCTGTCCAGCCCAGCTGCATCCTCAATAGCATGGCCTCAATGCTAGTGATCCCTGCTTGCTCGAGGACACCAACATTTGTCACATAGTCAGTCCAGTGTATATTTAGAATTGTGTGTAAACAGTGCTGATAAAAGTGTTCGAGTAGTCATAGGTGTTGGCAATAGTTGACCCATGTTTCAGACCCATAAAGGAGAATAGATAGTACAATGGCTCTATACACACTGATTTTTGTGCTTCGCCTCCAGACTCTCTTGTGAAGCCTTCCGAATGCACTATATGCCTTTGCTGGTCTGTGATCTATCTCTTTATCAATCTTGGCGTCTGAGGAGATGATGCTTCCCAGGTAGGTGAACTGCTGGATGGACTTAAGCACAGATTTGCCTACAGTGACATGGGGATCGTAGTGTTCTTCCTGAGGTGCCGGCTGGTAGAGAACTTCCATTTTCTTCAGTCAGAAGTAATTTTTGGACAAATCCTAACTATATTAATAGCATGAAGGCACATATCTATGCTAGCTATACCATTATAAATCAGCATTTTAGGGTAGCATGTCAGGGCTATCAGGAATTATCTTCCACTGTTTATTCAAACATCTTTAGCAGTGTTACCAGTATGTTAAAACACAGCCTGATTTTTGTGGTTCTGACTTACCATATATACACGTGTATAAGTAAAAAAATTTAGGTCAAAAAATTGACCCAAAAAGCCTTGGTTGACTTGTACACAGGTCAATACGGCCTTTTCCCCCAAGCCTGTTCCCAGCTAGGCTGCCTCCAGAGGGGGTAACCCAGCGGGGAAGAGGCCAAGAAGGCAACTGATGGTCCCCAATATGAGAGTCAAAACCAATTCTGAGTAAGGGTAAAGCTTTAAGGAGCTTCACTCTAGACCACTGCTGTCTGAATGCCAGGTACTAGTACGATGCTACTGAACATATACGCGAGGTATATCAGAGTAGTAGGTGAGAGAATGCAGTTGCTCAATGTCATTTCAAATATTTTCATTTCCAAAATTACTAAAAGGAGGATCATTTTCACAAGGGCCATTTTCCAATTCAGCAACAGCCAATATTAGATTTGAAACAAGTTTTCAACTCTTCATCTGAATGTTCTAGTATCAGGGTTGCTGAAAGTTCAGTTATATTTTAAGATTCTCACAAAATGGAAAATCAAACAGTGGAAGTATTATTCCTTTATTTATCAAGACATTAGTATTCATAAACAGCTTTGTCAATTCCTGGCACATTCATTTTTCAGTCAGAGAATGTTCACAAGCAAATAACATTACTTCCTGCACAAAAGGGAGTAATAGACAGAAGCCCATATCCACTTAATATTAGCCATGATTAAAGAATAATCATGACTAAATTAACTCCCAGTGCTTTTGGCAGGACTAGAAATTATTACAGCTGTACTTGGGTCTTTGTGAAGGTATACCTTTAAGGACTACAGAATTAAGAGAGCTGAGTAACAACAGTTTTAACTTGATGTGATGATTTAGGATTTGTCTCTAGTGCTTAAAATGGACATAAGCACTCTGAAAAACATGAAGACAAACAGGACAGAGCCTAATTTATGACAGTCTTCTCCAACTTGGGCATCCTCCACATGTTTTGAGCTGTAGCTCTAATTATTCTTCACTATTATCCATATTGCGTGGAGCTGATCAGATATGCAGTCAAAATGCATCTAGAAGTAACCAGGTAAGGGAAGGCTGATTTATGGGTTTCAATATATGTGATTCAGCAAACACACTACCTATGCTTTCTTTCTATGACACTTTCTGGCATTAGAATAACTTGCCAATCTTTGTAACATCAGAAACTAATAATGTATAGTCATGTCATTTTGCAGCTTCCTTTCACCAAGGAGCACTCCCTCCAAACAAGCATCTGGAGCAGTGGTTCTTAACGTTTTCTTTATGAAGGACTCCCTTGAAATAGATTTTGTTGACACAGAAGGGCTACAAGAACAGAAAATAGTTGCACAGACTCATAGTTCCTGGCCCCTACCTTACTGATCCCTTAAGGCTACAGTGAACACTGCTATTCAAAAGTTACCGTAGTTGAGTGATGTTAGCAACACCAGATACCTGAATCAAGGTATGCAACTACTTGTATATGGACTGCTACTCTCAAGCTTTATTTTCCTTCCTTGTACATACCTCTTCCTATGAAATTCATGGGATCAACCAAAGTCATCAGGCAACTTGAAGGTACATGCATGCACATTTACACACACACACACACACACACACACACACACACACACACACACACCTATTCCTATGAGCCATCACTGTCACTAAAAATCCAAGTGGCTGCAGTAATTAGGAAAGGTTGAGCTTGTATGGAAACTATGACCATTCCTGGACAGGCATATAATACTATAGATTGGAAAACTCAAGATTGGATTACTGTAATACATTCTTTTGAAGGTGTCCTTGCTATCAAAGTTGTTCCAAATATAAAATTAGTACCAAATGCAATGGCTAGGATGTACACTATGACCATGTTACATTCCTACTGAAGGAGCTACACGGGCTACCAATATGCTGCCTTCAATGTGTGGGCGGGGGGGGGTGGATTTTCTGTCTCTTTATAAAGTAACAACTTGATCAGTGTACATGAGGAACAACTTCTCAGTGTCAAACAGATTATGTGCAAGAGATCAGAAAATGGAAGTCCTCAGGGTGATGCCACAACCAGCAGTTATACATCTGACAACCACCTTAAAGTTTGCCGTAACAGTGAAAAGCCTCCTCCTGGAAATAAGGCAAGATATTACAGTTTTGTTACAAATTAAAAATCATTTATAACAGTGACTTCCTGACTTACCATACACTAACACTAGTTTAGATAGATTATTAACTAATGTTGGGGGGAGGGGGTATCTCGTGGGGTAGATTGCCAATAAACCTTGTAGAATGGACCTATGTTCACCAAAGAACACATTTAGGCATTTAGTTAATCACTACTGTTACCTAAAATATGAAAATGTATATTATCTATAGAATCTCAGTATATTTTCATTAACTGACTTATCTATTAAAAGCCATTATTTTTTAGTCTGTTCCAAAGCCATTTTTTCACATGAAACTGAGGTGAGATAATTTCTTCCACAATTTTCTGTTGCATCTGCTTAAAATTGTGTTAAGTTTCTGATGCTGATCAAAAGATGGCAAGTGGATTCCAAAACTCATGATCCTTTGTGAAAACGGGGGTTTCTAACCTCTTCTTTACTGCAATCCACTAAAATAATGCTTGGAATGGACAGACACCCCTCCAGAAATGAGATATTATGTAAATATGAGCAAGGAAGAAAATCACATGCATACGGCCAACCTGCTTGTGCTAGGGCTCAGTGAAACCCAAATTCATAGAAAGTATGCAAGCAGAGGGAAATGTGAGAAGTAAAGCTGTACCTTCAACTCTGCAGAGAGAACCTCCTGTCCTGCACATATCTGTTTCAATTAATCATTATGTGAACTACTAAGTAAAAGGTAAGTGTTTAAGTTGTAAATATTTAGAACTGGTGCCTGAACCTAATCTTTTTCCTTATCTATTCCCCCTTTTTTGTTGTTTCATTTAGACTGAAAATCTGAGGGAAGGGACTCACTTGCTTGCTGAGAACAGTGACTTCCTTGCTCACTCACTGATAAGCAGTTCTGCAAACTTTTTTTGGCCAAGGAGAAAATTTTAAAAAACACTTTTGTGTAAATAAACTAAACAGTACATTATTCCAAGACCTAATTACCTTGCAGGTTATGTCTGTACTGTATTTTAAGACAGATATGCCTCTGGGGGGAAAGTGATAGCTTGGAAAGAGCCAAATCGAGGATTCACTCCTCCCATATGACTTGCGGCTCCTGACAACTGCAGTCTCAGTACATTTGCAGTGGAGGAAAACTCACAAGACTTCATTGAGGTTAATGCTCTCTGTGCATTTGAAATTATACTCTGAAATATGGTACATAGCACTTTTATGGAAATCCTCCTACCGTTCACATGGAACACAGACTGCCAGAACTAGATTTCATTCATATCCGAACTGGCATCCTGCAAGTTCTCATTAAAAACTGCCCCCCCCACCCCGCCATTAAATCTATGTGAATATCGTATGGGGAGGGCACTGGATGACTCAGTTTGAACTTGATGGCACTATGCATTTGCCTAAGAAAATGCTTTCCAAATCTTAATGTTCATGCTCTGCATAGTAGAGAATAAAATGTCCAACAGACTCACTGAGGATGATAAAGAAACATGACAGTGAACTGTTTTACCATGGTAACAACTTTGAAAATTCAACACAGATCACTTTCTCTCATTTAAATATAAATGCAGAGCAAGACAGCTGCTTCAATGACTGACACACACTCAATCTAAAACTATTACCATGAGGATTTCTAACTTGGAATGTGATTCAGTCACCTACTATATAGAAATTAAAAGGATTACTAAAGATGTGTTTTGCCTAGAAACAGGCAAGTCAAAATAGTTCTGTAGATAATTGCTTTTCTAAAACTCTTTGGAACAAGATAGCAATGGCTATGAAACACAACCCAAATAATCCAGTGTACTTAGATCTCTACTATTTCCATGCAGATTAATACACAATCCATGTGCTACATCGTAAATAGTGTTGTCTAGCCAGAGACATAATTAAGTTATTTGGAAACTCACTGGGTTGAACCCAGACTTCGCTTCCCATGAACAGGATGATTCCTTTCATTCACAAAGTATTCTGAACCAGTGAAAGGATTTTGCTGTCAATATAGGAAAGGGAGAGAGAGATTTTTATCCCCATCCCCCTCCACCCCCAGAAAACTACTGTGATGAGGGGGGGGGCAGGTTCCTCCAGAATAACTGGGGAAGAATGACATTAGCAGAGCAATCTCAGTAAAATCCCAGTTAAAGTATATGAAGTATGGTTACCTCATGTAAAGGAACCTGCTAAAAATCCATTAATTATTTTTTAAAATGCATTAATATTCCAATCTATATTCACAGATCTCAGTACAGACATTAAAAGCACATTATAATTAAAATAACAACAAAAAAGCCATTCAAAACGGTTTAAAACAAATCAGAACAATTTGAAAAGGCGTACACAATATACTTTGAAGCAAAAACCTGCCATCTATAAAGAAATTGTCAAAATATTAACACTTGTTTAGCAAGGAATTATTCTGGACAAATGTTATTTAATATCATCAGCATCTATTGTTCCTGTGACAGAGAAGCAGGATATAAATAAAAGTTTTTATTTATTTATTATTATTATTATTATTATTATTATTATTATTATTATTATTATTATTTTATCTATTTCATCTTGTTTTTAAAAAACATTTTCTCAAAGTGTTAACAGGAACAACATTTTCTTTACCCATCACCCATATAATTTATTTATATACCTATTACCGATATAATTTGTACACTGCTCCTCCTGAGGCACTCAGGGCAATTCGTATGGAATTCTCATTGTATCATCATAATTATCATATGATACAAGGCTTGGCTTCACTGAGCTTGACTATGAATTTGCATCTACAATGTTTTGTCACAATTTCTGCCGACATTAGATTGTTTTCCTTTTAAACAAAAAAATGTTACTAATCCAATTTTTTTTTTAAAAAAAATACTTAGTCTGAGCTTTCGTCATCTTCATATCTTTACTTTTTTCAGTTTATTTTTTGTTTAAAAAAGATGAGATTTCTTACAGATTATATGGTTGGCCCTGGTATCAAATTTTCTGTTGAAGAACTTACAGTATATCTAGGAACACAACTACTACAATGAATGAGACATATCTGTATTGTTTCCAATGTTCTTAGCTTCACCCTTCACTTGTTCATGTGATAAACATAGGAGGTTTCCTACATACTGTATATCTACACTCAGGATTCACAGTGCTGCATTGTGGGATCACAACTCTTTCCCTTAGACTTTGGAAAACATGCAGCATTAATTCTGAAACTAAAATCCACTGACACACTAATGCCTCAACTTTGCTTAGAACTATCTGTTGCTTCCACCAGCCAAGCTGATGAGCCAATATCTGGCACTGAGATTTTAATGTGTCATATTTCTCAGGAAGGTTACAGAAGATGTTTTCTATCATGTTTTTTTTATTTTACTTTATTTTATATCATTTTACTGAACACAAATTTGCTGTCCGAGGTTTTTCTCAGGGGGATGTAATGACTAGCTGTAGAAACTGGGAAGCAAATGCACTAGCTTCCCACACAGCAAACTCAAATACTGTAGTCTATGTTGTGATGGTGCTTCAAATTACAGCTCTAACTATTTAGAAGTTTGTCCATAAGCTTCAAGCTGGTCACAGCTCTTCTGCTCTTTACAAAACTAATAAATTCAAGTAATTTTGAGACAATGGTGAATTCATCTCTTTCCCTTTATATTCCATCATTCCTAATTAGTGTATATGCTTCTAAATGCCATCTGGAAAGATAGCATGCCAAATGCCTGCTAAATATATTTGCATAGCAAATTGGAGTTCGATTCTCAGCTGCAGTAATTTGCTCTGAAAATCACATGACTGTATGTTCAATATATTCTATTGTAGCTCAAAGTCTGCATCAAATAAGAAATGCCTAAACAGAACCTAGCATATAGTCTTTAGATATGCACATTTGTCTAGACTGATGCAAACCACATCATTAGACTGACTACATTATGTCCCCTAAGGTCCGATATATATGGTCAAGCATATAACACTATTCTAATACATAGTATCTAATAGATAGCATCATATAGCAATGTATACCCACAAGCATTAGTATAATTCTGGTAATAATTACAGTTGGATAAGGAATTAATCCTGCTATACTATCATTATTTTATTTTATTTTATTGTTAAGCAGCGTTCACATTAGGGAGTTCAGGACTGAAAAGGAGAGAACAGAGGACCCCACAGCTCCAAGGTCAAAGTATCATACTAGATACTTTGACCTTGGAAGGCTGAATATGGGAGAATGCTGCAAGACAGTGCTAGGAGCAGTATCTTTTAAGGGAAGAGAAGTAATCTTTTTCATCGAGGAGGAGAAGTTGGAACAGTTTCCACGAAAAATTACTGTTTACGGGTACACAGGCTGGTAGTTTCCCAATTTGTTGTTGCTGTGTGTGCCTTCAAGTTGTTTCTGACTTATGGTGATCTTACCTACCATGGAGGTTTCTTGGCAAATTTCTTCAAAGCAGGTTTGCCACTGCCATCCTATGAGGCTGAGAGAGTGACCTTCCCAGGGTCATCCAGTGGGTTTTCATGGCCAAGCAAGGTTTGAGCCCTGGTCTCCAGAGTCACACTCCAATGCTCAAACCACTACACCATGCTGGCTCTCATAATTTCCCAATTAGATTATTGCAATGCACTCTATATGAGCTGTCCTTAAAGTTGACCCAAATGCTGCAGCTAATGTATAATGCCAGAACACCTTACAGAACCATATAAAACAGATTTGAAATTAATTGAACTGGCTGGTAATACACTTCTGGTCTCAACTCAAGATGCTAGTGATACTATTTAAAGCCCTATATAGTTGGAAACCTACTTGAACGATCACCATTCCTCACATATAACAACTTAACCATTGAGACAAGATAGTGGAGAAGCTATCCTCTGTATCCCACAGCGAGAGCAGTGTAATCCCAGCTGGCACCAATACTCTTCCCTTTGGCACCAATGCTAGTCTTCCTCCAGCACTAAGTTAGAACATGTTGGTTTACCCAGATTTCCTGAATCTATGCAGATTAGAGTATGTTCAGATCTTAAACTGTTTTAACTTGTTTTAAACTAATAAATTGTTTAATATATTTCTGACTATTAAACTATCCTTTACTGTTTAAAAATGTTTAAGCTGAATTTATTTGTATGAGACCCTGTATCTTCAGACAGGATTTAATATTTTAATATATAAAGATATACCCAACAATTCCAACTTTAAAAGAACTAGATAGGCAACTTCTTCAATTTGTCATAGGAACACGAGAAAGAAAGTGCAAAGGCAGGCTTGCTACTGAACATAAAGAAAACAAACATGCAAAAGTTATGATGGTGGATCTACATAAACTCAACCTAGACCAGGAGTTCCCAGCCTTTTTGACTCACTGAGCCCTTTTTCGAATCAGTTTCTATGGCAGAGCCCCTAAGAGGCCTACCTTATGTCTTACAAGTTAATAGTGTTTAGGAGCCATGTTACTTTTTGTTTCTTATTCTTTCATTTCATTCCATTTTTATTTCTTTCATTTTCCTGGAGCAGCTGTGAAGCACCTGGGAAGTGCATACAGAGCCCTAAGGGCTCCATGGAAAACAGGTTAGGATCTAGACAATGAGGACATCCAAATACAGTAATTAAAGATTTCTTGTACCTTGGATCAAACATTGATCAGAATGGAGACTGCAGTCAATAAGAAGAAGACTAGGAATGGGAAGGGAAGCCATGAAAGAACTAGACAAGATCCTAAAGAGCAACTATGTACAACTGAGCACTAAATTTAGAATCATCCAAGCCATTATATTCCCCATGTACAGATGCAAAAGCTGGACAGTGAAGAATGGCAATAAGAATATCAACTCATTTGAGATATGGTGCTGGAAAAGAGTGCTAAGGATACCATGGACAGCCAAAAAGATAAACAAATGAGTCCTTGAACAGATCAGGCCTGAAATTTCTCTAGAAGCCAAGATAATTAAAATGAGGCTGTCATATTTTGGCCATATCATGAGAAGGTAAGACTCATTAAAAGACAATAATGCTAGGAAGGTAGAGGGTAGCAGAAAGAGAGGAAGAAGGCACGGCAGATTGCTAGACTCAATTAGGAAGGTCACAGGCCTGAATCTACAAGTCAAAGGAAAAAAGGGGGAGGGGGGGGGGGGGGGGGGGGGGCTTAGAGATGTCTCATCAACAAGTCGACTCGAGGGCAGCTAACTACAGGAAATCTCTTTAACAAGCATATCAGAACATGAAACTGGATAGGGACCAAAGTTTTTGAAAATTATGGCCCACAAACTCCATTCACTTGGCCTTCAGAAAAGTTGCTGAATAGTCAGAAATACCAGCACTTGTCTCTGGCTGTTTTCCCCCTGATAAGGAAGGCTGATGGTGTCTTGGCCAGGGCAAATTACAAAGAACCTGTCCTGGGGTCTTTGTTTTTTCATACCAGTATAATGCTATCATCTCTGAGGAAATGTTATTAAAATTACTTATATACATCCTTTGACTGGTGAACAAATAAAACCAGTCCGCCAAGACCCACAACAACTTTCAAGTGATAAATTGAAATGAGAGTATGAGAACTGCCAGGATAGTTTTTGGAAAGGGACAGTTAGTTCACTGTAAAAAACAAAACAAAATTCTCCCACTATCATTGCAAGGGAAAATATGACCAATTTCAGATTCACATATCTTCAAAGAAGAAATAATATATGAAACCCTTTGCATATTTTTCAGAGAAATAAAGGGATCAACAACTGACCCCCTTTTGCAGCATGTTATAAAATATTACTTTTTTTACAACAAATACTACATGTCTTTCCTTTTAGTGATTGTTGGCAGTGTTATACTCACCCACTATGCCTCCCACTATACCTATGCAGCTGTTTTCAAAATGGCACTGAATAAGCTGTATTCAGACTGCTCACAATGAAGAAGTCAAGCACTGTCAGGGTACACTGACTTCTTCATACATCCAGTAATAGCTTTTCAAAGAAATCAACCATTTGACTGCTCCTGTTGAATATCACAGTTGTGGATAAATTACACTACAGCTAGGTATGATGCAGCTGTTACCCCAATTACAAATATTTAAAAAGTTAATACATACTTTCTGTTAGAACGTTTCATATACATTGCTTCTCCTGCATATCTCATTTCCATAGAGTGAACTGAACCTTAGAGTTTGCTATTCCTATCCGTGCAAATGTCCACCAGTCAAAATAAGCAGACTAGAGCATTCTCACCAGGGATGCTGTGCAGATGTCCAATTATCCCTGGCACCATTCTATTATATGTTTTCATGTTCACTCCAACTTTATTACAACTCTATCATAAGATCTTCTTTGCAAGATTTCTGTGAAGGAGGATTGCCACTGCCTTGCCCTAAAGCTAAAAGACTGTAATTCACTCAAGGTCACCCAGTGAACATTCATGGCTGAGTGGGGATTTGAACACTGGTTTCCCAGAGTCTTATCTCAATACTTAAACCACCAGGCTACTCTGGCTTTTTGCACCATTCTACTCAACATTTTCCTTTGCTAAATACAAGCCACAGAGTGAAGATCAAGGCTTGCAGTTACTTCAAGCTCAGGATCTTTCTCTTTTATAGCATCAATGGGCTAGCATTCCTTTAAAAAGTAAGAAAAATGCACTTGAGATACTTTCTGCCATCTAAGAGAAATGCATGCCCAAGACAGAGAATGCAGCTTATAATACTACTCCATTCGTGTAATTAAAAAATCATTTTTTAAAATTTGTTTATTTTTAACAAAAACTGGGCCTTTTCTTTCTCTTCTCACTGAGCCTCTCCCCACTCACATCATCTCTTCAGTATTTTAAAGGGGTGCAGGCAAACATCACAGCCCACTTTTGTCAAAAGACAGGAGTTTGGGGAACAGTGGTGTTACTCCCTCTTTGGGTGTCACTTGGTGCAGCCTGCACCCTTTTAGTGATGCCTCTGCATGACTGACTAAAACTGTAAAATAATAATCTACTAGATTAGGCGGTCATTTTTGCACCATTTAAATTGAGGTAGCCCCGATAATGTTAATGAGTCAAAGCAACATTTCTGAAAATTGTTAAAGGAATCCAAAAATTGCCATATGCTTTTCAATGGGAACATTCCCAACTGTAGTAATCTGAGGAACGAAAGGTAAAATTGGAGTATTTACAATATTTTGTGTTTACAAACCCAGGATGCACATTTATCAGATTATTAACTCTCAGGGCAAAGCCTTCTAAGGCAAAATGCCAATACAAAATGACAAGTACAGATTTAGTTTCGAACAGGTAATTCTCAATATGGTACAAGCAAGGGTGGAAACCATGTAGGCCTCCAGGTGTTGCTGGATGAGAATTCAATTTGCAACATTCCTCACTACTGACTATTTTGGCTAGGACTGTTGGAGTTGCAATCCAACACCCACTGGAAGGCCACTTGGTTCCCACTCCTGGTTCAAAGAATTTTGCGCTCTTATCTACAAAAGGCGAGAGAGAGAAAAATGTAAGTCAGTAGACAGATACTCAAATGGAATTTGAGTATAATATTGATCCCAAAAACTGCCCCATGTGCCAAATGAGAAAATATTATTTATTTAAAATTTTTACAACACAGGGCATCGTGTTCCTTAAAAAAGAAAATCAAATTCCCATTTATCAGTGCTCTAATAATACAGATTTAACTCTATTACGTTGTACACATCAAGTAAGCAATATAAACACATTTCATTTTCAGTACAATATAGGAAAGAAGGGTAACAATCAAAACTGGTCTTTCAGAAATTGTTGTTGTTGTTGCTATGTGCCTTCAAGTCATTACTGATTTATGACGACCCTAAAGTGACAGTGATAGCTGTTCATAAATCTTACATAACTATTATAGTGCAGACAATGTAATGAGTAAAAATGTTTCAAATCCCTGTACACTAAGATTTAGGAACCTATATCAAACGTGAAGACCTCCCCCACAAGCCATCATAAAACTAAGCCAGTTTTCCTGGTGGTGGGACCATGCTTTCTAACACTACTGCACGACATTCTTATTTTAAAACATTTTCAATAATACCCAATGTCATGTGAGGATGAGTCATACTCAAAAGGCCCTTGTTTTCCTTTCCACTACATTCCCCAAATTTACATCCCCCAAAGGCTTCCAATCATTCACAGCAGTTGAAAGTTGCACTTGGCTACAGGGTGAGGAGAGGAAGAAAACAGCAAGAGTTGGATATAGACCTTAGTCTCCTAGTTTACAACACTTGTAGCACTGCCAGCTCTTGCTAACATAAGAGTAATAAATTCTAGAAAACAGAAAAGCTATGGACAACTGTTCAGTTTCCCTCCCCTTTGAGAGATACTATCGGGGAAAATTTTGTTTTGCCAGGATGGGCACTATTAAAATCCAACATGACATTTCAAATACAATTTCTGCCGAGATATTTATTCACAGGAAAGCAAAAGCTAAACAGGAATTTAGGACTGTGAAACAGACTGGCTTTTAACTAATTAAGCAACACTATATGGAAGATGATTCTGAAAATCAGAAACACGCAGGAATTTTAATGAATTGTCACACAGAAGTAAGATGTTCAACACAGACAGAACAAACCACATGCCATAGCCATTCCAGAACTCAGTTGTGTCATCTGTTGCAACAGCCGGAGGCAATGAGAATCTGTAGTAAAATGCCACCCATTTTCAAAGATGGCAATTCTGAAATGAAGAAAGGCTAAAGCGGTTCATGTTCAAAAGCAAGATGAGCTTCATGGCAAATGATACCACATTGTTGCAACTGCAGCTTTAAACCAAGTACCTGAACCTATCAGGACTTTTAAAGATCACATTTTACTTAGATCTTACAACAATATGCTGTGTAACTCAACAGAAATATTCATGGAGCATTTCATAGTTCAGTTTCAACAAGGCATGCATCTATATACTGAATACATATACTGACTATACTGGATGCATTTAGCAGCTACTGGCTTTCAATAAACTCAGCATTTAAAGGAGACTGTTTTTCAGTGAATGTAGCTAGAGGCAATTGAAAGCACTGTATTAATACAGCTGAATATAAATATAAATGCATTACACTAACCATCCCTGTCTAGATTTCCACAGTGTTTGCCAGCTTCTTCAAAGCATTTAAGGAAAATACATCCTGATTATTTCAAGCTTAAGATGATGGTGTAAAAAAGGAAATAACCTTTCAGGCTAGAGGAAGACATCAAAGAAATATTAGAACACACAAAACCTTCTGGATGCTTCTCTTGGTTTTCATTTTTTAGAAAATCAGGTGTATATTCACTCCACAGGAAAGCAGTAACCAGTCACAACTGACTAATGGGCACAAGCTAATCATGTAATTCATGCAAACGTATATTAATACATCACAGGTGGTTTGTGCTTTTGTTTTTCTACATTGAAGAGCTGTCTAGAAAATGTTTAAAAATTTGTAGGCACTCCCAGTTCTTCCAAACAATTTTAAAGAAAAGGATAGATTAAAAAAATCATTTCTAATATAAATATTTATTATCAAACATGCCAGGCAAAACTGAAAGCAACTGACAGCGTATGCCTCTGGGAAGGGAGGAGGCATCCTACCATCCTACCTCTGTACTCCACAAATGAGGGTTCAGTAGTTATGCATCACAACAGAGTGGTCAGTGTTCTTGAATGCAAAGGATTCTCTAGATATGTATCTTAACAATGTGCCCCTAAAGGCTTTTCCCCCCAATTTAATCTTTATTAAGTTTTTCTTAAATATTTTACAAATTTAACATATCATTGAATCTTCTTCACTCTGTTTTTTCAATTACAAAGAAAAAATTGTCTTTGTCTAAAGGCTTTCGCATCAGCACAGGTTTCCTCTAGCCCCTCTCTCTCTCTCTTTGGCAAGGAATTCCACTATTGTTTTCCAAAACAAAGTGCATCTGATGAAGTGGACTGGAATCTATAAAAGCTTATGCTAGAAATTTATTTTTCTCAAGTCTCAATGTTGCCACAAGATTTTTTATATCTTCTTATATTGATATTAATATGGCTTTGAGTTTGAATACTACTACTTATGAAACAGTTAGGATCTGATCCAAGCTTCATCAGGCCCAGAGGAAAGTAAGTATGCACTTCTGGGCAGGGCCTACATGATAGGTAGAGGCTGTAAGGAAAAGAATGCTGCCACTTTCTGGCACTGGTCGACTCTCTCAGATGTCTTTCATACCACTCCTCAATTCTCCGTACCCTTCCTCAATTCTCCCTTGCATGTGAACTCTGAGCCAAAATAGCATTGCCTCTGGGGATTAACAGCATCCAGACATCTCTCAAACTAACATGTCTTTTTATGGAAACAACAAATAAGGTTTTAATATTGCTGGAGCAATCAATCATGAAACTTGCTTTCTTCACAAAACACTTTAGAAGGGTCATAACCTCGCTTCCAGACTTAAAGCCTTCAGCAACAGAAGGATACTTCTCTATCTTTCCACTGTGTACACTGAATGAGAAACAAACAAGGAACTGATGTGGGAGAGAGTCCCACTTCAAGTGCACTGACACACAACAGGACCAAAGTTATCTTGCTTTGGACAAAAAGACCCGTGGGACCAAAGCTCTACCCCTATGGACCAAAGCTATACGATCCTGCCCACGTTTTGACATCCTCTGTAGCGGGCCTTTTGTCTGTCCCACCACCCTCACAGCCCACCTTCTTTATGGGCTGGACTTGGCAGAACTACATTATCCTCTCTATGTTTAGTTTCTCTTGTTTTTAATTACTACATTTTAAACTGGCTTAAATTTTATGGATAGATTAATGATTTTTAACTTTTGTATTTGGAATATTAATACCAATTTTTAAAGCTTTTGTAAGGCGCCTTAAGTTCCAGACTGGAAAAAAGGCAGGATATAAATGAATATAACAAGTGCAGAACCCCCTGCCAAAGGTGCCAATGCAGAGAAATAGTGGAAATTTAGAAAGAAACAAATATGAAACCACATCCCTATATCCTCCCCAAAACTAGTGGTTTGTATGTGCCTGGAGATATTCCTCTATCCTATGCCATCAATACCCATCTGCCCTAAGAATTTTGGGGGTACAAAAACAAGGCACTATTAATTTCAGATTATTAGGAAAAAATAGAACAGAATATACTATATTTCAACTGTCTCTTCCAAAAAAATTTTGCACCCTTGGCAATGCTCCCTGAAAAGAGATTTGAGGCAGTACCCTCTTCTAGATCTTTGAGCCAAGTTGGTTGACATACAGAGCAGGGATGCAGGCAAAGCAAAAAGGTCTGTGCTGGCCCTGAAAGTTCAGCCAGATTGGTTGATAAAATATCTTCTCTTGGTTCTGGCAGTGCAGGATTTTGGGATGTCCCATGCTTTTGGGAGAGTGTAAAGAAGCAATTCCTTCTTTCTTTCCCATCTCAGTATATCTTATTGGTTTGGGTTGGAATGCTTAGCAGGCCAGAGAGATGTTGATGTTTTCTTACAGAGAAGTTTCTCCTAGTTCCAGGAATGCACTATTTGGTGTGGCCAAAAGCTTTCAGAGGGTTAGAGAAGTGGGTGTTCCACCACCACTACAGAAATTTGGCACCCTTGGCAATGCTCCCTCAAAAGAGATTTGGGTCAGTATCCTCTTCTAGAACTAAGGATGTATGATTTGGGTTTAGATGTATGTCCAATGCAGCTGAGTGCTTAACCTACATTTTGAAATTTCATGCAAATAAAGAACTGGAAATAAGGAACTAACTTCTGCCACATTCTTCTGGAATAAGGAACCAGTCTCAACCCATTCTTTTGAAACCTATTCTGAAGCTATCTTAAATCATAACTACAAACTCCACTCACGTGAACCTTTTGCACCTCACTATAAACCTAATACATTCACCTTAGACATAGACAGCTGGCATAAGATGTCAAATGGGGATGCAAAAGAAATATGATAACTTATTAGCTCATATCTAAAAATTACCCCACTTTACAACAAAGCCCTCTTAATTTTCTAGTGACTTGTGATCTATGACTTGTGCTTGTGACTTTCTTGAGCCATCCAAAATGTTGAGCCAAAGGTGCACCATTAATTAAACTGTACACATAAAACACTTTATAGAGAGCAATTTAAGCATAAATGGTGTCAGTCTGCAAATGCAAATAGTACAAGGAAGCGGTAGACAGAATTACGAGTGGCAAGTTTTCACTATTCAGCAAGAAAACACATTTACTGCTGCATAATATATGAAAAAATCCTAAATCAATCCCTGAAGTGAGTGGACATCTGTGTCATTGTTCTCTGAAGCACATCATCAACGGAAAATTGTTCCATTTGTAAAGCTTTGACACATCAGTGTTTGAAGAGTAAAGGACGGATACAGTTCAGTTAATGGAAGATCCTGAACCACTGTTCTGTGAACACTAGTACAAATCCTACTGGCATTACTGTTTCTAGGAAATAAAGCAATAAAAACAGCAAGTAACAAAAGGTATTTCTCCACCACTACTAATCAGTTTTCTCATTTCTTCAATGCTTAGATTTAGTCCATCAAATGAGATGCTGCAATTCACTTCTTCCCATAGCTGACTAATTGATAAAGATAATTCAAAATGTTAATTTCATTTGATAACCATACATAATTCATTTTTGCTATATATGAACTGAAAAACAACTATCTACAACTCAGATTCATAAAGTATGCATGTTAAAAAAATACCACTCAATTAGTCATCTTTAACATTAAGACAAGAGAGCAACCAATACAGACAAGGTTCACTACAGAACACCAAACCATGTTCCAAAAGTTCTAATTACTATTTAGAACACAATTAAAAAACTGAATGTCATCCCATGTTGTAAGTAAATTTTCTTGTTATTTACCCTCAAGCTGACTTTAGCTTATGAAGAGCCTACAAATAACAGACCTCCAAGACCCTCAATCATCAACTGCCCACCTCAGGTCTTGCCAACTCAGGGCCACAACTTCCTTGATTGAACCAATCCACATGCCTTCCTCCTTTCCTACCTCCTTCTACTTTATCAAGTATTAGTATCATTTCCAATAAGTCACATCATCTCACAATATGTCCAAGGTATGAAGGTCTCAGTTTAGTCATCTCCACCTCTAGTGAGTCCAAGCTTATTTGGTCTAGAACCCATTCACTTGCCTTTTTAGCAGCTCAAGTATCCATAGAATGATTTTCCAGTGCCACATTTCAAATGAGTTGATTTTGTTTCCTATCAGGTTTGTTTATTTATTGGTCAGCCAGCTTTCATAGTTTACCTCACAGGGATGCACAATCTCATGACCACAGAATGGTACTGTTAAGGTGTGGTCAAGTAATTTAGTTCACTTATGTATACAAACCAATGCTGACACAGTTAAGTCATCTTAAAGCATTTAGGAATTTAGAGCATGGAAAGGAAATGCTCTCTTCCAGATCTGCTTCATTCATGATCCCCTTGTAGTGATGGAGATAATCCGAAGAGAAACTTTGGCCCGGTCAAGATGGGTGTCATAGGACTCCATCATCACATGCGAGAGGCAATGCTTCTAGATGCCCCTCGCACGTGACGAGGGCGTCAAAATGGTGGAGCCCTGTACAGATGGGTGCTGCCATCATTACGTGACGGACGCCTAGTGTCCGCACGTTGCGGCACCATTATGACATCACAAGTGCACTTTTTGCGGGTTCTTTTTGGTCCGCAGGGAAGCCCCGCAGTCTGGAGGCTGCGGCTTCCCCGCAGACCAAAGTTAGGCACCGGGAGACCGTCCTTTTTGGACAGTCTGTCCCGCACCTTTGTCACTTTTCAGCTGAACAGTTACTATCCTGTGTACAATCCAGAAATATGCACAGAGTTTGCAACTGCGCAAAGCCCTGCAACTCGTTCAGTCAAATATTACAGATTCTCTTCTGACTTTTCCTATCAATAATTGAAGTCAGTGGTAGCAAAAGTGGCTGGCACACATACCCTTCTCTCATCTCCATATTAGGATTTCTGAACCCCTAAAGAAGACTGCATCTCTTCCAAACTATTCTTGTTGTTTCAATGTTCCTTTAACAAAATTGATCAACATCATTACCAAATGTATAGTCCCACACCGCATTTTACTTCTACACATTTTTAAAGATAAGGTCTCAAGAAGGAACAGCTGAAATTGGGTGCAAAGGGAAAGCCAATATGTGAAAATCCAAAGCAACCATTTCAAGATATGCTAATACATGACTTGTCAGTCTAAGACAGACTGGATGGTGTGTTTAAAAGATTCGTTTCAATTTCTCAGAGTGTTTGGAGATTTCACTTCTTATAAACCAATTATTTCACATTACTCAAATCAGAATGAAAATTTTGTTCTAAAATGAAAAGTATTCTTGTTCGCATGTCACAAAACACTGTTCTACAGTATCAGGAAATATCTAAACAATTTGTTCTACTGTCAGTTTCTTCTCAAGATTCCAAGAATAGAGGAGACTTTGACTAGTACTGTTCGAACCATAAAGCTTTGTGTGTCACACAGAAGTCAAGCAGACATTTATTTTTTTCAATCTGAAACAGCAGGCGCCCCAAAAATGCAGCCTGATTTATCATGCTAAGTTTTGCATGTAAAACTATGGGTAATTGTCTTACTTCTTTCAACAAAACAGCAGTTGTTTTGGCTAAACTATACACTTGCTAGTATTAACCCATGGAGACAATTTGTAAAGAACAAAGACACTTATAATCCAAGTTCCTAGAACCCGACATTATTTAACTGCTAAAAAGACTTTACTGACATTAACAAAACAGCGTATAACACAGCAGGGCCTTTTTTTATCAGATGTCAGTTCACAGTTGATATTATGTGGTTAATTTTTACTATTATTTACATATGGATTAATCCAAGACAACTGTTGACTGTTTGACTTCCAGGTGATACCTTTGCTCAGATATTAAAAATGGCATATTCTTTACTAGATGAACATTCTTCATTATGTGTGAAATAAATAACAAAACTAGAATTTAAAAAGCAAGCAAAAAATAGTTTCAAACCGGGGGGTGGGGGGTGGTTGCAGTATATTTTTAAACAATCAAAAAATAATTTGATCTGAAAGCAAATTACTTTCACATTTAAACTAGATTGACTAACACATCTAAAGAGTTCCTTCTCTGCCGTTTCATTAAGGCAGTGATGGTGAACCTTTTAGAGGCCGAGTGCCCAAACTGCAACCCAGACCCCACTTACTTATTGCAAAGTGCCATGTCCCTCTGGCTTTCTAGCAAGAAACTCTGGCAAACTCTGTGCTAGGGCGACAGCATGTGTGCCCACAGAGAGGGCTCTGAGTGTCACCTCTGGCACGCGTGCCATAGGTTCGCCATCACTGCATTATGGCATGGAGATCATCCTGGGCTCCTGAAGGCTACACCAAAGCAGTCGTGCAGGTTTTCCAGGAAACACAGAAATGAAACATTTTCCAGGGCTTGACATAACGTTATCTGATTTAGCACAGTCAGTTCATATATTGTATTGAATCACATACAAAGCTTTATGTGAAAATTATTTTGTTGGAATATTTGTAATAAAGTTGAGAATATATTTTCTTTATTTTTAATAAAAAAAATGACTACACCAGAAAGAAATAATGCCATTTTTTGGACAAATACTTTAAAAAAAACTATACTTGATATATCTTATATTAACAGCTTAACCTTCTTCTGCCAAGCTATTACTGTAGTACCATTAGCTTCATTCACTCATGCTCTGAACTCATCAGTTCCGTTTCAAGTTGGGGGGGAAATCTGACTCAGTACAACAAATTTAATCCTGTTCCACTAAGGATAGATGTGAGTCTATAGGCACAGGAAATTTACACTGTATTTTGTCTCAACAACTTGATTAAGAAGCAGGAGATTTTATGAAATAAAAACAAGCTTAACACTGTATTCCTTTGTTCATTCCTTTGTGCAAGAAGAATAACTAGAAGTTGATATGCTATATAGAACATGAATGACTGCAATACAACTGCCCAGACAAATACAGATAAACATGTGTGTGCATGTACATAAACACATAGCATAGAAAACTTTCCACTCCATTATCTCTGATAAGTGGAACATAAAGCTTTGGTAAGTGCTATGAACCTAGCAAGAGCTGGGTAAAGCTTCAAAGAAAGATTGCATGTTAGCTATCCAAAGATCAGCCCAATTCAATATGGAAATGCTTCTCAATAGATATCTGATTACCAGATGAATTAGGCACAGCAAGCACAAATAATGGTGGGAAATAGTAGCAATCAGCACTGAAAGATGATCTATGTCCACTGATGAAATCCTGGATCTTCATATTCAAAGTATCACCCCCATTAGTTTAATATGATGTTAAAAGATATACTTTTAAGCTAAACATGAGTCAATAGTGTGATATGGCTGCCAAAAAAGTCAATGCAATTCTAGCCTCCATCAACAGAAGTATAGTGCCCAGATCAAAAGATGTTGTAGTGCTACTCTATTCTGCTTTGGTCAGACTTCACCTGATATACACTATGTCACATTCTGGACACCACAGTTCCAAAAAGATATTGACAAGCTCAAAAGTGTCCGGAGGAGGGCAACCAGAATGATCCACATTCTGGAAACCAAGCCCTATGAGGATCAGCTTAAGGAGCAAGGTATGTTTAGCTTGGAGAAGAGAAGACTGAGAGGTGACATGATAGCCATCTTTAAATTTCTGAAGGGATGTCATATAGAAAATGTTTTCTGTTGTTCCAGAGACTAGAATATAAATAAATAGACTCTAATTACAAGAAAAAAGAATTCACATTATCATTACTTCTTGAATGGAAGGGCAGTTTGACAGTGGGATGGACTGCCCCAAAGAGGGTGGATTCTCCATCTTTGGAGGTCTATAAACAGAGGTTGAATGGGCATCTTTCAGGAATGCTTCAGATCTGTCCAATGAAAGAAAGGAGTTAGACTAGATAGTCCTTGGACTAGAGGTCCCTTCCAACTCTAATATTATTTGATTTTTCTTAAAAATCTCTCTCAAATTCTAGGGAAATATTCAGTTAATTTTTTTCATACAAATGAAGGGGGGCATTATTTAACATCTGGATGTCACATATTGCAGACAAAGGCTTACTACTACTACTATCACAGCTGCTGCTGCTGTATTATTCACTCCAGAGTTTGCTCCTAGCGGTAAAAACAATTCCTGAGGAGACTTCTTTTAAGATATATTGGCTTTAATTTTTACCAATTCCCCTCTCCCTCTTGATCCTTTCCCATGCTGTTCCTGAAAGATGCCTCAACTCTATAGAGCAGATTTTCAAGCAACTTAGAGGAAATAAACAAAAAATGCCATCGCCTCCCATCCCGCCAGCAGAAATGCTCTACTGGATCAGAAACATTCTACCTTTTCATAGAAGGCAAAGTCTGGATCCAACCAACATTCTTTATTATTGTGGTTATCTAAGTTATGCTGGGAGTGGCAGTCACCACTTTTGCTAGGATCCAAAGAATCTATCTTCTATAAGATCATGATCATGCACTGTACACACACTAAAATGCGGTACTTTAGTGTTTTTATTATATTATATGCCTCTGACCTATCAAAGCTTTGCATACATTCATGCCTCAGATTTAGTATCTTACTTTGACATTTATCACTTCATAGAAAAAACATTATATTAAAAATACTGGTGCCTTTTCCTGAACATTTCTGAGCACATGACTCCATTCCTAGACATAAGTGGGGAAAAACAGCACTGGACTTAACAGGACTTATTTTTATTAGATCTGTACAGGATTATGGGTGTCGTATGAGTGTACTTAAAGTTCCCTGCTTATGTGAAAGAACATAAAATAAAAATCCTTTAATCTTGCAATGCGACCCCCAACTCCAGATGTAATTCCATACCAAAAAAAAAAAAAAACGCATGAGGGCTACATAATCTAAAATTTTGCACTGCTGCATATCAGTAGGTTTAGCTGCTAAAGAAATTACTCTGCATGTTCAGAAAATACAATATGCAAATAAAAAATACAATTTCAATTTCTTCCCACAATTGAATTAAGTCCAATTCACCCACTCAAGAAACAAGACAAAATGCACTATACTGATATATTCATTTGCTTTAAAGAAGATAAAGTCAAATTTCAGTCACAGATTATTCATTTTCATATATTATGTTACCTTTCTTGCACTGGGATTTTGAATTCCACAACAGACATCTTGCTCTCTAACCATGTTAGTTAGCACCAACATGTCTTAAATACTAGGGTAAACTTCTTTAGCCCATCGTTTTTGGACAAGAGTTACCACCATCCCTCACATTAGCAAAGCTTGTTATGGCTCACACATATTTCAACATTTGGAGGGCCTGAGGTTCAGCTGTGTTTTAGCAAACCAAGTCACAGAACCCAAAGTTTACATCATGCTTACAATACATCATTATTATACACATAACAGAGCAAGTTCAATGGCAGTTGTGTCTGTATGACCTATCAAGTCCTATACAACCTACATACAGACTATCTGAAAGGCTGTACCTCCCTATCTGAAGCTGTCAGAACTTTATGATCATCACGAGGATGGCTTTCTCTTGATCCTGCCACCATTACAAACTTGCTTGATGAGGACAGGAAAGACTTCTTGATGGCTGTTCCTACCCTCTGGAACTCCATTCCAAAGGAGGCTAGGCGGGTTCCTCCCTGTTTTCCTTTTGCAGACAAAAACCTTTTTGAAGTCAAAGGCTTTCATGGCTGGCATCCATAGTTTTTTGTGAGAAGATGCTGGCGAAACGTCAGTAATAAACTCTTCTAGAACATGGCCGCATAGCCCCAAAACCCCACAAAAAATATAAAAACCTTTTTATTTAAGCAAGCTTGAGTATGCTTAAATTCTCTGAAGATGCCAGCCACAGCTACTGGCAAAATGTCAGGAATAAACTCTTCTAGAACACGTCCTCATAGCCCAAAAAACCCACAAAAAACTATGGATGCTGGCCGCAAAAAAAGCCTTCAACCTCCCAAGCTTTTAATAGTTAACAAGGGAAGGTTATTCCTATAGATATGTTTTATCTTTTATATGATTTTTAATCAGTTTCATCATGTTTTAATGTGGTGGTTTTAAATTGGCTTTAAAACTTTTTGTAATTGCCTTTAATTTACTGTTTTGGAAGCTGCATTGGATCCTATCCTGGAGAAAGGCAACAAATAAATAAAGTGAATAAATAAATTGAGATAAAATTCTATGTACTGATACTTTAATGATGGAAGTATATAAAGTGGATTTCTCCTCCAAGTAACATTCAATGAAAGTTTATACAGCATTAAGCCCCACCGTTTTTTGTAGTTTTGTATGGGTACATGCAGACTCACCCTGGGAAAGAAAAATACAGGTTTTGCTCGTAAAATGTTCACCAAAAGGAATAAAAGAGCTAAGAGAATTGTCTTTTTTAAAAGTTACACCACATTTTTTCTTTACATTACTTCCTGTATCAGTAAAGGTCCTACAATAATTCTGGAATGATAAAGACTACATGTATGCATTGAAATAATTCAAGTTTTCATGAATATGGCTTAATATATACAATACAAAGCATATAATTCAAAGCACTATAATAATTATATCTATGAGAGCCCTGAGCATGTAAGACATCCCACTACAACATTGTAAAGTTGTAAAGTGTACATCACAGAAACTACAAGTACAACATTATCTGCTAAGTAAGGTTTTCTACTCTAACCAATGTATGTAGACTATCACACTCGCTGAGAAGAATGAGAAGGTACAATTATTTTAACTTAATACTGTTGAACCCGTACCAATCAACTACTGAAAAGACTGGGAACAAAATTTAAGGACACTCTGAACTACAGGTCCCCTCAAGATAAAGTAGAACTGTAGTTCAGACCCCCTTTTGAACTACGTTTCGTGGGCAGATATCCTGATATGACAGAGAAAGAGATAACGATAAATAGTTTGCCATTACCATCTCTCTGAGGCTGAGAAACTGTTACTTGCCCTAGGTCACCCGGTGGGTTTCATGGCCAATCCGTGATTCAAACCCTGGTCTCCCAGGCCTGTTACAGACTGCCAAGATAAAGCTGCTTTGGGTCTCTTTAGAGGTATGCTATTTAAATGATGCATGGGTCCTAAGAGTCCGGAGGTCACACCAAAGCCACACTCCATTCCTAAGCACTGGAGTGCAGCTTTGGTGCAGCTTCCGGATTCTTAGGGTGCATGCATCATTTAAACAGCATACCTCCAAAGAGACCCGAAGCAGCTTTATTTGGGCAGTCTGTAACAGGCCCTAGTATCCTTAGTCCAACACTCAAACCACTATCTCCCCAATGACTCTCAAACATGTACATATATGCAAATGCAGATATTCCAAAATCCAAAAGAGTTTTGGTCTCAAGGATAAGGGAGAGCCAACCCATACTCTGCTGGGAGCACTTCTCTTTACACAATTTATAAGGTCTGACACTTAAGCAGATGATTGGCCATTGCAAAGTTTCCACAAACAGCTACTGACTATCAACCGTCAACACCTCTGTCCTCACCTTCACCGCATAGAGGCCAGTAGGAACTAGCCTCTGAAGACCCTGGCTGTGAAATTTTATTCATTCCAAGCAAAACCCTTTGTGACTCTCTGCACTCTTCGCCCCACCTTTCAGTTGATTTCACAACCGGGAAGAACAAAACCCCCCTAAGAGATCTTCACCCCAGCTGCAGAAGACGCTGCCAACCCTACCAACAATATGGGTTGAATCTACTGTATTATGTTATGCTATACCATATTAAAACTGCCAATGTATTATGGAACATGTCATACAGGGATGAGCACATAGAAGGCTTATTAACGGTTTAAGATGGCACATTTGACAGTGCCTTGTACATACACAGACACTTGAGCCAGACTGGTTGACAAAACATCCTCTCTTGGTTCTGGGGATGCAGGATTTGGGGTGTCCCACAGCTTTTGGGGGAGTGTAGAGAAGTGATTCCTTCTTCTTTCCCATCTCAGTATACCTTCTTGGTTTGGGTTGGCCTGCTTAGCAGTGCCTTGGCCATGGCAAGGAACTCTAGGCCAGACAGATGTTGATGTTTTCTTACAGAGGAGTTTCAGCATGATTTGATGTGGCCTAAGTGGGTTAGAGAAGTGGGAGTCCCCCCCAACCCACCAAAATTTGGCAATGCTCCTTCAAAAGAGATTTGGGTCAGTACCCTTTTCTAGATCTTTGAGGCCAAACTGGTTGATATGATATGGGGGGGGGGAGAGAGATGCAGGCAAAGCAACACGGTTTCTGCTGTCCCCGAAATCTGAGCCAGACAGGTAGATAAAAGATCCTCTCTTGGTTCTGGGGGTTCAGCTTTTGGGGTGTCCCACACCTTCTAGCTTTGGATTGGCAGGGCCCTGGGCGCATTCAGGGAGAGGTGAGCCAGACTGGTTAATATGTGGGCCCTCTCCACTGTCCCACAACTATGCCTTCCTGACTCTCCCTTAAATCGCCTCATTGAAACAGGGATTAAATTTTACTGCCATTTTAATTGCAATTTTAATAACTGATTTTGATGCTGTTGTATTTTAAATTGTGGATTAAGGGTTGTGTTATTATTTTACTATGTTTTATTTTTGATTGTAAACCTGACCCAATCCTCCAGGGAAGAGGTGGGCTATAAATAAATAGTATAGACTCAAGGGGACTCAAGCAAAGCAAGGCAAGGCCATCATTGGCATGGGACAGTTTCCTGGTACTTTCCTTCCCAGTCCCTGAACCATTGATTCCCCCCATCTATATCTATCTATACATAGAGCTATGTATGGTCAAGGCTGTTGCCAATATCTGTACCCTGGTCACTTTTTCCAGAGAGAGGCCATTATATATATATATATACATATACATACACACACACATATATATATACATCGCTATGTACATGTTTTCCCTGAGAGAGGCCGTTATGATAGTTTCCAAGGCATATACACACACACACACACACACATATAGCTATATATACATCTCTATGTACATCTGTCACTTTTCCCTGAGAGAAAAATTATGGAATACAGTATATATGTATATCTGTCACGTTATAAGGAAAATATACATATATATATATACACACACACACATATGTAATGTCTATGTACATCTATCACTTTCTCCTGAGAGAGGCCGTTATGGAACATATATGTATATATGTTACTTTTCCCTGAGGGAGGCTGTCATGGCAGTACTCTAAGGAATATATATATACTGTATATATATATATACACACACACACACACACACACACACACACACACAGATATATATATAGCTATGTCTACATCTCTAGGTACATCTGCCACTTTTCCCTAAGGAATATATGTTTGTGTGTATGTATATATACAGTATATATATATATATATAGCTCTGTGTACATCTCCATGTGTATCTATTATCATTTTCCCCTGAGAGAGGCCGCTATGGCAGTGCTCTAAGGAACACACATATATATATATACAGACACACACAGAGGCGCACCGCTGTGTCTCTAGCCGTGTGTCCATCTGCGAGAGCTCCTTCCTTCCTCTCCGTCTCCTGCGGGGGAAAGCGAAGGGAAGCCTTGCCTCTCTCTCTCCCTGCCTGCCTCCGGTTCCCAGGGCCGCTTCCCAGCCTCACTCACCGAGCTTCCCCCGGGACTCCTCCAGCTTCTGGATCTGGTTCTCGAGGAAGAGGACGGAGACCCCGAAGGCGAGCACCGCCAAGAGCTGCAACTTGGGCGGCAGCATAATCCGGAGCAGCCCCATCGGCAGCCGCCCGCCTGGCGCCCTGCTGCGCGTTCCGCCCGGGGATCACGACATCATCGCCGCCACGCGGGGCCCAGAGGCGCCTCTCCCGCCCTCACTCCATCCCTGGGCTCCCTTCGCTCCGACCGGCGCCTCCCTCCCTCCTTCCCTTTCCCCTTCCGGCACGCGCCGCCCAACCGCCGCTCTGCGCGCGCTGCTCAGCAACCGAACGCCCGGCCGCCCTCACTCACGCCCACCGCTCCCACCACTGACCAGCCGGAGGACAGGCCCCGCCCCCATTCTCCCTTCCGATTGGCTCCCTTCCTCCACGTCCCCTCTCCTATTGGGCCTCCCGCTCCTTCGTCCCGCCCCTCGCCTCCTTCGCAGGAGCAAACCGACCACTCTCCTCTTTCCTCCCTCTCCCTCGCGTACCTTGCTTCCTGATTGGACCACCTCCTCTTCCTCCCCGCCCCCTGCGCTCCAAAGCCTGTCCACTCTCCCTCAGCGGATTGGGCGCGGGGTATCCACGTCCCGCGTTTGGATTGGTCAGCGCTCTTGCCAATCTTGTGTGCCTAGCTCATTTTGGGGCTTTTTGCCCCCCGGTGTTCTAAGTGGTTCCCAACCATTGGCGCCTTCATTTCTTGTGGACTTCAACTCCCAGAAGGCCCAGCCAGTTTGACCAACGGTAGGGAATTATGGGAGATGAAGTCCAACTTTATCTGGAGGGCCACAAGGTTGGAAAACGGCTGTTCTAAGAAGTGCCTGAAAAAAAATACGAGAAAATATTCTTTCATGGGAATAACGGCGATGCCTTTGTCACAGTCCAAACTACACAATTTATTATGTAGTTTCTGTAAGTGGTCTTCCGTGTCTGGAAGGAGTGAAAGGCATTTTCTCTTCAGTTCGAATCAGGCAGTGCTGAGGACACCCTGAGCAGCTCGGGGTCCTAACCGATGCGCTTCCTCCAGTGTTGCCGGTGTCCGCCACGGTGCCAACATGGCGGTTGGGAAAGGAGCGGCAGAGCTGGGCCGCCATTGGCTGTGGCTCATGTCTGTCTTGCAGGCGGTAAGTGGACGGGGTCGGAAGCCCTGGGTTTCTGGCCAGGAGTCCATGAGGGGAACTTGATTCTTAGCGCAGTTCTATTGGTCTGGGGATTGAGCTCTTTTAAACCTATTGGGGTTTCATTTGCTGATTAAACGTACATGGGACACAAACGCGAGTCAATAGTGTGATGCAGCAGCTAACAAGGCCAATGCGATTTTAGGCTGCATCGATAAAAGTATAGTGTCTGGATCAAGGGAAGTCATAGCGCCACTCTATTCTGCTTTGCCAGTTCTGACCATTGGAAGATCCGAAGGCTGGCAGTCCAAGGCCCAGATGCTGCATGAAGCGAGCCAAGTTTTCATAGCATTTTGAACAAAGGAAACTAGAAATCACATTTCATTGGTTACACTGAATTAAACATTTACAGCCCTGTATATTCATGGGACATCCTACCATACATACGCCTCTATCCCTCGTGGGTTAGCCATCAGTCAATCTTTTACCTATATGTTTTGTTTCACTGTCCTCAAACTGTTCATGCAGTACTTCCTTTTATTTCGGTTAGAATGGTAAGTTAGGAGCCATTTCCAAAAGAGATCATTGTACATGACCTAGAATACCAGCCTTTGCTCTTAGTACACATCAGAACTAGAGTCTTCAGCTCCTGAGCGTTAGTCAAATGCTGAAATTTTAACCATTCTACATACTCTTATGTAAACAAGATTAAAAATCAAGTTTATTTACAAGCAGATGTTAATATTGTATCTTTTCAAGGTTGGTACTCAGACCATATGGTTAACAGTACAGTCGTCCCTTCATTTTCATGGACCTCCGAGTCCACAGTCTCGTTCCTTCATGGACCGGCAAGCATTAAAATGGCACGCATGTGGGAGTGCGCAGCCATTCAAGCCAGGGCCTGTCAATGTTTCCACAGTGACCAACCCGATTATCATGGGAAACCCACCATAAGCACAATAGAAGTGCAACTGTTCATGCTCCCAAACAACTGTTATACAGAAGAATACTGTACTGTCTCTGGTAATGGAGGCAGTCCATATTCATTGTGACTAGTAGACTCTGATAACAATATCCTCAGTCTATATGAATCCATCCATTCTGCTTTTAAAGCTCCTCAAGATGAGAACCATTATCTTTTGTTAGCAAATTCTGTGTTGTAACTATGCCCTACATAAAGTAGTCCTATGTCTGTATTATTCTGTTTCAGTGGATGACCCTGAGTTTTAATATAAGAATGTGAATAATTATAAATGAATAGATAAATATAAATAGATAAATAAATAATATAAGAATATAAGTAATTCTGTTTACACCAAACTTAATTCCATACACCTTTGCCATCTCTTCCCTTACTCTTGTTTTTTCCTATACTAAACAGTTCCAAACATCTAACTTTTTCAGAAACTTGCTCCTGTTGTTTGATAATTTTCGCTCCCTTCTCTTCCACTTTTGTCGAGTTTCACCATATCATTTTCAAATGCTCATTTAAATGGTTTTAGAAATTGTAAAGTGATTAGTTTATACACCTTGATTGCTTTCAGATATCTGTCTATGGGGCAGAATTATCGTCAGAGGCATGCAGAGACCTGGGCTTCTCAAGTAACTTACTGTGCAGTTCTTGTGACCTTCTCAGCCAGTTTGGCTTGAATCAGCTGGATCCATTGTGCAGGAAGTGCTGCCAAGAAGAAGCTCAATCTGAAACTAGAAAGGTATGGTTGATCTAGCAAGGCTAGACCATTATTTAAAGATCACTAACATGTATTGTGAGACCCAGCATGGTGTAGTTGTTTGAGTGTTGGACTGTGACTCTGAAGCCCAGGGTACAAATCCCTGCTCAGCCATAGAAAACGACTGGGTGATCTTGAGCAAGTCACACTCTCTTAGCCTCAGAGGAAGGCAAAAGCAGACCCCCTCTGAATGAAATTTGCCAAGAAAACTCCTTAAGGTTGCTATAAATCAAAACAACTTGAAGGTACATAACAATAATAAAGTTGTATTGCATTGCTTTATTTATACACTGCCTCCCCCCCTCCCCACAGCAGGGACTCCATTTTGGAGCTCCTTCTTGGTTTTGTGTTGCTGGCGCAGCCTTTACACAGCTGCACCAGTGAAACAAAGGAGAAAGGGGCCAAGTGGCCCCTTTCCCCGCCGCTGTTGGGGTGTCCTTGGGACTTGAAGCCCCAAGGACACCCCTTTCCAAGCCGCGGGGAAGCGACCTTTTGCTGCTTCCCCGCGGCCTGGAAAAGCGGTGGATCAGGGCCTCAGGGCTGCCGCTGTTGCAGCTGAGGCCCTGATCCGTCAGGGAAAGGGGCGGTCTGGAAACCGCCAAAGTTTCCTTAAGTTAACTTTTAGCAGCCATGGTCATACAGATTGTTGATAGAGCTTTTGTTACTGTAGATAATTCTCTTGATTCTTGGCTGTCAAGATTTTCTTTCTCACCTGCATCTGTAGAGGTTGTTCGATTTCAGAGATCTGATCAAACGAGCAAAACACAATCAGCTGCGCAGCTTCAAGACATTAGACCATATGCAGGACATCAGAAGGTTACGGCTTGCTGTTCTTTTGACCAGTTAACCTTTGGCCCGTTACAGATGGGCATAAAGTATGCGCTCTGTGCGTACTAAGATTAGGAAGGGGCGTCACTTCCTGACGCCTCTAATTGTAGCACGCGCGGAGCGCATACAACATAGCGGCTCCCTATACACATAGGCGCCGCCATGGCTACGTCATGACCGCGCCGCCTCCAAATGGGGCAGCGCAGAAGTGACGTACTGGGGCCGCATCCTTGGCCCCAGAAAGAGCTCCATTTCAGAGCTCCTTCCACCTTTGCGTCGCTGGGCACAGCCTTTCCATGGCTGCGCCAGCGACGCAAAGCAGAAAGGGGCCAAGCAGCCCCTTTCTCCTCCTTCCCACCGCCACTGGGTGTCCTTGGGGCTTGAAGCCCCAAGGACACCCCTTTCCAGGCCGCAGGGAAGCAGCCTTTTGCCGCTTCCCCACAGCCTGGAAAGCGGCGGATCAGGGCCTCAGAGACTGCCATTGTGACCGGTTACAGGCTGCCCCAAACGGGCGGTCTGTAATGCGCCCTAGTTCCTTTAAAATAGAAACTGCTTTAAGCTATATCAGTGGTTCCCAACCTTCCTAATGCCTCAACCCTATAATACAGTTCCTCATGTTGTGGTGACCCCCAACCATAAAGGAGTGGTGTCTCGGTTTCTAAGACCATTGGAAATATGTGTTGGATGACCCCTGTTAAAGGGTTGTTCGATCTCCAAAGGGGTTGTGACCCACAGGTTGAGAACCGCTAATTTAAATGAACTGTGCTTATTGATAGTGCAATCAGTTCAGAATACATGCAATGTAGAAGATGTTGCAGATTTTAAACCTTATCTGTCTTTGTGCCTTTTCGCTACAATAGCTTCTAAGCAGAGTAAAATGACGGTCTCTTTCAGTTTCTCCTTCTGTTTCATAATGAAATAGTTATGATGTTTACAGACCCCAGTTCAAATATCATTAAATACATGTTGAAATCCATTTTTAATATCACGGTATCACACCACTAGTTTCTATGGCTGGTTTTTTTAAATTAAAAAATACTGTAATTGATGTTGAAAATAGAAAAGTTTTGGAACAACTACTGAGGAAAGTGAGGGAGCCCTGGTGGCACGGTGCTTAAATGCTGGTACTGTAGCCACAATGTTGTGAGTTTGATCTTGCAAGGCTCCGGGTTGACTCAGCCTTCCATCCTTTGGTAGGTTGGTGAAATGAGTACCCAGCTTGTTGGGGACAATTGGCTAAAATGTGGTGCAGTAGGAAAGTTTTGTGGATACCATGGAATGCGAAAGTGACAATAAACAGATCCTAGAGCATATGAAGTCCGAACTCGGCCTGGAAGCCAACATGACTAGACTGAGGTTATTATACTTTGGCCATGTCATAAGAGATCATGTCTTATTAGAAAATATAATAATGTGTGGTAACATGAGAGGAACATGAGCATGGCTAACCAGTCTGCAGGACTTGAGCAGGGCTGTTGATTTCATGGTGCACTTAAACAACAGAAAAGTCTCTCACTGCTCAAGTTCTTCAAATTCCCCCAATTCCACTTCCTCATGC